>NC_080539.1:270804873-271151540 GCF_028640845.1 Ahaetulla prasina
CATGGCACTAGGGATTCGAACCGCTGAATTGCCAACCTTTCGATCAACAAGCTCAGTGTCTTAGACACTGAGCTATCGCATTCCTATTAGAATGCAGTATTGCAGATTAATTCTGCTGACAGCCGACTGCCAGCAGTTTGGCAGTTCGAGTCTCACTGGCTCAAGGTTGACTCATCCTTCCAAGGTCAATAAAATTGATTGTTGGGGGCAATATGAAATGTATGCTGACTTTGTAAAACTGTTTAGAGAGAGCTGTAATGTAAAAGCACTGTGAAGCTGTATATAAGTGCTATTACTAGTGCTATTGTTATCACAGCTGATTGAATGCTCCCAAATTATGTCTTGTTACCCTTCCCAGTTAGGCAGTCTGCAAAAGGTATTATAATACAGACCTGGCTTCCAAGGAAAGCATGCTGAAGAAAGTTGTGACAGCTCAAAGTGGAAGGATAGCTTTTGAAATAATGTACAGTAGAATCATGTACAGTAGAAACTCTTCCTGATCAAAGATCAAACAAACACTGTAGTCAGTTAACCATATATGTATAACACTTAACCAAACCTTCATGGTAATTTCATCACGTATTTTGACATATAACAAGGTGACAATAATCATTATCGTCATCATTTTGCTTTTATTCTGAAAAAAACCCCTTTCCTAACATATTTCATCATCACTATATATAATTGAGGCATTAAAAAAAATTAAGTCACTGTTCATGGTTCAAACACATAGAATCTTGCTGCTGCTGCTGTTGTTTTTTTGGCTATGTTTTATTGCATAATTTCAGTTATTAGTGTTTTTGAGCATCTTTGGAGAGTTTTTATTCCATGTCTGAATAAGGAGAGCGGTTATAATCAATTCCAAAAATATATTCTTAAAACAACAGTTATGGAAAGATGGGGAAGGTTTTTTTTTTTTTAAAAATGCACATATATCATTTAGAGTTTTAAGATGTCATCTTTAAAAGAAGAAAGTCAGAATTTCAGTGTCTCTGAATTAATTTCAAAGCTTCTTTTCTTTAAAGGAATGGAAAAAGACTGTATATACATATTCATATACAATTCTGTAATTGGATTTTTGAAATGCAGACAGATTCTTAGAAACTAATTTCTGCCCTGAAGATTAGCATAAAATGACTAGTTGAAAGAAGCATTTTCTTCTGTGCAGGAAGGAGCCTGTAGAATTTGACAATAAATCTCTGAATCGGTTTTGAAAAGCGCCTTAAATATTGGGATTACAATAAATAAATACACATTATATATAAAATCTGCTTACTCCAACTCAGCAGCGCAGCAGACTTTGTTAGAATAAAATGTATGTGGTTTATTGTTCGTTGTAATATCTTATACCAATACCAAATAGAAAAAAATGTGTGTCTTGAAACTGGATTCTAAAAGCAGACTTAAAAGAAAGGTAAATAAAATCCAAAACTGTATCATTTAAGAAATGCATTGTAGCATATATTTGGTTCCTACACTATTTCTGTTCAGCTCTGATAGGTTAATACATTTCAGATTAGCTAGTATGCTTATTCAGTCTTTGTGTTTTCCATGAAAAGAACAAATGATGGTCTCAAAAGCCCTTGTCAGTTTTCTTTTAGAAAATATATATAATTTGAGATGTGCAGCAGTAGTGCAGTAGTCATTTATGTTGTCATTCTCTGCTTTCTACGACCCATGAAAGGCTTTAGGCTCTAAAATAGAAGCACAATCATGGCAATTCAGTAGATGACAAGTTTTCACTCCTCTTCCCATCTAACCATCTGAAAGGTTCCAGACGGAGCTTGGGCTATTCCCTGAGGATTTAGCCCATGACTCGGCTGGAGCTCTGGTCGCCGCCTGGGATCGGGCGGCGGCTGGTGCTCTAGATCGAGTTGTGCCTTTGCGGCCTCTGACCCGGTGCCGATCTCGTTTAGCCCCTTGGTACTCCGAGGGGCTGAGGGAAATGAAGCACCGGAAAAGACACCTAGAGAGTATCTGGAGGGCCAGCCGCTCCGAATCTGACCGGACACTAGTTAGGTCTCAAATTCAGACTTATCTAGTGGCGATGAGGCTGGCAAAACGGGAGTATTTTTCCAACCTCATTGCATCAGCAGATAACCGCCCAGCCGCCCTGTTTAGGGTGACCCGCTCGCTCCTCCATCAGGGAGCGGTAGAGGATCCCTTAAAGGGTCGAGCTGAGGAATTTGGACAATATCTGTTTGATAAAATCGCTCAGATTCGGGAAGGGTTGGACACAGACTGGGTGGATCCGGACGGGGTGGGGGAGGCAGGTCTTGATGTTATTATCTGGGATGAGTTTGATCCTGTGGTCCCTGAGGACATGGATAGGTTAATGTGGAGATTGAATGTGACCACATGTTTATTGGACCCGTGTCCCTCCTGATTGGTATTGGCCACCCGGGAGGTGACACGAGGCTGGCTCCAGAAAATCGTGAACGCTTCTTTGATGGAGGGTGTTTTCCCTGCCGCCTTGAAAGGGGCGGGGGTGAGGCCCTCCTCAAGAAGCCTTCCTTGACCCAGCTAGTTTAGCAAATTATCGTCGTCTCCAACCTTCGCTTTTGGCAAAGGTTGTCGAGAGTGTGGTTGCACGACAGTTGCCCCAGTACCTGGATGAAACTGTCTATCTTGATCCATTCCAGTCCGGTTTCCGCCCTGGTCACAGCACGGAAACAGCCTTGGTCGCGCTGGTTGATGATCTCTTGAGGGCTCGGGACAGGTCCTATTAGATCTCTCAGCGGCTTTTGATACCATCGATCATGGTATCCTGCTGCGCCGACTCGGGGGACTTGGAGTGAGGGGCACTGTTCATCGGTGGTTCTCCTCCTACCTCTCCGACCGGTCGCAGACGGTGTTGACGGGGGGACAGAGATCGACCCCAAGGCGCCTCTTATGTGGGGTGCCGCAAGGGTCGGTTCTCTCGCCTCTTCTGTTCAACATCTATATGAAGCCGCTGGGTGAGATCATCCGTGGTCTTGGGGTGAGTTGTCATCTATACGCTGATGATACTCAGCTCTATATTTCCACCCCTAACCACCCCAACGAGGCTGTTGAAGTGATGTCCCAGTGCCTGGAGGCCGTACGGGTCTGGATGGGGAGGAACAGACTCAGACTCAATCCCACCAAGACCGAGTGGCTGTGGATGCCGGCGGCCCGGTACAGTCAGCTAATTCCATCACTGACCATTGGGGGCGAACTATTGGCCCCCACGGAAAGGGCTCGTAATCTGGGCGTCCTCCTGGATGCACGGCTGTCTTTAGAAGATCATATGATAGCCGTCACCAGGGGAACCTTTCATCAGGTTCGCCTGATACGCCAGTTACGCCCCTTTCTGGATCGGGCTTCCTTATGCACGGTCGCTCATGCCCTTGTTACATCCCGCCTGGACTACTGTAATGCTCTCTACATGGGGCTCCCCTTGAAGTGTACCCGGAGACTCCAACTGGTCCAGAATGCGGCTGCGTGGGTGATAGAGGGAGCAC
Organism: Ahaetulla prasina; assembly: GCF_028640845.1. NCBI lineage: Eukaryota > Metazoa > Chordata > Lepidosauria > Squamata > Colubridae > Ahaetulla > Ahaetulla prasina. Next base: position 270,808,356 of record NC_080539.1, read on the forward strand.
CTTTTGGCTCCCATGTAACACCCCTCCTGCGTAATCTGCACTGGCTCCCAGTGGTCTTCCGGGTTCACTTCAAGGTACTTGTCATCACCTTTAAAACGCTCCATGGCCTAGGGCCGGGATATTTACGGGACCGCCTACTGCCACCATTAGCCTCTCACCGACCAGTGCGCTCACAGAGAGGGCCTCCTCCGGATACCGTCAGCTAAACAATGTCGGCTGGCGACCTCTAGGGGAGGGCCTTCTGTGGGGGCCCCTACCTCTGGAACGAGCTCCTCTGGGGCTTCGTCAACTCCCCGATCTCAAGTCCTTCCGCCGCGAGCTGAAGACGTTGCTGTTTCGAAGAGCAGGACTAGCTTGAATGTAGTTTTAAATTGGGATTTTTAAAAAAGGGGTTTAAATGAGGTTTTAAATTTGTATTTAAAAGTTAGAGCATCAATTGAATTTAACTATCTATTCTTTTAGCTGTTTTTTATCTATTATATGTTTTCTGTTGTTTTTTGACTGTGAACCGCCCTGAGTCCTTCGGGAGATGGGAAATATAATATAATATATTTAATTATTATATTATATAATTATTATTATATAATAATAATAAATAATAATGCCAAACATCTCTGCTTTGTGTCCAAATGCTCCAGAATTTCTGGATCTACAAGAAGGAACCCAACTTTCTGTTTCTAATGTAATGTTATTTGAATTGATGCTTCTGGCCAAATATATAGTTCATGACTTGCATGGAGATGCAACATATTTTTCTGTTGATAGTTGTATTTCCTGAGAAGCTTGACAGCAATTAGATGGGTCCAGAGATTAAGGCTTACTCTGTATTTCTATGTATAAATAAACGTTTGTTTTGTTGTTTTATTTTTATTGTTTGTTTGGAATTTTGATTTTTATGGCTTATCCTTGAACTATTTGAAGGCTACTTTTAAATTTTCCATGGTTCAATTTTTTAATACTAAACTCAAGTCCAATGAAATTGTCAAATAATTTTAGGGCTGGATTTATGTGCAAAAGAAAATGAATAAGAGAGAGATTCAGAGAGAGATAAAAGGAAACAGCTTGGAGTGGGTGGGAGACTTTCCCTCTTTCTGGTTCTCTTCAAGTATTTCAGGTTGCCCCAGAAATAAAATTTACTAAGAACATTTGAAAAAAAATGAAGTAATCACACATCAGTCTTCCTAGAATTTATCTTTGTTATGGTAGAGTGATAATGATAGCTTTGCAAGGGTAATGCAGTAGTATGGTACCTGCATTGAAATGGTTAATTCAGTTGAATGGGGGTTCAACGAGGATTTAGCTCCCTGGTGTTTTTTTTTTTAGTCCATTGTGTTTTGCAATATTTTAAAGGATAACTGCAACTGATATTTGGGGGACTGTCAAAATTATTAAATATTTTTCAACACCAGCTATTCTGTACCATCATGGTTTAAGACCAGCATAGATCTGGAATCCATACAGCATTATTCTCCAAAAGAATAGGAAGGGCTAGTTTGAAAGAAACATCCTTTCTTCTTCCCACTCCAAAGACAACCTGTCATGATGTCATTCCATTTCCCCCCCTCCCCCGCTTAATGGATTTTCTTTGGTAAACTGAACACACTCAAAACCGTAGAAATGGTGGTGGACTTTAGGAGAAACCATCCCATACTACCACCTCTTACAATTCTAGGCAACACAGTATCAACAGTAGAGACCTTCAGATTTCTATGTTTTACCATATCTCTACCATACGTTCTACCATAACGTCCATGGGGTTGCGATGGGTCGGACACGACTTTGCAACTAACAACCACCACCATATCTCAAGGCCTAAAATGAACACTTAATATCAAAAACGTCATCAAAAAAAGCACAACAAAGAATGTTCTTTCTGCGCCAACTCAGAAAGCTCAAACTGCCCAAGGAGCTGCTAATCCAGTTCTACAGAGGAATTAATGAGTTACTATCTGCACCTCTATAACTGTCTGGTTTGATTCTGCAACCCAACAAGACAGACACAGACTTCAAAAGATAATTAGAACTGCAGAAAAAACAATGGCTACCAACCTGCCTTCCATTGAAGATCCGTATACTACACGAGTCAAAAAGAGGGCTGTGAAAATATTTACAGACCCCTCACATCCTGGACATAAACTGTTTCAACTCCTACCCTCAAAACAATGCTATGGAACACTGCACACCAGAACAACCAGACACAAGAACAGTTTTTTTCCGAACCATCACTCTGCTAAACAAATAATTCTCTCAACACTGTCAAATTAGTTACTAAGTCTGCATTACTATTAATCTTCTCATCGTTCCTATCACCCATCTCCTTCCACTTATGACTGTATAACTATAACTTTATTGCTTGTATCCTTAAGATTTACTTACTTATTTGTTCCCTATGACTATCATTAAGTGTTGTACCTTATGATTCTTGACAAATGTATCTTTTCTTTTATGTACACTGAGAGCGTATGCACCAAGACAAATTCCTTGTATGTCCAATCACACTTGGCCAATAAAGAATTCTATTCTATTCTATTCTATTCTATTCTATTCTATTCTATTCTATTCTATTCTATTCTATTCTATTCTATTCTATTCTATTCTAAAACAAAACTGAAGTGGGGAAAAGCAGAAGAGTTCCCAATAAGAGATGAGAACATAGGGCCTCCCCAAATTACTTCCCGAGTAAAATTCGGTGAATATATTGTATGTTATGAGCTGGGAGGGTTAGTAATTCAAACCTTATTGGCAGACACCTTATTTTAAAAGTACCAGTGGAAAAAAATTAAAATATCAATAAGATATCTCATCTTTCTAGCTAGACAGTTTTTAGCTGCTCTTCTAAGGACCTGTCCTATACTTCTTCCACAAGCCTTTCCCTTCAATCCAGCTCTAGGGAAAATAGAAAGGAAGGTGCTTTGAATCTTCTTGCCCAAACCCCAAAAATGCAGAATTTAATGTACCTTGTGCCAGATATAAAATAAAAGTTATAGCTGTGCAACAGTGAAGTCCTGCCCATGGGAAGGTTTTAATGAGAAATTCCCATTTGAAATATATAGATATAAAAGGAATATATTGGAAAAGGAGAACGCAGGACACAGCAATAAGTAATAAATATGAGTCAGTTGCCAAGCATCTGAATTTAGACCCCGGAAACACTGCAATGATTCTAAGTGTGAAAAATGGTCATTGGTTACTTTTTTCAGTGCTATTGTAACTTTGAACTGTCACTAAATGAACTGTTGTATGTTGAAGACTGTACAAATCTTCCTCTAAAATTCCTCTGTGAGGGAGATGGGCAGTAAATAATAAAGTGTTGTGGAAAAAGAATGAATAATCTTCCTGACCACTTTCTCTAAAGCTTGCTCACTACTATTTACTACAGTATATATCTATATATCTATTTTTTTTACAGCAAAGATTTCTGCCAGAAGTCTTGGTACATTAGTAAACTGTCTTGACTTTGTTTGACGTTCCAATATTGATTCCCAAGCTTCAAAATAATTTGCTGTCTAAAGTGTTGATTTGTGTATAGATTTAGAACTGTTCTCCAAAACCAGGTTTGGCTTGGAATACTCAAGAGTTTACATACTGTAGTGTGAAGTGCTCTATTTCAAACTCTCGAATGCGTCTGAAATTTACGGTGAAGTGGAAAAGGATTTGAAAAATATCAACATGAAGTGGACACACTCCCTGCATTGTACTTGTCACATAAGCGCCATTTATCTGTCTGTGCTTTTTGGGCATTTATGAAAAGACTTTTATGCACATTCACATACACTTATATATATCTTACTCACTTCTGGGAGTAAAGTTCTATTGAAGTCAAATGTTAAAAATATGGAATAAAGCAACTGTAAGCTGTATCCAATTTTGATAGATGTTTTATTTTTAAATAAATTATGTTCCAGTACTTCAAAGAACCTTACATATGCACAGAAGACATGCAAGCATGTACAAGTTTCTTTGAAATAGCATAGCATATTTCTGATAAAAATCTGAATTTTCTTCTGTTAGAAGTGCTTTATGCTACTAGCAATATAGCCAAGTAATCTGTGGTATAAATCAAACCTTACATTTTTCAGAGGGTGGATTCCAATCAGGGGAAGTATGCATTAGTTTTCCAAGTTTACAGCATGGTGCACATATGCTATCATCAGCTTTAAGCTCAGACAGTCACAAAACTACAAAACCTAGAACTGCTTAGAAATCTAGAAGTAAAGATAACAGAAAAATCTTGGTCAGATTCAAAGACCTCTGGAACTGGCCATGATGTTGAAAAAATTATGTGCACAGTGGTATCATGATGCATACCCCATCTTTTCATAATTGCTTTCGATTGTCAGACAAAAGTGCATAAATCACTGTGTTGTTAAATCATGTGCCATAATTTTCTTCCTCCTCATTCTTCCCATAGATGCCTGTAGTTAAAGTATAGATGACCTTATAGTTGTAATCTTTTTACATGGCTATCCCTTGGCTATATAGTAAGTTTCTTACATGACTATTCTATGGCTGTAGAATAAAGGGCAAAACAGAAAAGTCTTAATGTTGAGGAGGCCTTTATGCTCTCTGAGCTTGTTGTCTTGCGATAACTGATGATGTTATCTACTTTGGGTAACAAAACATCTATAATGAAACATCTGCAAGAAAACAACAAAGCTCATAGAGCTTCATTACAACTTGGAGCTACAAATATTCTCTATCAGTCTTAATCTTCATTGAGTTACCCAGCCAGACTGTAACTAATTTTATGATTGTTATAAAAATATACTTTTCAAACAATTGTGTAATAGCTTTTCTTCTCAAGAGTTTTGCTAGACATCATTACTGATGTATCTTGACTCAAATGTGCAGTTTCTAGATCCTAATAAAGCAATGATGCAGTGATGTTCCAGTTTAAAATGTGGCATCGATCATGTTCTTCACCTGGGAATTTGAATCATTATGTTTGTTTCTTTTTATAGTACTCAGTCCTGAAAAAGGAATGGGAAATAACCACCCAATTTCTCATGATTCAGTTCAGGAAAATTAAAATATGCTTAGTAGCAGTTTCTGTACTGATGTCCTGTTTCTCACAGGTGATTCCTCAGAGTTCTAAAGTCAGTCAGTGTTTCTAGGTCATGTTGCATTGCTGGGAGATTTCCCCACACCCAGCTATAACTACCAAATATAATTCAAATGCTGTTAAAGGAGCAAAAAAGTCTTGTAGAAGTTTTCTAGAGATGTGCCATGGGTTTCTTAGGATAAGAAACATGGAATATTAAAATAAGAAACTTCCTGCCAATGCGCTATTAAACCAGGAGTGATCTGCATGAGAGAGTCCATACATGAAATAAATTGTTAATCACCAGCTCAGATGGAATGACTGAACTTTCCTACAAAGATTGCCCTAAAGGTAGTCCTCAACACAATTGGGACTGGAAAATTCATTGTTACATCGTATGGCCATCATATGATTGCACCCAATTTTATAAGCTTTTTTTTTTTTGCCATGGTCATTAAGCAAATCACTAATAGTTAAGCAAGACAACAGTTGGCTATGATTTGTGACCTTCCCTACTGGCTTTCTCACTTTGCTTGTCAGGAGATAGTTGAGAAAGTCGCAGATGGTCACATGACTTCAGGAAGCTGCAATTGAAGTGCAAGTGTGAGCTGGTTGCCAAATGCCTGGATCATGATCAAGTGACCGTGAGGATGCTGCGGTGGTTTTATGTGTGAGATCTGGTTGAAAGCCACTTTTTTCAACATTGTCATAACTTTGAACAGTCGCTAAACAAGTCAAGGAGTGCCTGTATTAAAATAATATAAATGCACTTAGGCCAAATTTTGACTTCACTTTCACCACTGTGGTTTCTGCAGGATATAAACTTTAAATGAACACATAAACTTTTAAAGGAAATTATTTTGAAACTTGTCAGATATTTAGCAAGGTGGAATTGTTCTTTGAAAAATGAGTTATATCAACCCTGTTACATAAGGTGTCTAGCACTAGCTGCAAAATTTGATAGCATAGTAAATAGATTAGATCCTCCTAATGGAAAATTTCAACATTATTTGATTCATTATTTGATTTGATTCAATCCAGTCATTATATTCCTTTAGAGTCTCAGATTGTGATATTAAATGTCAGCATGAAAGTATTCCCATTAATCATGCAAAACTTGGTTATGCACTAAAACTCACATTGCAGAGGTAGAAAGTACGAGCAACTTCTAACAAAATGATTACTCCATGGATCAAAGCAAGCAGGGGATGAGAGATCTAGGAATAGGCTTTTCCTCAAAACCTTACCTGCAGTTTTCTTAGCAAGGTTTTTCAGAAATGGTTTTCCATTAAGTCTATTATAGGACTAAGAGAGAGTAAGTTGACTTTGTGCCTAAGATAGGAGTACAACTCACAATCTCCTGGTTTCTATAGTCTGGTGCCTTAATCTCTATACCAAATAGTCTCTTTACATTAAACCATGCTAAATCTGTATTAGCTTAGATATCTTTCTGCTGCTTGATCAAGATTATTCTTTTGCAGAAAGAGTATAGGTAAACTGTGTTTTGGTGTTTTAGCTCTTCATTGCTGTTAGGGTTTTATTTTTATTCGTTTTGAATTTTTAATATATCAAATCCTTTTAATTCTCTTAAGGGTGAAAAGGGATTACAACAATGTTAATCTACTCCCACTGTCATGTTATTGTAAGTTTGCATACAATGAACCTTGTACATAAATTATACTATTGGATCATAATAGTTGGCTTGGATGAATCTATGGCATCAGATTCCATCTTGGCTGTTACTGGCTATGCTGAGGATGTTATGTTTGATCATGCATTTTTCCCTTCATTGGGAAGAGCTATCATCTGCCTTGAAGGAGATGATGAATTAATTTCATCTTTTCCAGTGAAGGTAGGTCTGAGAGTGATGGTAAATCAGCTGTTAGTACAGCTGTATAGTTTTCTGGGTCAATTTCAATTTGGTGTTCAAGAAAGTCATGACATACAGATGTACTAGTTGGGCTAGTGGATGATGTGAGTGGCTAAGATGGTAAGTTTGTGCTCCTGATATTTCTATAGCTTTTGATGTCATTAGCCATTGATTCCTCCTGGACTGCATTGGGAAGGGGTTTTTTTTGGGGGGGGGGGAAGAGAGGAAAGAAGCAAGCAATGGCTCTGCTATCTACTACTACTACTAGTATAGTTCTGCTTCTATCCTGGAGACAGATGTGTGATGAGACATTTGGGGAATACTTTTCCATCTTGCAACCCCTGTACTATGTGGTACCATAAGATTCCTATTCTGACTGTTTTAACTCTGTATGAAGTTGTTAGGATTACAATTATTAGCAGGGTAGTTAAAAATGATGATTAAAAAAAAGGAATTTATTTAAATAGGATTTTTTAAATTTAAATAGGATTTTTTTTATTTAAATAAGATTTTTTTCATTTAACTATGATTTATTTTTATTTTTATCAAATTTATTTTAATAAAATGTTTTTGGAGTAAAAATCTATCTAGTTTTTTATTTAAGAGACATTAATAATTTAGTTTATGCAGCATGAAATTCTTTTTTTTTCTTTTTCTTTTATGTACACTGAGAGCATATGCACCAAAACAAATTCCTTGTGTGTCCAATCACACTTGGCCAATAAATTCTATTCTATTCTATTCTATTCTATTCTATTCTATTCTATTCTATTCTATTCTATTCTATTCTATTCTATTCTAAATGGAGCTTACATTTACATTTACATTTTTGGTAAACTCATTCAGTGAATCCAAGCGTACAAGCTAAATAGGAAACCTTTGTTTGCAAATAATAATCTTAAAGATTCTAACTACCAGCAAGGATGAGTCCTTACATTTAAAGAGCATCTGTTATTTCAGATCGATCGTGGCAGCGGCATCAATTCCCCTGCTGCCTGCCACGTCCCTCAACCTTGTATCACTGCCGCATCACCAGCCGTCCCATTAAAGTGAATGGGACTGTCGGTGAGTCAACAGCTGGGCAGAGGAGGACCCATTGCAGGACAGAGATGACAGTTGCTCTTTAAAAATTATGATTTAAATCAACTCGATTTACCTATCACTAGCCTTTTTACTAGTGATTTAAATCATGATTTAAATTGTAATTTAAATCAACTTTATTTAAATCAAATCCAGCCTGATTATTAGGAATTGTGGATCTGGTTGACACCTTTCCTTAAGTGTGTTTATCCCAGTTTTCTGTATGTCTCTTTCAATAAATTGTGAAATATTCGAATAAGGTATAGATCTAATTTTTTTTAATTTGCATTTATATCCCGCCCTTCTCTGAAGACTCAGGGCGGCTTTCACTATGTCAAGCAATAGTCTTCATTCATTTATATATTATATACAAAGTCAACTTATTGCCCCCAACAATCTGGGTCCTCATTTTACCTACCTTATAAAGGATGGAAGGCTGAGTCAACCTTGGGCCTGGTGGGACTTGAACCTGCAGTAATTGCAAGCAGCTGCTATTAATAACAGACTGCATTAGTCTGTTGAGCCACCAGAGGCTCCTACATCTAGTCCCAGTTTACATGGTTAATTCCCACTTTTAATGAGGAAGTTGATCATCTGATCTGGAATTCTGCAACTATTCTACTCTATTCTATTCTGCTTATGTATGTTATTGAAATATTCTCCTATGGCAGTGATGTCAGACTTGTATATAGATGAGCCTGGTGATGTAGTGATGAGTTGTTACTTGAATGGAAAAACTAAGACAATACATAACCCAATCTTTTTGAAGCTGAGAGCTGTTTTATAAAGCTCGTCAAGCTGAAGATAGATAATCACATGAATCAGACTGATATACAATTCACATAGTTTTTATAAGTCTTTTCTATCCTGGAACTTGGCTAGGGAGAATGGGAGGAATCATCTAATCAAATGCATATGGGACTGACTATTATGAGATATTAGAAATAGAAAGTATAAATGTGAGTGTTTATTGAAAAATAGCAAGAATTTCTTCTGTGAGTAGATTAATAATTTATGTTTTTTAAATATTTATCTTGGCAGTGTTTTAGATGACGAGAGCAGCAACCTGCGACAACAAAAGCTTGACAGACAGGTGAGTTTTTAAAATGTTACTTGTGCTTTTTTCATGTTGAAAAATAGAACTAACATAACTGGACTTGTCTAATATAAGGAAAATATATTTTATTTAAAAGTCTGTAGAGATTCTCAGTCATCCAGGTCATGGTTGTCCCAAAGATGCTTTTTTCAAGATGCAACTGGACTTTCTTATTTTTTCTTTTGAAGAAGTTTCGCTTCTTATCCAGGAAGCTTCTTCAGCTCTGACAGGAGAGTGGGGAATGGAAGGATCAGTGGTGAAATCTAAATTTTTTTGCCACCGGTTCTGTGGGCGTGGCTTGGTGGGCATGGCTTGGTGCTAGTCATGTGACTGGGTGGGTATGGTCAACTTTTTAATACTTTTTAAAGCATTTTAACTAGTAAAAATGCTTTAAAAACTAAAAAAAAAGGTTCCAATGATCACCTGACCATCCTGACTCCCCTCGCCAAGTCAGACCCAATGCCTCCTAGCCCCGAAGATTGCCCGCCTTTCCACCTTGGCCACCCAGTCTGGGAGATGATGCGCGGGGCGGGGGGGAAGAGAGAGAAACAAAGCGCTTGGCTGCTCCCCCTGTGTGTGTGTGTCTTTGCTCCTGGTCTTTCACAACAGCCCATGCTTGACGTCTTATCCCTGGCTGGCTGAACCGGAGTTGGGGAATTCATTCACCTCTTCTGGCTTTGGCCGGGCCGGGCTGGCCGAAGCTGCCCCCAGATTGCCTTGGGTGTCACGCAGCGTGACGGCTGATTTCCGCTGCTCTTAAAGGCCCCGGAGCGGATCCGGGCGCTGCCATTCTAAGCTTTCTTTTAATACTGTAAGTACTGTTTATTTTCACACAGGTATTAGCAAAAGTGATGATGTTTTGATAGTGTTACAATCAAACAGGATAACAATTGTTTCAGTACATCAACTAAGATACATAGCAAACTTGATGTTTGCAGTTTCCATCCTTCTGTGGCATTTGAACTGATTTTTTGTCTCTTTGTATTCTTTACAGAGAGCATTGCTAGAACAGAAGCAGAAGAAGAAGCGTCAGGAACCAATGATGGTTCAGTCCAATGTAGATAGCCGCACAAGGACCCGTAGAATGAAACAATCTGAAGAACAAGCACCACTGGTTGAGTCTTACCTCAATAGTAACAGCAGCGCTATCTACCATGGTATATACCAATTTGTTGTAAATATTGCTTATTTATTGTTATGTGGACTGGCAAGATAATGTTACACCAATAAATACCTCTGATAATCAATTACCATATTTTTTGGAGTATAAGATGCACCATTTCCCCTCCAAAAAGAGGGTGAAAATCTGGGTGCGTCTTATACTCTGAATGTAGCCCTGCCCAGCTTCTCAAACTGAGGTTTCAGAGGTGAAAGAAGCTTCAGAAAAGAAGCTCCCAAACAGAGCTTCAGAGGCTTTTTTTCTGAAGTTCTATTTTGGAGGCTTTCAGAGGCAGAAAAAAGTTTTTTCTGAAATGGAGCTTCAGGGGCAGAAAAAAGCAAAAAAAAAAAAAAAAAAAAGGCACAGCGAACCTGTTGCTAAAATTCACCTCTGGGAACAGCTGATTGGGGGTTCCGGGAGGCCAATCCACCTGCCAAACAGCTTTTTTCTTCTTTTCCTCCCTAAAAACTAAGGTGTGTTTTATACTCCGGTATGTCTTATACTCCGAAAAATACGGTAGTTTAGAAAAATTAGAAAAATAAGAGTAAATTTTGACTTAACACAAAGTTAATACTAGTTATATTCAACTTTAATTGATTTAAATATATATTAGGTTTTTTTACTGCCATTGATTGCCTGTTGCACAAATAAAAGATACATGTTAAGCAGGGTGATAACGGCACTGAAGATGTTACCAGTCTCAAAGGCCTGTTCAAAGCCTCAGTCGAAGTGGGCTTTGAATTGGCTTTATGAAACATTGAAGTGCTTGGTACTCATGGAAGGCCTTTGTCAATCTGCACAGGTCAGAGACAACCCCTTCAGGCAATTTTGGAAAAGCAGCCATCTGAAAGAAAGTACCTTTCTTTGATGAATGCTGCTGAGGTGGCTCATCTTGCCACAGATCAAATCATTCCTTTGATCTAACTTGAGGCAGCTCCATGAAGCATTGCCGCTTCACACAGGCCTCATTATTTATATATGCAGTTCAGAATGAATTCATATAAATTCATACTCTGCACAGCAAAGGGTAATTGGATTCTGTACTAATTTACTCAGCATAAATCATGTTTTATTTACGCAATCTGTCCATCTCATAGAAATTCTTCCCCCCCACCTTTCCCTCAGATTGTCTCAGGGAAAAAAGGCTGTTGCTTTTATTAATAAGCTGTAGACTAGTCGAAAACAAACGGATAGATCATTGAACAAATCAATTCAGAGTTCTTACTCGAGATATAAATTGACCAGGGTCAAATTATTTTACTTCAGATATATTATGCCAAGCTCGCTGGAGAATGCTGTAATGTTGGGAAAGAGAGAAGAAAAGAAGAAGAAGACAACCTATAACCTAATAGAAAGCAATAACCACAAATCTACTTGTTTTGTGCTTTTTACCTTAATGCAGACAATTTATAAATTTTGTAGGCTTAGAATATGCAGTATTTAGAAATAGCCCTTAGACTTATATACTGCTTCACAGTGCTTTACAGCCCTCTCTAAGTGATTTACAAAGTCAGCATGTTGCCCCAACAATCTGAATCCTCATTTTACCCACCTTGGAAGGATGGAAGGCTGAGCCAACCTTGCTATTGATATTTACATAACATTCTGGATGGCGTATTCTGTGTTTTGGCCACAGATGTTTATCATTTTTGTTTCAGCCATTTGAGACTTACCTCTTTATCAAGAAGTAAGCACAGGGAGAATCCCTACTATAACTTGCCTGAGGCTGGAAACTGGTAGGGATGATTACAGACTGATATTCCTAACAATCCCTCCAAGTAGATAGAGGCCTGCATCACATATAATCCCTGTTGTAGCATTCCTTGAATTTGGCAACTAAAGGAATTGTGCCACATCTCAAAATTGTTCAAGGGTATTGAAGGAATGCTTCATTTTTTTAAACAAGAAAAATATTTTTTCTGATATCAAAATATACTAAAATATATGTGGTGGAATATAGCCCAGAATCACAGGAAGGAGTGGCTCTTTCCCAGGCAGCGCAAAAAATATTGGCGCTTGGAATCTTTTATGGATAGGAAAAGGAAAAGATAATCATCTCCTCCTAGACATTTATAGGATATATCTAATAGTTACACAGTTAAGTACTTTAGTCTGGCAAGATTTCTGTCTATAGGCAAACAATAAACTGCTAAGAAGTATCTCTAGGTGTTATTCTTGGACCTGACAATATAACACTAATTGGAACTGAAATTTAGCAATATATGAGTTTCTTGCTATTTATCTGGCAGTCCCATTAATTAGTCTTCAAAGTTACTTCCCTCCATCATTTTTATATTCTGGTTTAAAGCCACTTCTTCAGAAGAACGGCTTTTAAACTGTCAAATAATTAGCTCCCTTGGAGCTTGCCAAAATTCACTCAGAATATATCAGCAAAACTAGATGCATAGAAGGTTTTTTGTTACTCAAATTGGGTATCTTTTGTCGGCAGACATTGCATTGTGTGCCTTTAATTTCACCAGCTATCAGCAGATGGGTATCTTTTGGTCATGGAAGAAAACTCTACTTTCCACACTATGCATTATATTGCATTGTACTGAGGGATTTCTAAATTAAGAAATGTCAATTCAGAATGTCTTTGGTTTGTTACAAACTGGACTACTGGAACTCTCAAAAGCTATATCATTAGGCTAGAATTTTCTCTCTATTGACCTGCCAGAAGCCACACTGAACTCAATTTGGGGCTTGCTTCTGGTTAGGCGTTATGTTATATAAGATTTCACTAGAAATGGCATTTTTATCTTGCAGGATAAAATATTCACAATAATTTTATTTATTTATTTAGTTAGTTAGTTACTATGACTTGAGTCATAGGGGAGTGTAGGTAGCAAACAGATACTAATATTTAACTTGATTAAAGCACTTTTATTGTAAATCTCCTTTATTGCATATTGTTGTATCTTTGCTATTATTGCATTGGCTATGAAGTCTGCCTTTTCAGTTGAAGAATTGAATTGAAACTTCAATTCAGAGTTCATTGATAAATGTTTCAATTTAGTAAAAGAAACCCCAGTAGTAACAAATAGTACAAAATGTTACATTAATATATTAGAGCTAATATTAATATTAGAGCCAGTTTTTTACCTGCTGCTAGAACATCATGGAAGTGGGGGCCATTCTCATCTAGAGGGTAGGATAATACATAGTGGGTGATCCTTCAGCTAGCTTCCTCAGCTGGCCAGCCCTGAGCCGGTTTGTATGGGCCTTTCTTTTTGTGTGTGTCGGGAGAAATGATCCAAGGGAACCCATTGGATCACATATACCCAGCAAAGGAAACAGCCTTCCAGCTGGCTCAAAGCCAACCTAAATTTTAAAGGGAAAGATGCTTCCTCTTCTTTGCCCAGCAAAGCTTTAGCTGGCTGTCAATCGCCTCCCCCTCCCCCATAGGAGAAATCAAGGAAATCCTACGTTCTTTTCCAAACAGTAGTGAATTTCTTTCTCTCCCTATGTGGTTTGGAAAAGATCTAAGCGCAGCACATGGGAGGAGCTGGTGGGCCAGAAGGAACCTTCCTGAGGGCCAGAGGTAGCCCATGGGTTGTAGTTTGGAGACCCCTGAGTTGGTTTTGCTACTTTGGTAAGACCAATTAAGAGTTAAAGGGTAGTTTAGATAAGCACAAATACAGATGCTTATACAACAAGTCATTTTCGTGAATTGGACTGCTTATATAGAAGTCTGCATTCTGTTTCTACAGTTGTTCCTGTTTTATTTCCACTTTTCTCTGTTGCAATAGCTGTGATTGCTATCTGTGAATGACATAGACTCGTTCCACTTTATCACAGACATTTTTGGTCTAATAGTGGCTCATTCTGTGGTCAGGAAGATAGACTTTTTTAAAGCCCATTTTTATCTTAGATTCTATTTGAACTTATGCAATGAATTGTTTTAAAGAGAAAATAGGGGAAATTTCGGATACACTATTCTATTTTATATATTTAAGGATATGCAAGGTTTTGGTGAGATATGTGCTGAAACACTATTAGTTGGAACAATACAGTACAGCACATTTGGCAGCATTCAAATAGCTATGAAAAAATTGGTTGAATCTTTGTCAATACGTAACACCCCCAGGATGAAGCGGATCCCTAAATTTCTTTATTATTCATTGTTATGTTTATGTACTTAGTATTTGAGAGAGCCAGTGTGATATAGTAGGTAAGTTGCTGAATAAGGAATAGAGAGGCCAGGTTCTAGTCTTCTTTAAGTAGAGAAGCAGCTGTGTGGCCTTGGCCAGACATTCCCTCTCATCCCTATCCATGTCAGGCTTTGTGACAAGCCAGCTAATAAACAAAACCCATCATTGCATTAATATTCTTCTTTGCTGTAGAAGTTAGGCAAGAACAAGAACAGTACAAGAATAGATGGAGGACCCAAACATGCAGGAGAAATGCTAAGGTCAACAGTATTGTACTCAACATGTTTCATCATGACATAATCATGGATGTTTGATTATTCCCTTACATCTTCCTCCACACCACAGTCCTGCAGATTCCTACTTGTTGTGTACGTTTTGTTGTTTTTATTACAAAGGATGTACTTTTAAACATCCAAAAGAGAAGGTTTTGTGTCCTTCACATGCTTTGTCCTACAATCTCTCTCTAAACCACAGCTAACATGACAATATTAATTGTAAGTATTCCCCGAGTTGTTTGCTCAGCAACCAAAGTTACAGCGGCTGGCCTATGTAGTTGCAACTGTTGCAACTTCCCTGTGGTAATGCGATTGCTCAGTGCCTGGCTCACAATTATGTTGCAGCGAGCTGCAGTCAGATGATTATAAATTCTGTCGTTCTCTACAGCTTCCCACAAGCAAAGTCAGTGGGGAAACTGGCAGGAAGTTACTTCCACTCCCGCTGCTCTTTTGCCCACCTGCACTCCATAGCACCTACATGTGACACCCCAATCATTGCGATACTTGTCTGTGCTCTAGCTCCTGCCCATGGCACCTCCCGCAACATTCTGTGGTCAGCTTACCTGGGACTCCTATGCCTTTCCACCTACTTAATCTTGGGGTTACAAAGGCAACTGGGACTGCAGAATTTTTTTTGCTAATTGATACGGGCATATAACATCATGATTTATGACCATTTAGTGACAGAAATCCTGGTCCCAATTGCCATTGTTACCTTTAGTTTGGGAGTTGGGGTCCAAAACACTTGGGACTGGACCACAATTCCGTTGGTCTACTCTTTTGTATAGAATCATTAAGATCCATCTTGGATCATAAAAGGACACATGGATTGTTCACATTCTTGCTGACATACATATGAAAACTTAAGGTCTAATAACCCTGGAAGTAATTCCTTTTCTATAACACTAATTCCTCAAACTGCTGCTCACAGTAATAGCTTCAGGTTAAATGCCAATTAAAGTCTCCAATTACTGATACAATAAGAAAACAAGGGGCAGTTGTAAAAAGTTGTGTTATGTCTTAAAATAAGCAGAGTAGCTACACATGCAAATCAGTCTGCAGACTACATCCTTTAATGAATGTTTGATATTTGTTAGGATTCACCAGGTTCAATTTTGGAATACTGAGAAAGAAAACACTTCCTATAATAATCTATAACTTCACTTTGGATGATCAGATGCTTGTTCAGTAAACCCTGAGGGAATAGCTTCATGCACCCACTTCTTGCCCTTTTGCCATTGTTAAATATAGTTTGGTAACTAATAATTACAAGGAACTATACTTAATGTTTTTGAAGTAAGCCAGTGTTAAAGTTATGTACTAAATCCTAGCATATTAAGGTGCATTATACAACCTCCTTGGTTTTGATGCAATGAGAAGTTATAGCAAAGTATAATTCATAATTTGTTTCTATTTTTTGTCATAGATTTTTGAAACACACACACATACACACACACTTTTCAAAAGTGGAGCTCTGACTATATTTTGAAACTGGGAAATTTTCATTTATTTTTTACAGAAAACACTGCCGGGAATAATGGGAATAATGGGAATAATTTGTCAGTTCACTAAATGACTATCATGGAATCATTTATGAAGAAAAAAAATCTAGTGATATAGCTCCTTTCTATTTTTTCTTATTCATCAGGATATGGCCCTACAGTCTCAGTTTATTTTATCTTTTTAAAAAATATATATATATACTTTCAAATAAGCAGTGGTTTTCAGCCACATACCATTTTTAGTTTCTAAGGATATACCGGAGACATAGGTGTTCCTTTGGGATATGAGTCATTGGGTTTCAGCTTTCCATGTTTTCTCCAGTGGAGCAGAGCCTGTGATTGCCAGAATTATTCCTTGCAGTGCATGGTGGGAAATTCTGGCTCTCCCATCATCCCAGAAAATATGGTTTCCTTCAGGAGGGAAAAGATAGCAAACAGTACTGGTGGACCTTCAGAGGGACATCAAACCCACACCTTACATTATCCAATAAGCCCAGAAAAACGGGAGGTCCATAGACCACATCTTGTCTAGAGAATAAGAACAAACCATAAAGGATTCCATTAAAAATTACTCCATCCTTTTGTCTTATTCTGTAGTTTTCTCCTTCCATTTAATTACTTGAGGAAATGATTTTACAATATACTTAACTTGCTTCTCTGTAGCTTCAGGCACATGTCTTTTCTTCCTTTCTTAAAATTTCCTTCTTGTTTTATTACCTGTCTCTTTGTGTCACCCTAAATATCTCAAGCAGTACAAGAGACTGAGCAAGAAGATGTCAAGGTGGCAGCAGACCCACAAGCTCTGAAATCAACTAAAAAACCCAAAGCAGCCACAGGAGGCTGTCAAACAAGCAGCACTAGGAAGGAGAAGAAAGGAAAACAAAAAGGTAAGCTGCATGCCAGTCATGATTGAATAAGAACAAGACATATCATTTAAAAGGGAACAGTACAGGTAATCCTCGACTTGCAACAGTTCATTCAGTGACTGAAGTTACAGCAGGTCTGAAAAAAAGTGACTGATGGCCATTTTTCACACTTACGACTGTTGCAGCATCTCCACGGTCACATGATCAAAATTAAGACCCTTGTCAACTGACTGATATTTATGACGGTTGCAGTGTCTCTGAGTCATATGATCACCTTTTGCGACCTTCTGACAAGCAAAGTCAATGGGGAGGTCAGATTTGCTTAACAACGTTACTAACTTAACAACTGCAGTAATTCACTTAACAACTGTGACAAGAAAGGTTGTAAAATGGGGAAAAACTCACTTAGCAAATGTCTCACTTAGCAACAGAAATATTGGGCTCCATTGTGGTTGTAAGTCGAGGACTAACTGCATTTAATGTGGCTGATTTGTTTAAGCTACACATCCTTCAAGAGCATTTAGCAGATGGAGTTTATGTTATCCACTGAAGTCATCTGTGCTTTGATTGGTGATGATGTGACTTGTCTATCTCCTTTTGCATATCTTCGAACAAATTACAAGATTTTGGGAACACGAAGCATAACACTCTAATAATGATAAAAAGGTCACAATAATGCAGATTAATAAAATTCTCTGCCTTCCTAAGTGTTCTGTCCTCCCTCGCCTCCGTCCGAGTGATGGCTTAATTAGCCGGCACTATCAGCTCTGGCAGCAGAATAGCCAGCGTCTGCCAAGAGCCTCCGTTATCTTCCACGACACTGGTGAGTCACCCAGGAACAAACTTCAGCTCTTAGTCAATCAGTGGATTTGCCTATTACAAAGAGACACAGCAGCTCTCTCTGCCTTTTATATCCTGTGGGGTGTGGCTCCATGACTCAGCACTTCCTAGGCCTGCCCCACCCCTGCTTCTGTTGTTCCCTCCTCTCCTGCCTACGAAACCTAGGGTCCAACCAAGCCTGATCGCCATCAGCTGGGTCTGAAGATGTGGCCTGGGGAGGGGGGAAAGAGTCAGGGGAGGGAGGCCTTGTTATCTCCTCCACTTGGCCTGCCTCTGGCTCCTGGAGCTGAGCCAGGGAAGCCGGTGCTCCCGAGGCAAGTCCTGATGGCCCTTCCCCCTCACTGTCCAAGTCACTTTCTGGCAGCAGGCCCAGCTCCAAGTCACTTTCTGGCAGGAGGGCCAGCTCGGGGGGCGCAGACACAACACTAAATTAACTTAACCCCAGCTTCCTAAATCTAAATGAGGAAAACTTGTAATCTTTTGAAAGGATGCTCATACTAGTTTCCACTAAATTTCCTAAAGTGGATAATTATGTGAAGGGCTTGCTACACCCAACCCACGCTTCTGCCAAATTATTCTTTTTGCAAAAGGATGTTCAATGTCTTTTGCACCAGGTGGTGCTGTTAGTGATGATGGTCAAAGTAGTTGCACTTATGTATGTGAGATGGTCCAGTTTCTCTTGTAAAAGCCATTAAATTGCATATATTCTCATAACAGCTGTTTATATAGATCCATGATGGCGAACCTATGGCACGAGTGCCAGAGGTGGCACGCAGGGCCCTCTCTGTGGGCCCATGAGCCATTGCCCCAGTTCAGCTCCGCTGCACATTTGTGCGCGCCTCCTGCTGGCCAGCTGGTCTTTGGGTCTCTGTGGCTCATTTGCAGGGGGGTGCATGCGGGGACCGTGCATGCATGCGCAAGGGCGGGTGCATGTGGGGCACATACACAGGGGCTGAGGTGTATGCATGGGGGCCAGGGTGCATGTGCAGGGGCTGTGCACACATTGTATTTGGGGGGTTTGGGCACAACACATTTGGCCACGCACATTTTGGGCACTCGGTCCGGAAAAGGTTAGCTGATATAGACATTCCCCCCCCCAAGTGCTTCTTGGTAAATCCTCTGTATTCACACAATGTACAATGCTAGTGAGAAGCCTTTACGCCACAGTGAGTGCAGAGGAGACTTTTACTGTTTTTAGAAACAGAAATTGAATACTTCTCAGCCATCAAGATAACTCCTGTCTCCTAATTCAATATTTATCAGCTTTGTTTTAACTAGCATTTTGGTTCTTGTTTCATTTTGTATCAATCCTGCTTGAACTAGGAGAGAAAAGAACAAGGTTCAGTACAGTATTAGGTTTATACATATGTCTCTTATTGCATATGCAAAACACCATGAAGCCCTTTGCAAATGACACATGGTTGTTTTTAAAAAATAGTATGTTTTCATGATGGAATGTCATAAAGACCTCTGTTTAGTGATGAGAACTGCTTTGGATTTGGACACAATATCTCAAGAAGCTTGCTAGCTGTTTTGCATATTTATTTATAAGGGAGTAAACCAAGAGTCTACTGTATTTGTATAAATATGAAACTCAGCAAAAAGTCTCTTTTCTGAAAGTAGTAGGATACTAAAATAGGTTGTATTAATAGAATGGTTGATTTCAGAAGATACTGTTTCCACATTATCATTCCTGGGGCTACCTCACTTACAGTCTAACTCTAACACATTTGTGACTAAATTGATGAAGATTGTTGTGGAATATGTTCTTGCTTGGATTTAGATATCTAGATTAGTGGGATTATTCTAATATATATGAGAATTTAAATTGCAGCTGAAATATTAAGACATAAGAGATTTCATTGCTTAATATGTACTCTTGCCTAGGTTCCGTAACAGCTAGATCAGCCCTAGTTTTTCTAAGGACCAAATTAGCTGAAATATGTTTAATGAAATAAGTCTTTGAATAATTGTTTTTACTTTAACAGACGGTACACAGAGGTCTCCAAGCTGTTTCAGAATCATGGAGTGTGTGTGTGTGTTAAATTATTTGTTTTTTTGAAACAATAATTTTATAAAAGATTATAATTGAAAAAAATACAAACTAACAAAAAAAGAAAAGAAAAAATAGAAAGCGCAGAAAATGAAATATATACAGAAAGAAAAGAAATGTATACTGAGGCAATTTTTCCTTTCATCACAGGTATAAACAATTTTAGTAATTTATCACTTTCTCTTAAAATACAACAAATGATCTCTTCTTCTTGTATTTCAACTTGTAATCATAAATAAAATCCTAAAACCTCAATTCCTGAGCAGCAAAAGTCTATTAAAAGTTACCAGAGGCAGCTTCAAATCTATTTTAACCTTGATCAAATAAAGGAAGTTTATATTCCTTCCTTACATTTTCAACAATCCTGGTTTTTAATCCTTCTAAACAAGGTCCTAGAATTTGATAAGGCTTTATTTTTTTCTTTGTCCCTTCTCAGAAAATCCTTTCAAATTTTAACAGGTCTCTTTTGTAATTCCAGTATAGAAAGGTTATTCAAATCATTATTCTGGCTTGTTATTTGTACATCCCTTTTAATAATTAAAACATCAACGGTTTCATTTGTCTATCCAGTGTATTATCTTTTCCCATATCATTCTTATATTTTGCCAGTTTTAAATCCATATTCACACCCATTTCAGTTTTACCTGGCAGAGTTTGTTCCTTTTCTGTAATATCATTTATACAATGAGTCCACATATCCTTCAAAATGTCCAATGTTAAAGTATTTTATTTCATTCTGTATTAGCGAGTCAACTTTATTAATAAAGAGAAGTGTCAACTTTATTCGTGTATACTGCACGAATCAAGAAGAGGGCCGTGAAAATATTTACAGATCCCTCACATCCAGGACATAAACTGTTTCAACTCCTACCCTCAAAACGATGCTATAGAGCACTGCACAACAAGTAGACACAAGAACAGTTTTTTCCCAAAGGCCATCACTCTGCTAAACAAATAATTCCCTCAACACTGTCAAACTATTTACTAAATCTGCACTACTATTAATCTTCTCATCGTTCCCATCACCAATCTCTTTCCACTTATGACTGTATGACTGTAACTTTGTTGCTGGCAATCCTTATGATTTATATTGATATATTGACCATCATTTGTGTTGTAAATGTTGTACTTTGATGAACGTATCTTTTCTTTTATGTACACTGAGAGCATATGCACCAAGACAAATTCCTTGTGTGTCCAATCACACTTGGCCAATAAAAAATTCTATTCTATTCTATTTTATTCTATTCTATTCTAAGTATTCTTCTCCTCTAATTGTAATCTTTAGTTTCATCTAGTTCCCTCTAGTGTCCAACCTTCAAAATGCCATTTTCCCCCCTAAAGAATTCTAATAACAATAATTTTCCAAAGGATGGATTCTTAAGTATTCTTTTAATTTTAGAGATTTATTTCAAATCCAAATCCATCTGGATCCTTAGTTCATTTTTAACTTTCAGAAAACAACATTTTAAACAACTTTTGCTGTTTATTCCTAAAAGTAATTTTTTTCAAAATTCTTAAATCATATTTAAAACTTATTTTGCTAAGAAGGAGACTCACACAGCGAATGCGATAAAAACTTACCATCTCAAAAGTTCTTAATATTTGAAAAGCAGTAAAAAAGTAAATCCAAAAGGGATTAAGAAATGAGGCATGGTCGAGCTTTATGAATACATATAGGCTGCATTACAACTGTGAGCTTAGCTGGAATCCTCTGACTTCCAGCTGCTTGATTCATAAGCTGAAAGTTCCGGCAGGCTTTTTATGAGAAGCAGCTGCCTGGAGTACATGTGGGCAATCTTACGATCTCTCCTTTCTCTGGAGAGATCCAGCATCCGGCCATCAATCTCATCATAAAGGCTGTCCCCATTCTTTCATCTAGGGCTCCATGCCCTCACCAGAAGTCTGTGTGCATTAAATTCTTTGGACATACTACTTTCCATATTGGAATCAATTCATTCTCACACTTCTGCTTTTCCAAATAATCTGGGCTGAGAAGAATACATTTTTTTTCCAGAGATGATGGAATAGGGATGATGGTGACTGTTATAAAACGCACATTATGATTTTGATTCTGTTGTACAAATGCAAACCATGTGACAAATATCCCTGGTTTTGGCAAGATTCTCACATTAGTGCTATGTTATCTGTACTAACTCAGATCATCCTTTGGTTTTATTTTGGACAAGAAGTTGCTAAACTTAAAAATCTCACTTGAATGTATTTGTTTCTGAAGATGCATGCAGATTTGCAAAATGCTACCTCCAGTGGTATGTCCTAAAAATAGGTATATAGGTAACATACCTTCTTATCCAAAGTGTTCTGATTAATTTTTAAGTTATGCAGAGAAATAACATTATACAATGCTTGGCTAATAAACATTTATTTGATTTCTGACTTTGTAAAGGCTATTCATTTTAGCTGAAGTGCTGGTGTATTTTCTAATTCTATATTCAGTAGACTACAAAATGTTCATTGAATGATTTTCTGAATCTCATTCATGAAAGACCCTCTTATAAATTTATTGAGACAGAGCCAAATACTGCAGGTGTTTGTCTACAATGCAACTTTTTCTTTTACTGTAGTTACAGATCTGGCCAAAGATGCCTATAGACTATTAAATTTAAAACCAGCTGATTTTTCTTTTTTAAACAATGAGCTACATATTTGCTCAAAATTAATGGGATATTTAATTTTTAAAAGCCAATTTTTGATATCTAGTTTGCATTAAAAAAAGGCAGAATTCTGCTTAAAAATGAAATCGGGTAAAAAGCCTGAAATGAAGGGCTGTTAATAATATCTTACTTTAAATGTATGTTTATATAGTACTAGTGTATTAATATATAACAATGTATAACAGTAATATATAGCACCATGTATCATAGTGCCTAATGTTTTGGGCTCGAAATCAGGAGCCTGAGTTCTAGGCATGAATGCTAACTGGGTGGCTTTAGGCCAGTCACCACCCCTCACAGGATTGATGTTTTGGGGGAAAGAGGAGGAGGAAGCAGTATTAGGTATGTATGCCATCTTGAGTTATCCAATAATAAAGGAGGGATGAAATACCAATAACTATGTAGATAACTAATATTTAAGTTTCTAAAATGTGGTAAGATTAAGAATTATATTCATTGAAGTGCATTTACTGGTCGGACAGACCCTGTTGGTAGCATAGATGCTCCCTGACCCCTCCAAATCTGCCAGAGCTTTGAGGACAATCCAGGTTCAATGGAAAGGAAAAGGGTACTAAAGAGAAAGAAAAAAGGGGAAAGTCCTTTTATATGTATGGATGTTGAAGGGTGCAACTTCAGCTGTCACATAGAAATAATGTGTTTTCTATTTGTACCCTGTATTTGAACTTTAAGAACTCGGTCTGGGCAGGCAATGGAATATGATAGTTGTAGGTTGAAGGAATGTTTTTTTTTGCTGAGATTCCACTATTGGTGGTGGTGATGGGGTTAAATACAGGTAATCCTTGACTTACAACCTTTCATTTAGTGACTGTTTGAAGTTACAATGTCAGTGATATATGTCTCTGTGACTTACAACCATTTTTGAAAAGTGACTTATGACCATTTTTTATACGTACAACTGTTGCAGCATCCCTATGGTCATGTGATCGAAATTCAATTACATGATCAAAATTCAGTTTTGAATTTTGAACCATAAATATGGTTCATATTTATGACAGTGTCCTGAGATTATGTGATCGATCACCTTTTGTGACCTTTTGACAAGGAAAGTCAATAGGGAAGCCAGATTCATTTAAAAACTGTTACTAACTTGACAACTGGACTGATTCACTTAAAGACTGTGGCAAGCAAGGTTGTAAAATGGGGCAAAACTCACTTAATAAATGTCTTGTGTAGCAACATTTTGGTCATAAGTCATACATGTTTCAAATCCTCAGAAAATAGGCACTGCAGGCAACGATATGGTATGTGTAGAAAAAGCACTGTCTTATGCACATGAGTGTATATTTGTGTCTGTGGGCATGCACATCCAAAGAATTTCTTGCTGAAAATAATTTATATCAGAACAATTATCTGCTAAGTAGGTCCTACAATGTGGAAGTTTTCTTCCAAATAAAAAGTATTATTTTTAAAAAGCTGAGGAGAAAAGTTGCAAACAGTTTATGCTACACAACAATAGTCAAATTAAGCCTTAAAATGTGGGAATGAGTCTAAGGAATAGCTTGGAGATCTGCAGGCATTGACTTGCAATCCCAGGCTAATCCTATCTATTGTAGAAATCTATTTTGTTAGGTTGTATAATGAATGTAGTTCCTTGGTATTTGACTCCAACGCTTAAAATTTGAGAATTTCCTGCATCATTTAAGTAGTGCTTCAAAAAGCACTACTGTATAAAAATAAACAAGGTACATGATAGCAATGTTCTATTATCTAAGGGGCTGCCACAAAGAAGAGGGGATCAACCTATTTTCAAAAGCACCTAAAGGAGGACAAGAAGCAATGGATGGAAACGAATCAAGGAGACAACCAACCTAGAACTAAGGAGAAGTTAGAACAATTAATCAGTGGGATTACTTACCTCCAGAAGTTGTGGGTGGTGCAGCACTGGAGGCTTTTATGAAGAGACTGAACAGCCATTGTCTAGAATGGTATAGGGTTTCCCACCTGAATAGGGAGTTGGACTAGAAGACCTCCAAGGTCCCTTCCGAATCTGTTGTTCTGCTCTGTTTTGTTAAGTTATAGTAAATTCATCCATTACAAGGTGCTGGTTTTGGCAGAATGCTATGGAAATTCAGTAGATGATACACCAGAAAATACCTCCTCCTTGCGCAATCCTCAGTTATCTAAAATCATGTCATTGAAAATATTATGCTCCTCTGTTGGCTGTCTACAATTTTAAAATATGAGTCACTTGGAAATCAAGAGATATGAATTAGATCAAAGACTTGCTGATGAAGTGACTTTCTGGTAAGCTGTACACGAAAGTAAATGTTATTTTAAAACAAGAGACAAAGGGGCTTTTTTTTTACTGCTATTTTCTGATCATTTTCTGATTTTTTTAAAGAAATCCAGCCTTTCCTTCAACAGTTACAGAGCCAGTTTTCAGTAGGGATGGAGGTTTTTTTAAGTCATGCTTTAGAATTCTAATGTGCAGATGTCACCATGGTAGAGACACTAGGCTTTTGAGTATATTAAATATTCCAAGGAAAAGAGCAGCAGCCGGCTCTACATCCGCCGAAACTAGTTTGTTTATTCTGCAGTTATGTATGCAGTAGGGCTGAACCAAAACTGCTTACACAAGTTCACTTTTGTTTTAATTGGAAGCAGATCCTAAACTAAAGAAAGTGTGTGTGGGGTAGAATTCCATAATGCAGTTTTAATAACAAATTAGTTTTACAGTATTTATTCTGTTTCTAACAATAGTTATAGCACCTCCAATAACCTATTTTGGCACTTTAATAGTTCTGCTTTTTTCTGGACTTTTCTTTTTCTTGCAGCTTAACATTTATGAAATTGAATTGTTGGTCTGTTCTGCTCCTCATATCATTTAGAGCCCTGGCCCTGTTTTTCAAGATGTAATAAAATAGTAAAAATAAAATATTACGGTAGGACCTTGGAGACGCAGATTCAAGTCTACCCTCGGATGAAAACTCTGAGATGATTTTAGGCAAAACAATTTTTTTTAGTCCAATTTAGCTTGCACAGCAGTTATGAGGATTTAAAAAAAAAATAGAGTGCTAGATGCACCACATTCCTGAAGGAAAAGTAGACTAAAAATCTTAACTAACAAATAATTCTGAAGCTTCTAAATAAATGAAATTGGGCTGGATCTTTGTTGCCATCTAGTGCTTATCTGGGTAATTGCCACCTTATAAAAGAACCTTGTTTGCTTCTGTTTGTCCAGAAGGCATATGCTATCTTTTATAAGCATAGCCTTTCAAAACAAAAAACAAAAAACAAAAACCCACCTCTTTTTGTTTCTGTTTTGTTACAAAAATATTCACTTATTTTCTTATTTCTGACATTAGTTGTAACCCTCAGTTTATTTTGCTCAATTTCATCATTTTATTAATAAAATTTTCTGCTTATTTCTTGTTACAATATCTTCAGTAGCTCTTATTTCCTATCAAATTGAATTTATATTACTTTGAAAGGCTTAGGCTTGCATATCAGCAGTGAAATCCAGCCAGATCTATCCGGTTTGCGCGAGCCGGTAGGGCCAGTGGCAGGAGGCTCCGCCCACCCACCGGGACGTCATCACGTCCCGTTTTTGACCATCTGCGCATGCACAGAAGGCTCTGTGCATGTGCAGAAAAGGCACATGCGAGCGTAGCAAGCGTGCATGTGTGCTCACATTTCAGATTCGGTAGTGAAGATAAGTGCATTTTACCCGTTACATATGTTAAAAATGTGGGATGGGCTTTCAACAAGTTGTAGTTGTGGCTATTGTAGCATCTGTGGTTGTAGTCAAGTGATGATGATTTTGGTACAATTACAGTGGTTACAGTGTCCCATAGGATTTTATATTTTGTCATTAACTTCCAGAAAAGCAACCTCATGAAAAAGCATTACAAAAAACTTTGTAAAAGCATTCTAGCTTTGTGAGAATTTAATTTATAGGTATTGATACCAATTAATGATAGATGCTAGTTAATGATTGAATAAATCTAAAAGAGTGTATACACAATCTGGCACTGTAAATTTTTATTGTATAATTTATCTGAGAATGAATTTAGTGCCCTAGTCAAAAAAATAAGGTAACAAATTAAAATTAGGGAATAATATTTATCCATCTTTAGTACATTTTTGCAGGAAAAATTATTATTAGCATATTAAAATTAAAAAACCATGATCAATTATACATTAGGGTTTGCAATTTCTCTTTCATTAGAATGAGAAGTGTATAAGTTGTTTTACAAAAGATTCAAAATATTTTGTTAATTATTTCAAAATATACTTCCCTCTTTCCAAATTATAAAAATACATATGGACAGCAATTATTTTACTCTTTATACTTCTAATCAGTTAAATAGTCAAATTTACCTATATGACATTGGTGCAATTCTTGGTTGGTAGGCATTGATGGTCCAGCTGCTTTTCAAGATGAAGTACAGATAGCAGGGAGTCAAGTTCAAATTCTTACTGTTGGGGAATCTTGCCATGATGAGGATGATGGAGAGGTGTTAGCTACCAGCCAACAAAGCAAACAAGACCTTAGAGTAACAATGCAGAAAAAAGGTAAGAATTCACTGAAATATTCAAATATTTTTGGCTTTTTCATCATGGTGTTTGCAAGATATGAGGAGGGAAGAGCAAAAGTAGACCTATGCTTTTTTATGTCATCATCATCATTACACACACACACACACACACACACAATTGGGCCACTATGCATCAATATAGAATTGTCAGATAACAAAAAAGATTGGAATTCATATACTTTGTGGGTAGGTGTTACTTAGGGCTAGTAAATTATGAAGTCTACAAAGCTAAAGTTTCATTATATGCTTACCTGTCCCTCCATACAAAAAATGCTAATGGGTTGTATTGTATTCTAATGTATCCAATAGAAAAACTTAGTTTGATATGCTACTATCAGTAAGCAAAATTCATAAAATACGGCAGATGGTTATGCTTGGCAGCCAATTAGCTCCTCTCCAACTGATACTTGAAATATGTCTGATTCCTCCAACGTCAGTGCCTCTGCACATACCATCTAATAAGCAACAGAAGGAAATTAGAAAATTATCTGGCAGATATTTTGTATGCCCTACAGTTGTTCGGTCCTGGATTGAATTTATCTGCTTAAAAAGTCTGCTGGTAACACCAGAATTTGCCATTAACTAATGAAGCTTCAGGAACTCTTGTTGTAATTTGGGTTGTAAAGTGTTGTAAAGTGGGTAGGAAATATGGATTAGGCAGATATGCACCAAATGTTTCATTTAATATTCTTTCCAAAACCTATCGTTAGCAGCATTAATTATTAGGAAATACTCTGCTCCAGGGGTGAAATGCTCCCGGTTCGGACCAGCTCAGCTGATCCGGTAGCGATGGTGGCTGCTGGTTCGGAGGACCGGTAGCAAAAATCCCTGGCCCTGCCCCCCCTGCCTCTGCTGAGCCGCACCATCAGCAGAGGTTTTTTACTTTTAAAAGTTTTTCTTCAGCCGAAACATAACTTTAAAAGTAAAAAAAAAAACCTCTGATGATTGCGGGGCTGAGCAGAGATCATCAAAACCTTTTAAAAGTTTTTTTAAAAAAACCCTCTTCAGCCGAAGGGGGGAAAAAAAAGACAGAAACCACGAGGTTTTAAAAGCCTCCTCTGGCAATCCCAGAGGAGTTTCCTGATCTTCACAGGCTTTTAAACTCACTTTTTAACAGCCCCCACTTACAAGAACCCCCACCCATGCCCAGCCAATTCCCCCTCTTCACTTACCTATAATTACTGCTCTTTCGACTGGCAACGCATGCTTTCTTCAGCTATTGAAGAAAAAAAAAAGCTTGCTTTGACTTCCTGCTTTGCTGAATGAGGAACTCTGGGAGTTGAAGTCCACAAATCTAAGTTACTAAGGTTGGAGACCCCTGTTCTAAAAAAATAAATAAAAATAATAAAATAAAATATTTGTGCAGCTTTCTGAAATTTGGTGTGTTTCTGTAGTGTTTCACTCTAACTACACAAACACACAAAATCTCACAAAGCTGTATGTGGCATTGTGTGTGTGTGTGTGAGGGAGAGAGCGAGCGAGAGAGAGAGAGTCAGTTGTGTTGTGTGTGTGTAAAGTGTGAAAGTGTGAGGTTCCTGCTTGTTGCAGGGGCCATTTTGGGGTGAAGTGCAGCTGCTTTTACATTGTGTGTGAGTCAGTTGTGTTGTATTGTGTGTGTGTAAAGTATGAAAGTTGGTTTTTGGTATCTCTTATTGTTTTGTATATCTTATTTATTATTTTTATTATTTATTGTTATTGGCCACACCCACCCAGTCATCTGACCACCAAGCCACGCCCACCAATTAAGCCACGCCCACAGAACCAGTAGGGAAAATTTTTAGATTTCACCCCTGCTCTGCTCTTTAGATTTCATTTCTTTTTCAGTGAATCAAGTTGAAAGAACAAATAACATTTTGTTACATTTTACCAAAGTCCCACTTAGTCAATGCTGTTAATATTATTGTAAGAATATGAATATGAGCATACATTAGTAGATCTTACAAGGTCTTAAAAGCATTATTGATAGATAACTGCTACACTGCACTAATAAGAGAAACATAAATAGGTGCAATCAAAGGTATGCTTTTTCTAGCACTTCAAAACTGATGGAGATGAGAGGCTCTGATATAGTAAATACAGTGCATGTTCTGAGAGCAAGCAGTTTGATTATGCAGTAGTTATATGGTCTTTAAATATAATGACTATCTCTTAGGCATTTCAAGTAGCATGAATTTTGATGAAGAGGAGGATGAGGAGGATGAAGATAGCTCAAGTTCCTCACAGTTAAATAGTAATACCCGACCAGGTTCTGCAACAAGCAAGAAATCAAATAAGGTGAGTGATCTGATGTGGTGGACTAAAAAATACCTCAGAATTACCTAAACCAGATATTTAAAGTAATGTAGACTTATCTTGTCTGTATGGATTCTTCATAACAGTTCTCCGCTTTAAAAGATTTAATGTCTGTCCTGAGCTCCTTGCTAAAGTATAGAACCATTTCTTATTTTATTTACTCTTTTCACTTTTTGGATGCAACTGTAGCACCACATCTATCATGTGATATTCCTTGGTTGTGAAGATGGAACAAGAATCCACACCCATTCTTTGCAATTTATTCTATTAATTCTTTCATGTATACAAAGCTGAATAAAGTTGTTTATAAAAGGATAAAAATTTCACAACAGAATCTGATTAGCATTCTGTGAATGGTGGATGATTGGTGGAACTGGCACTGCCAATGAAGATACTTTTTTAAAAAAATGTAGCATATAAAATAGAAAGTTTTAGCATTGAAGCTTAAATATAGTTTAAGTTTCATGAGCTCCATGACTGTCTTCTAAAGCAGGGGTCACCAGCCTTTAGGACCTGTGGGACCACTACGTTCATAATTTTAAATCCTGTGGACCACTAATATGATCTGCCTAATGACCAGCTGGGTGGGCATGGCTAGGTGGTCATGTGATTGGATGGGCATGACCAACTCCTCACCTCCCCGCCAAGGATCCTTAGGGCCCCAATAAGAAGCAGTCATTGGAGCTAAGCAGCTATCATGAGAAAGAGTTGGCAAAACAGCTGCTTCAGTTCAAATTGGATCTGACTGATAAGGAGGCTCAGCAGAAGCACCTCACTGAGGACTATGAGTATAGGCTTTCCAAGCAGAGGGAAGACCTGCGGGAGTGCAAGGCCAGGTACCGGTGCCTGGAGGCTCAGTGGGCTGAGATGGTCAGCCAGTTCCTGGCCATGATACAGTCCCACTGGAACAAGGCTCCCCGGCTCTTTGCTACCAGCAGCACTTCCCTCCAGTCTTCACCCAAAGCCCCACACCAGGAGGCCAAAGCAGACCCCAAGTTGGAATTTCTCTCCCCCTCTGACCCACACAAAAAGACCCAAAAGGGGGAGACTCTCTGCAGCAACCAAACATTCATTGCAAGCATCCATTCCAGGGGCTGTAATTTGACGACCCCTGATTTAGTGCAATATTAAAAATGCAAATAATTTTTCTGTGGACCACCAAAATTTTCTCACGGACCACCAGTGGTCCACAGACCACCAGTTGGTGACCTCTGTTCTAAAGTTTAGAAAGTAAGTGTAGCCCCTTATAAAATGTACCCTTACCCTTATAGTATTGATCTGTTGCCTACAAAAATCCTAAATTTACTCCCAACAAGATCCATGGTTTTTAATAACTAGGATGGAAAGTAGCAAAATAGTGGTGAGATGGGAAGCATTTAAATGTAATAAATGTATTGATTATAAATAAGTATTGGTGATGAAATGTTTTACCAAATACCATATTTTATCTTATATATATATATAAATAACTAGGAATTAATAACAGTTAAGGGAGAATTTAAATATCATTAGTTTTCATCATTATATTATATAAATATAATAATAACAGATCTTATTATACTGTTAACTATTTTTTTTTTTTACAAATATTCCTTTTCTTCAGGTTTGTTTTGAGTCCATTAAGCTCCTACCAGCTAAATGGTGCTATGCTAGGCTGCAAGCCTAAGACCAACTAAAACCTATTAAAATTCTTCTGAGCTGGTTATCATCCTTACATCTTCCAGCAAGACTTTGTAAATTTTCAAATGGTGTTCTTTGCTCCAGCAAAGGTTTGAGTGAAGCATTTCCTGGAAACATCGTTTGCAAAACAATGCCCCTCTCTTGATTCCAGGATCAAAGAGAAGCAGGCTTCTTGTGCTGATTTACTGCATTTCATTTATGCCCTGCATAACTTCATGTGATGTTTACAATACCTGAAGAGTCTAGATAAGAGGCAGTCAGTAGGCTGAAAAGCAACACAAGGTGCTTCTTCAAGGCACATTCAGTACAGCTTTTCAGATCGCATCCAGTTTTGTTCCATTGCATTACATTCTCCCATGTCGTCTTTTGTGTGGAAAGTGAGCTGTCCAGAATGCATGTATGTTCTGGGTTGCTTATGTTACCTCTAGAGAACCAGATTTCCATTGAGAGTTATCTCTACATGAATGGCCGTTTGTGTATTTTAAAGTGAGGCAACTTTTCTTGCTCTTCTAGGAAACAGCATCAGGGCCCAGCCCTTCAACCAATAACCCTGTAATAGATGTGGATGATTTGGAGGAGTTTGCTGTGAGACCTGCTCCTCAGGGAGTTACTGTCAAATGCCGAATCACAAGAGACAAGAAGGGAATGGACCGTGGAATGTACCCCACCTATTACCTCCATCTAGAAAGGGAGGATGGTAAAAAGGTCATAAAGCATATTTTCTTGGCTGTCAAAAAAGTAACAGTATAGAAAGCACACAGAACCTAGAACTTGCATAATTATAGGCATTTTTAAATGGGAGGGGGAGGTTGTATCCCTTCACAAGTATTTGGGGAAATGTAGATGAAAAAGCAGCATGTCCTGAAAAGCAAGAAAGGATATCTGAGAAAAAATAAAACTATCTGGACACACTTTAGGCCAAGGGTCTCCAACCTTGGCAAGTTTAAGCCTGGTGGACTTCAACTCCCAGAATCCCCCACCCAGCAAAGCTTTAGGCTACAATCTTTTTTGTTGTAAGTCCCATTAAATTCAGTTGAAATTGTTTATGAGAAGATTTCACTGCAGAACTGAAATATGAACCTCCTCTGTGTCATACATTCTTCATGATTACAGTGTAAGTACTGAATTGTTTATCGCGTCACCCATTCAATTACTGAACTTCCACAACACTCAGTCTCAACAATAAGAACTTCCCTGCTGGTTTCGGCAATGTCTATCTTAATCCAGCACTTTGCTTCTTGCAATAATCAATCACATGTTTCTGGAGTGTTCACATATCCTTCCCCCACCTCATTGTTATCCTGCAGCTGATTGGCAGGCTGCTCCTGACATACAGCTAACATGGACTTCATAAATGATAACCTCTGAAAGTCCTGTCTTCCATGAATTTATCCAGCCGCTATGACAAACTGTTTAGAAAAAGGAGATACAGTTGGAAACTCACAAACAGAAGAGCAGACAAGAATAGGGGGTTTTCCATGGCTCTTTAGCAAAGAGAGGAACAAGTTAACTTCAAATGCTGGACAGTGAAGAGGGAGCAGTGATAGTGATTTGCCAGGCAGATGCTATGCTTGTAATTTTAGCAAAAGAACATGCTAATTACCTACATGGAATGGAAGAAATGACCCCAGGAGGCTTGAACAGGAGAATGTTCAGCCATGACAAATGTAAGCCTACCCGCATCTGGGTCAGAAAAGTAAAATGTGTACATATAAGGTTGGGGAACCTGGCTTAGTAGCAGACATGCGAAAAGGATCTGGAAATAGTATCATTTATACAAGAGTAAGCAGCTGCTAAGAAAGGCAGTGCAATCTTGGACAGCATTTGTAGAATCATTGCATCCAGAACATGGAAATAGTAATGTGCTGTTTGGACTGCATTTCAAATATTGTGTCCATTTCTAAGTTGGAATGAGTTCAGATAAATGCTATTAGAATGATAAAAGGTCAGAAATCGGGGGGGGGGGAAGAGATGATGATGATGATGATGATGATGATGATGATGATGATGATGATTATACCGCCCTTCTCCCGAAGGGCTCAGGGTGGTTTACAGCCAGGTAGAAAAAACAAAAATACAAACATTAAAAACATTTTAAAAAACTAAATTCAGTTTGGCTAAGAGAAACTAAAAACTCTAATAAAAACCCCATTAAAACTATTAGGCCAGCCCTGCGCGATGAAACAAAAATGTCTTCAGCTTGCGGCGAAAGGTCCGGAGGTCAGGGAGTTGACGTAACCCAGGAGGCAGCTCGTTCCAGAAGGCAGGAGCCCCCACAGAGAAGGCCCTCCCCCTGGGGGTCACCAGTTGACATTGTCTGACCGATGGCACCCTGAGGAGACCCTCCCTATGGGAACGCACTGGTCGATGGGAGGCAATTGGTAGCAGCAGGCGGTCCCGTAAATAACCTGGTCCTATGCCATGGAGCGCTTAAAGGTGGTAAACCAGCACCTTGAAATGCACCCGGAAGACCACCGGCAACCAGTGCAGCTTGCGCAGGAGAGGTGTTACATGGGAACCTCGAGTTGCTCCCTCTACTACCCGCGCAGCCGCATTTTGGACTAGTTGGAGCCTCCGGGTGCTCTTCAAGGGGAGTCCCATGTAGAGAGCGTTGCAGTAGTCCAGGCGGGAAGTGACGAGGGCATGAGTGACTGTGCATAAGGAATCCCGGTCTAGGAAGGGGCGCAACTGGCGTATCAGGCGAACCTGATAAAAAGCTCCCCTGGCGACGGCCGTCATATGCTCTTCTAAAGACAGCCGTACATCCAGGAGGACGCCTAGATTGTGAACCCTTTCCATGGGGGCCAATGACTCACCCCCAACAGTCAGCGATGGAGTCGGCTGACTGTACCGGGATGCCGGCATCCACAGCCACTCAGTCTTGGAAGGGTTGAGTCGAAGCCTGTTTTTCCCCATCCAGACCCGCACGGCCTCCAGACACCGGGACATCACTTCAACGGCTTCGTTGGGGTGGTTAGGGGTGGAAATGTACAGCTGTGTATCATCAATGTACAGATGACATCGCACCCCCAAACCACGGATGATCTCACACAGTGGCTTCATGTAGATGTTGAACAGGAGAGGCGAGAGAACCGACCCCTGTGGCACCCCACACATGAGGCGCCTCACGGTCAAACTCTGCCCCCCTGCCAACACTGTCTGTGACCGGTCAGAAAGGTAGGAGGAGAACCACCGAAAAACGGTACCCCCCACTCCCAACCCCTCCAGCCGTCGCAGCAAGATACCATGGTCGATGGTATCTAAAGCCGCTGAAAAATCTAATAGGACCAGGACAGAGGAACAACCCCTGTCCCGGGCCCTCCAGAGATCATCTACCAACGCGACCAATGCTGTCTCCGTGCTGTACCCAGGCCGAAAGCCGGACTGGAACGGGTCAAGATAGACAGTTTCATCCAGGTACCAGGGGAGCTGTTGCGCCACCACATTCTCAACAACCTTCGCCACAAAATGAAGGTTGGAGACGGGACGATAATTCTCTAAAGCAGCTGGATCCAGGGAGGGCTTCTTGAGGAGGGGCCTCACCACCGCCTCTTTTAAGGCAACGGGGAAGACACCCTCCATTAAAGACACGTTGACAATTCCCTGAAGCCAGCCTCGTGTAACCTCCCAGGTGGCCAGTACCAGCCAGGAGGGACATGGGTCCAATAAACGTGGTCGTGTTAAGCCTCCCCAATATCCTGTCCATGTCCTCGGGAGCCACAGCATCGAACTCTTGCCAGATAACGTCATCAAGAACTACTTCCATCATTAAAGAACCTGGAGATGTTTAACTTGCAAAAGTAAAAGGGTTAAGGAGAGATAATGACACTAACAGTTTAGAAATATCTAAAATGCCGTTATACAGAAGAATGTGAACTTTTTGGATTCTAAGAGCAGAAAAAGGGCCAACTAATTGAGAGAAAGTAAATTGAAGCTGAATATCAAAAAGAATTTTATGACAATAAGTTACTAAACAGCAGAAGAGTATGCTAGAGTAATGGTAGACTCACTACTGCTAGAAGTTTTCAAATGGGTTAGTTAAATAGCCACCCATCTAGGATAATTGAGTAAATTCCTGCAATAGACAAAACTACAGTAAGAGCAAAAGAAGGAACACATTTTCATCTTTTTCTGCTACATTGCTAAAAACCAGGCATCTTAACTCCAAGGTTTAGTAATTAATTTGAAGAGGCCTAAGCGTTACCTGGCCTCCACCTTGCCAGTTTGCATTCTAGCTAGAAGAGTTACAAACCACACAGCACGAATATCTGTTTTAAAAAATAGAGTTTCTTAGAAAATACAAACAAAGATATGAACATAGATGGTTATTTGGCTAAAAGAAAAGAAGTAAGTTGCAAAAGAGGAAAAATGATCAGAAGGTAACAGGTATCATCTAACTAGGCTTCAGAAAAAAGATAAATTTTGAAGGAAATCAGGTGCTTGCCTTGGGCATGAAGAAATAAAATAAAATTCTTTGGTATTTACTTACTATACCCATTTAATATTCCTAAAGGTCGCTGTGTGTTAGAGTTCCTATTTCCTGACAAATTTCATCACAACATGGAGGAGATCTGTAATTTGTTCTTTCCTTCTCCAACAAGCAAATCCAGCTTCGTAATATACTTGTAAAGTACTCATTTGCTATTTAATTTCAAGGAGGGGGAAATTGTTCTTGTTCAGAGGTTTGATTAACCAACTTCCCTTTTTCTTGCCCTTTAGACTTAGATGGAATTGGTCTATAGGTGTAATGGTCTGTGAGAATGTCGTAGGGAGACAGGAGGAAAAGCCCCAGACTAGACAATTGTCAGATAAGAGGCAGCTGAGACCACAGAAGGAATGGAATAGAAGGGTTAGAAGAGACCCTCCCTAGTTTATGGGACTGTAAAGAGGGCGGGGGAGATACATTTTCAAACTTGCAATATTCTATTAATGTAGCCTTACAATAAAGTGAGAGTAAGTATTTCTGGATAGGCCTTTTTCTGGACTACCTTGCAAGGCTGGCAATAGTGTATGTTATGATTAAATGGTATTAAGTGTATTTAACCATTACCATTTGAGCATTAGTTCTAGATACTCTGAAACTGATAATGCATCATCTAAGCAATTTGCATGGAGAATTCATGTTATGACAACTCTCTGACCAATAAGCAGTACACCAAGTTATTTTCATAGGCAATAGCAGCATTTCTGTTGGGATATTTATTTCTTGTGTCTATCCCAACAGGGAGTGAACTTAGAACTTTCTGCATGCAAAGCACAAAGCACGCACTCTGTCATGAAGTGCCTCTTTCTTCTTTTAGTGTACTTTGATATGCAGGCTGAAACTCTATTGTGAATTGGTACATTGCAATCCATCCAGATGAGTCCAGCGTAAAGCTGAAAATATTTTTTTTTAAAAATCTAAATGTTATGTCATGCTTTGCAGTTGATAGGTAGATTCATGAAGGTTGACTCCACAGTACTCTATTTGCCCAACTGGAAGGTAAGTCCACCCCCCTCTGGCAAATAATTACCTATGAATTGATAGGTGAGTGGGGGGGGGTCATCTTACATTCCATGAGAAGAAAATATAGATGTAGATTCAGTGCTGCAAATGCTTTGGAAGTTAAGTTTGAAAATTACCCCTTGTTGCTTGCCTGGTGAATTTCACTCTGTTTATGCTGTCTAGATATAATGTCAAGTGGCTGATAAGTTAAAACTCCTTGCAAAAAAAAAAAAGAGCAAATGGGAATAAACAGTGCTTTAAATACACTGTTTAAAGTCTACTTTGTTCTTAGATAATTCCATGTTTGGATTTTTCAAATTATTTACAACGGGATTCTGCATTCTGATCTGAACTGGAAAATGTTTTCCTTTCATTAAAAGGAGACTATTTAAGCGGAATGTAAATCTTTAACAAAATGTTCTAGGTTAATTATTTAAACCATCTATAATGGATCCAAGAGAGTAAAATTCTCTGCTGATTTTTTTCAACCCATTTTTGCTAATTCTCATTTTCTTTAATTATTCTTATTGTCAAGAAAAAATCCTCATGATTTCCTTTTTTCAATGGTTCCACCAGATTCTGCTTAGAATTTGACTTTTTTTTAAAAATATATGTTTTAGGTATTTTTATTAGCTGGAAGAAAACGGAAAAAGAGCAAAACCTCAAATTACCTCATCTCCATTGACCCAACAGACCTGTCACGAGGAGGAGAGAGTTTCATTGGAAAATTAAGGTAAACATCTACTTTTAAAATGTATGCTTAAGTGTGAAATGGTTTGAGATTTAAGGCAGTTCAAACCCCTTTATGTCCCTGCATGTAGGTCAAAGGGAATAAGCTCTATACTCACTAGCACTGATACTATTGCCTAGTTGGGTAACAAAACATCTGCAAGCAAATAACCAAGTTCAGAGAACATCAAGGATTCTGTAGACTTGAATTTTCCCAGTTCTAGTCCATATCCTTGTTATACAACACCTAATAACTTAGAAAATGGATACATTTAATGTCAAAACAGAAGATTTAGAGAAGAGGTGGGGAACTATTGCCCCTTTATGACTTGTGTACTTCAACTCCCAGAATTCTTGAGCCAGCGTGACTGACTCAGGAATTCTGGGAGTTGAAGTTCACAAGTCATAAAAGGTCCATAGTTCCCCACTCCTGTTTTAGGGGAAACACAATTCCAGCTTTCATGATAATAAATAAAGTACCATATTTAGTACTGGATAGTGATTACTCTTTTACTTCAATAATAGGTCAAATCTCATGGGGACTAAATTTACAGTTTATGATAATGGCGTTAACCCAGTGAAAACAACATCGAGTTTGGAGGCAAGTAATCTACGCCAGGAGTTAGCTGCTATTTGCTATGTAAGTATTGTCCTATGCAAAAAAGCAAATGTGTATTAGTAGAATAAACAATTGTTGGATTGAGTAATAAAATAACTTCAACATATTTATAATTCCAGAATACATACTTCATGGATTCTATGTAAATAATAGTTACTGCATACATATGCTCTTTGCATCAGGCGTTTTACAGCTTCACACTTACATATTAGGGGTATATTAGTACCATAACAGCATAGTCTTTGCATTAGAATTGAACATTATAAGATTCATCTACTATTATAAAATGGCATTCCAGTATTCTCATTTTTAATTTCCAACTTTCATTTCTTTCCTGTTATATTTTTTATACTATGGATACGAATTGCCTTTATTTATCTGTATGCTACTCTAAATATGTCTCCAGTGAAAGAACAAAATATAATTTCTTTTAAAAAGAGGCCGTAGAACAATCATTTTTACAAAATAAGAGGATGTTCAAGGGTTCTGTGCAATATTAAAGGAATTATTTTTATTCAGGATGATGGATATCTTGGAAAAAGTACAGCCACAGCTTGGAATTACTGGGGGAAAGCAACATCTAGATTGATCCAATTGGTTTATTCCTGTGCCAAATAGTATTTAATATGATATGTAGCTCCTCTGCTGCTCTCATTTCCAGGAACACAGACGACGAGTACGACCATGAATAAAAAACAGATTAAGCTTTTCTTTGCTTTCTATATTGGCCTGGCAGCATGATGATGCTATTTAACATGACGTTGTATGTAGCATAGTTCAATTTTAACCGAAGCAATGACTAAAAGGCTAAGAAATACTGTGAAATTAGCCATTCTGTCACTTGTGCAAGGCTTCTCAGCTGCATGGACTTGGCATTGTTCAACAAGGGGTTCTTAGTATTATTTGTGGAGTTACCTTTTATAGCAGGGGTGGGTTCTACTTACTTTTACTACCGGTTCGCATCGTGCCCGTGCGTATGCGCAGATCACTTTTGATGACTTTCGGGTCAGTGGGCGGAGCCTCCCGCCAGTTTTACTACCGGTTCTATAGAACTGGTCCTAACTGGGGGCAACCCACCACTGCTTTGAAGCCACCATCTGTAAAACATCTACAGTTTACAGTGCGCTGAATTGGATGTATTAATACTGGTTTCAAGTCCAGCATAATTAAAAATGGTAAATAAATCCATTGATTCATGAAGGTGACTGGATGAGTCATCTGGCTACAACAAACATTCCCAGAATTTTCTACCCTGGCATGACTTTTCCCACTGAAACCCTGGGTTTCCCTGAAGCAAGAATGATTCACTGATGTTTTAGATGCATGTGATCATTAAGATATAAAAAGAATTAAAATACATTCCAGGGAAAGTCCCTGTCAATAAAATTCTTACAAAATCTTCTTTAACCGTATTTCTTGAAAAGGAGAATTAGGTAACAAGATCTGAACAACTAATACTTTGAGTTTAACACTGAATTTATTCCTTGATTTGCTAGGCTGGGGTCTTCATAAATCTCTTATTAATTTGAAGGACAGGAGAAGTGACTAAACTTGTTCTTGATAATGGAGGAATATCTAGATGTACTGAGCCAGCATTGTTTTGCAAATTATTATTAGTTTGCTCAAAAGTCCAGAAATGTTTTAAATAACATTTTCTTAAAATAAAAGTTAGCATTTATGTTGACTTTAGAAACCAGCGGGAAGCATTCCTGATGTAATAGATCATCTTCTTTATTCTTTAAAAAAACTGAAGTGTGTTCTAATATAATGGCAGAGGTGCCAAATTAACACTAGAATGATTCAAAGTTACAGTATGGAAACTCAAGATTCAAAATTCATCTTCCACCACAAAACTCACAAGGTGAATTTCAGCCAGTCACTCTCTCTAAGGCAGGGATGTCAAACTCAAGACCCGGGAACCGGATCCAGCCCGTGGGGTGCTTAGATCTAACCAGCAAGGCTGCCCTGGAAACAGCAAAGGACTGTCCTGCGGTGCCTCTGCGAGTGAAAATGGAGCAGGTGGCCCTCTCAAGCTCCGTTTTCACTGGCAGAAGGTTGCAGGAGGCCATCACATCTGAAAACAGAGCTCATGAGGGCCATGGGCCCTCAAGAGCTCTGTTTTCACTGGCAGAGGGCTGCAGGACGTCATTGCAGCTGAAAACGGAGCTTGTGAGAGTCAAGGGCAACCCTTCTGAGCTTCATTTTCACTGGCAGAGGGTTGCAGGAAGCTGTCTCAGCTGAAAACAGCTCAGGAGCCTGGCGCTCGGGCCCCCACAGGCACCCCTGACATAAGTGACGTCAAGCTAGCCAAGCCCAGCCTGGTCACGCCCACCCTGGCCCCCCAAGATCAAACACAACCCTGATGCTTCCCTCAATGAAATCGAGTTTGACACCCCTGTTCTAAGGCAAACTACCTCATAGAGTTGCTGTGGGAGGAAAATAAAGGAAGCAAATAAAATAAACAGCATCCTCCATTTCCAGTCTGGCAAAGGCTAAAATAAAATTAGGATTCTTTGCTACAGATAATCATTTAAGGCAATTTAAGATATTTCCTTT
The DNA here is from genome assembly GCF_028640845.1 of Ahaetulla prasina. Lineage (NCBI taxonomy): Eukaryota > Metazoa > Chordata > Lepidosauria > Squamata > Colubridae > Ahaetulla > Ahaetulla prasina. Next base: position 270,848,884 of record NC_080539.1, read on the forward strand.
TCCTCAAAATATTCAGGATAATCTAACCTTAGTGAGGAGTAATAGAAATGAAGAATTACCAAAATAAAGCAACTCGTATGCTTTTTAGGTCATATATTTTAAGGTTGCTTGGTATCAGGAAGGTTTCTAAAAATATTGCTGGGTACAATGGAGAAAAACCTCGTTGTAAATTCCTTTTTAAACCATGCTCAATTGGAGTGACCCAGGTTGAAGAGAAACACAGAAGCACAGGACCCTGGGCATGTGGTTTTTTTTAATCTCTCCCTAGAAGAGTTGAGAAGATGTTTTATTTTGTAAAAACATATAAAAGTGATATGTATAAGTTTCTGTATTCTGCTTTAATTAGTTGTGATCGCTGAGAGGTTATGTAGAATAGAATAGAATTTTTATTGGCCAAGTGTTATTGGACACACAAGGAATTTGTCTTGGTGCATATGCTCTCAGTGTACATAAAAGAAAAGATACGTTCATCAAGGTACAACATTTACAACACAAATGATGTTATATTATTACTATATACTACCGGTATTAGTAATGATAATTACTATCAAGACAACTACTATATTCTATACTATTACTATTGAATATACTGTACTCTGGACCTATTATCTATATATTATGCTCTATAGTATTACTAGCATGCATCAATGTTTCTTTCTTAAGCTTGTTCTTTCTTAAGTCCCTTCTCTCTGAGATTTCTTTTTTTATTGGCCAGCATGTAGAGCTTCGCATTTTTTTTACACTGTGCTTTGTGTTGCTGGACTTCTGTACTCCCCACTCCCCTCTTTTGGACTATCCACTTCTTCTGAAGGAAAAACAGTCCTTTCATTTGGCTGCTGTACTTGGTTTGCTGGTGGCTTCAGGACACATGTCTCCTCTCAGACCTGTGTCAAGGTTGCAGCTGTTTTGGCAACTCTGCCACGGTGATGCTGGTGAGAAGACTCAAATGAGAGGGAAAGGAGGAAGCACAGCTTTTTTTTCAAGCAGCTTGCTTTTGCTCACACGAAGACAATAAATTCCAATATTCTCTTTAAAAGATGGTACTATAATAGCACTGCTAGTAAGAAAAAACCGCATTATGATTTTAATAAAACCTTTTCCTATTCATATAGAAAGTTTCCAACATTCATCCCACCTTTACAAATTATTCTGTTTTAATATCCATTAAGGGTTGAATTGTTGATTAAATCCTAGATGCAGAGATTTTTCATAATGTTGTTTAAGTAAAAGCAAAATAAGCCATGATTTTGCTTTCATTTTTCATGTTGCTATTGGTCATTAATACAGCTGCCACGGCACCTAATGGTCACTGTCAAAACTGCAGTGGTAGAGGAATTCTAAATAGATCTTTAGAAATACAGTCACATTTGGAAGGAGAAACCATCTGTTGTTGATCTCTTGGCCATTTAAATACGGATCAGTTTCATAAAACTGTTATTTGGAACTCAGCTCACGATTAACCAACTGGCTACAATGCCTTTAATTTTTTGTTGAAAAGAGTGTAATAACAAAAATAAGCAGACGGATTTTGCAGCCCTGACATATTCAAATCTGCTTCAGATAAGCAATAAGCAGAATCTGAACATTAACTGCCAGTTGACAGAGGAGGGAGTTATGGAACAAGATGTACCATGCCTAGACTACTTTAGTACACTCAGTAGTAAATTTATTATTTATTTTATTATTTATTTATTTATTTACATTTATATCCCGCCCTTCTCCGAAGACTCAGGGTGGCTTACAGTGTATAAGGCAATAGTCTCATTCTATTTGTATATTTACAAAGTCAACTTATTGCCCCCCCAACAATCTGGGTCCTCATTTTACCTACCTTATAAAGGATGGAAGGCTGAGTTAACCTTGGGCCGGGCTTGAACCTGCAGTAATTGCAGGCTATTGTGTTCTAATAACAGGCTGCTTACAGCCTGAGCTATTCCGGCCCTTATGAAGAAAATGAAGAAAAAAAAACATGACTCCTTCCCCTACATCTCTCCCCTCTTATTTTGTCACATATTTTTCAATATGGGTGCTATTCTGAGATATAAAATTAGGTGTCTAAGAGCTGAGCCCATCTTTGTCCTATAGCATCAGTTTGTAGGTGTCCTCTATTTCTCAACTTTGGCTGATAGATAGATGCAATATAGGTGTCCCCCCCCCCACAAAATGTTTTGATTTTAATTTCCAGAACACTCATATGGTCTCCTTACTTAAAGAACATCAGGCTGAGGAACAATGCTTTAAAGTGACTTACTTTAGTAGATTACCATGGCATGTATCAAGTGCATTAGAATGATCAAAGCACTATGGTATATAAATGTTTAAAGTGCTAAATTATGTTGTTGATACCTTAATGACACAACTAAAATGCAGTCAGTACCAAATTCTGAGCCTATTTATGTTTTTTCCTTCCTTCCTTCCTCCCTCTTAGATAAAGGTCTATTGTATTTTCAGTATTTATTTTATTGTCTTAAAAACAGGAAACAAATGTTTTGGGGTTTAAGGGTCCTCGTAAAATGAGTGTCATCATACCTGGAATGAATATGGATCATGAGAGAGTTTCCATCAGACCACGGAATGTAAGTCAGTCACCATTATCCCAATCACCATAAGCTAGCTCAACTAAGTTTAAGGATGCAATTACATGTCAGTCCTGGGGGACATTGGTTTTTTAATTTCCTTCTTCATAGGTGAAAAAGCAGGTATGCCCAGAATTCATTTACAAATATTTTCATGGCCAATGAGGACAAATTCAGAGGATAGGAAAAAAAGGGACTGAATGCAGAGGATGGGTGGATACTGTAACATTATCCCGGATTCTGGCATAATTTATATTCTTTGTAATGGGAGAAAACAGGGTTTTTAAAAAAAATAGTTATTTTAAGCTGAAAAAATGTTTCTTAAACATGCAAAATTCACCTCTTCTGTTCTGCTTGGATTTGTTATTAGATTTATGTTCTGTCATTCCTCCAGAAAGTGAAACAAGCTTTAATTGTGTTTTCTCTGCTAATGATCTCTCCATAGTCGCCCCATGAGATAGATTGGGTTTACCCAAAGGTGTTTTTTTCAGGAGACAACTGTTATTCTTGTTTTTTCTTTGAAGATGTTTCTCCGAGAAGCTTTTTCAGTTCTGACAGGATAGTGGGGGATGGAAGATTTATATTCCTTGCAGACAGCTAGTCATTTGCATTCTTTCAGAGGGTCGTTGAAGCACTTGAAGGTTTATCTATGTCCTCAGGGTCACCTGAGTAGTGCTCCTGGTTCCTGTGATCAAAGAAAAAACAAGAAAGTCCAGTTGCCTCTTGAAAAAGCACCTTTGGAACAACCATGACCTGGATGACTGAGGATCTCTATAGACTTTTAGCTATACAATTTGGGATGAACACCCTTTGAATGGTATGGGAGTAGGAATGGATTCCCAGTGGGGAAAAAAATGCAGACCACAGGAACCAGGAGCACTACTCAGGTGACCCTGGGGACACAGATAAACCTCCTAGTGCTTCAGTGACTCTCCAAAAGGATACAAATGACTAGCTGTTTGCAAGGAATATAAATCCTTCTATTTCCCCACTATCCTGTCAGAGCTGAAGAAGCTTCTAGAATGAGAAGCGAAACGTCGTCAAAGAAAAACCAAGACAGTCCAGTTGCCTCCTGAAAAAGCACCTTTGGGACAACCATGACCTCGATGACTGAGAATCTCTACAGATTGGGTTTTTAATTCCTGGTTGTTGTGTTAAAATGAGACTGGCAGGTCTTTGGGGTTTTAGTTTCCATTTGTTCCTGAACTGGCTGTTCTGAAATCAGGGATTTGCTAGCCTTGTCGTAATGACCCTCTTTCAACTCAGTGGGAAAACAAAGACTGCTACTCTGGCTACTACTAACAACAATTGTTAGCATTGTTATGTCTAAAAATTTGTCAAGCTAGGGAAAAGAGATAGAAGATGAAAAATAACATCATAAATTAGAAAAAATGCGAGGCGAGGCTGGGACCTCTGGAAATTCATTTCTATATATTGTATAAGCAATCCGGTAAGAATCAGCTTCCCAAATTAGTGCACCTGAAGATCTATGAAAGACGTTGGTCATTTCTATATCACAGATACTACGTATGCTAATTTGTAGTTACTAGCACAAGTATGATTGGCCACAGATCATTTGATTGGTTTGGATTTAGGTCTATGGATGTTGATGCCAGCTTTGGAAGCCATACTAGGCCAGAGGCTTCCGCGCTGCCACTTTCCCATGTGTGGGAAAGTAGAAGGGGGATTTTGGTAGAAGGGGCCATTAGACATAATAACATTCTTCCCGCCTGTCAAGGTCAGGCCGAGCCTACATCTGGAGAAGGAGTGGACAGAGTGATGTCTTGAGACGGTTGGCAGTTGGAGCATGTGATCAGCAAAGGGGTCAAGGGGGTGGTGATTTTGGGAGTTTGTCTTACTGAGGAAAAACCCGGATTCCCAGATTCGCAGTTTCCCCAGTTGTGCCAGTTTACCTATGCTAGTAAAAGAACTTTGAAAGTTGTTTGCTTCGGAGTCTTTTCTGCAGGAGGAGGTTTTCTGGAACGCTGACAGTTGACTTTTAACATGCCATTGTCAACAGCAGGAGTTGGTTTGCTAGAAATTGTTTGCAGAGCCCTGTGCTTGGTGTCAAAGTTCACACAAGCTCTTCAGCAGACAGTACTGGGGTTAAATGTTTACACAGACAATCAGTGTCCTACTGGCAGAAATGCTGAGAATGGAGAGAAAACATAATATGTGCAGCCTTTAGAAAAAAAAAAGTTTTAAAAGTGAACCAGGAAAATAATCCGAAATACAAATTTATTCTTCCAATTCTGCATTTTCTCTGGCTCCTGTTACCCACCCTCCCACCTTTAGGCTGTTGTGCTTTTTCTTTGTAAGCCAAACAAAGCCTGAGGACATAAGTCTGTCCGGGGATATCTTAGCATCTTTAGTCCAAGTGTGAGGAACAGGGAGAGGCCCTTCTTCTTTCCTAGTTATATACTGGTAATATAAGTGATTAGATTATGTTCAGCATTGTCTTCTGCAAGGAGTCTTCACATGTTGTTGATGCTTTTATCTGACCTGAAGCACTCAGCTATCCAAAGTTGTGGATAATAAGCTGCAGTCATGCGTACAACAAGACTGTCTGTTGCCAGCAGTTATGCAGTAACAAATAGAAGATCTTCTCTTCTAACACCAGAGTAATGACTTGCTACAAGGAACTGTTTATGAAGATCTTTCATGAAGAGAGCAATAACAATAAAAATACTACTTCTTAAAATCTGAGACATTGCTATCCCCAGATCTGTAAAAGTTTTAAGGTTTCATTCTTCTCATATCTTATAATAAGAAGGTTAAAATGAAGTTTTAAAATGAAGTTTAAAATGAAGATTGCAGAAAATATGACCTGTAACAGAGTTATTAGTGCTTGGAACACACTACCTGACTCTAGAATAGAATAGAAGAATAGAATAGAATTTTATTGGCCAAGTGTGATTGGACACACAAGGAATTTGTCTTGGTGCATATGCTCTCAGTGTACATAAAAGAAAAGATACGTTCATCAAGGTACAACATTTACAACACAATTGATGATCAATATATCAATATAAATCATAAGGATTGCCAGCAACAAGTTATAGTCATACAGTCATAAGTGGAAAGAGATTGGTGATGGGAACTATGAAACGATTAATAGTAGTGCAGATTCAGTAAATAGTCTGACAGTGTTGAGGGAATTATTTGTTTAGCAGAGTGATGGCCTTCGGGAAAAAACTGTTCTTGTGTCTAGTTGTTCTGGTGTGCGGTGCTCTATAGCGTCGTTTTGAGGGTAGGAGTTGAAACAGTTTATGTCCAGGATGCGAGGGATCTGCAAATATTTTCACGGCCCTCTTCTTGATTCGTGCAGTATACAGGTCCTCAATGGAAGGCAGGTTGGTAGCAATTATTTTTTCTGCAGTTCTAATTATCCTCTGAAGTCTGCGTTTTTCTTGTTGGTCTCTTCTCAAAATCCCCAAAGCTTTAACCAAAAACTCTCTACGATTGACTCACCCCATTCCTAAGAAGTCTATAAGGGACGTGCATAAGAGCACAGACGTGCCTACCGTTCCTGTCCTAATGTTCCCTTTGATTGTATCCAATTAATATAGTTATCACATACTTATGCTCATATATATGCTTATATATTATATAGTTACTTTCTTGCTTATGCTTATATTGTGACAAATTAAAAAAAAGTTACTGGAGTAAAGCAGAGACTTTCTTGGCAAATATGGAAAAATATATTGACATATTAGTATCTTTACTGGGGATTGTGTCATTGAAATCATTTGCATTCTTTCAATTCTATATTTTTGCCTCAGCCTGTTATATATATCGTATTTTTCGGACTATAAGACACACTTTTTGTCTCCCAAAGGGGGGGGAAAGGTCTGTGCGTCTTATAGACCGAATATTGCCAAAGCCCTGCCCACCCGCCACCCGTTTTCTTTGCCTATGCACACCCCATTTTCCGGCCTTTTTCAGGCCTTTTTTCAGCCCATTTTTAGGCTTTTTTCAGCCCATTTTTGAGGCTTTTTTTCAACCCATTTTCGAGACTTTTTTTGGCCAGTTTCTTGGGAAGAAACGGGCTGGGAAAAGCCTCAAAAATGGGCTGAAAAAAGCCTCAAAAACAGGCTGAAAAAAGCCTCAAAAATAGACTGAGGAAAAAAAGTCTAGAAAACGGGCAGAAAAAAGTTTAGAAAATGGGCAGAAAAAAGCCTAGAAAACGGGCAGAAAAAAGTTTAGAAAATGGGCAGAAAAAAGCCTAGAAAACGGGCAAAAAAAAGCCTTGACAATGGGCCGAAAAAGGCTGAAAAAGGCCTGAAAATGGGGCCCGCGGAAGCAAAAAACTTTTTTTGTTGTTGATTTCATCTAAATTTAGGTGCATTTTATAGTCCGAAAAATACAGTAATTAAATTCTTATTCTTCCTCAACATTGGAAAGATAATAGGTGTCACTGCCTCCCTTTAAAACCAATAGAAATGCTTAGAGTATATCTATGTGAGATGATTTAATACTAGGTCACCTGCAAGTCTGCTATATCCATTTGCAATGCCATATAGAAGGTCCCAAATGCAACCCAAACCTTGCCCCTCTAGAAATATGAACTGCAACAGGATTTTGGAAGTATTTTGGCATGCCTGTGATTTCCAAATTTATTCAAAACTAGCTTATACCACTTATATAAGCCTAGAATGTAACAGATTTAGTGTTTGTGTTTGTTAGTTGATCTCAGTATGCTCCCCAATGGAGTTAGAATAGCATGTAGGTTCTGACAATCTAAGTAGTTGATTTGGGAGGGCCAGGGATTTTATTTTAGGAAAGTTTTGAACACTGGAATGGGGAATTGGTATATATACTAAGAGCGGAAGATAGCTTTTGACTAAACTCAAAACTTATATCCATGGTTCTGATAGGAACATGAAACACTCCTCTCAAGATGGCAAAACAAAAACACAGAGAGTGTCATTGAGCTGCACAACAAAACTCCAGTCTGGAATGATGACACTCAGTCTTATGTTTTAAATTTCCATGGTCGTGTAACACAGGCCTCAGTGAAAAACTTCCAAATTATTCACGACAATGATCGTAAGTATTACTTCTCTCATTAAACTTGTTGGAACACAGATTGCTTTTCTGAAATCCAATGAGATCCTCTGTACAATGATACTAAAGATATGTTAGGTTTCCTCAAATCAAAATTCATGTTGTATTTCTCTTACTGCAGTTTCCTGTTCTCAGATGTTGATAGCATACCTATGAATAGGGCAATTTGGATGGTTGTCATTCATTCATTTAGATATTTTGATGAAGTTTTTGGCAAGCGTGAAATCTAGGGCAATCTTTTCTAATAAAGAGTTCCAACTATTTTCAGCTTAAAACACTCATCTGTGTTCTTGAAAATAGTCCCTCTACTGTATCCTCAAGAACCTTGGGTTGAGCTAGCAGAGGCAAAGAGTAAAATGAAATAAAATATGAATAGCTAAGGCACCGATAGCTAGTTCTCAGAGTAGCACATAAACACCTTCTAATTTAGCTGAAGGGTGCCACCCTATTGCATAAAACCTGCCACATAACACCCCAGACTTAATAACTTGTCAAGAAGAAAGACAAAAAAGTCGAGATAGTGGACATGGCAGTATTTATTTATGTATCAAACTTTTTAACAGCTCATCATCCTCACAGAGAGGCTCTGGGTGGTATACAATTTAATCTCCTGGAGATAGCAAAATAGAAGGGGAAGAATTGGAGAAGATAACAAAATATGAAGTCCTGCAGATAGAAATAGAATGACTGTGACAAAAGAAAGCAAAGGTAGCATCAATAGTAATAGGCACCTTGGGTTGGAGCATCACTTGAACACTATCAGCAGTGACAAAACCACTGTCAGTTAATTGCAAAAGGCAGCTTTACTCAAAACAGCTTACATCCTGCAACAATACCTTTAAGACCATCTAACATCCACATCTGTCTATCCCAGATCATTGGGAAGGACTTGATAGGGGGATAAAAATGCCAGATCCAGTCTGAACATCTGGCTGATTGTGCGACAAACCATAATATAATAATTATTTTGGAGAGAGGTGAAATATTTATAATGGAGGCATAGATTCTGGTGGAATGCATTTTTTAAAAAAAAATTGCCCTCCTTAATTCAGTCTATAAAGATATCCTAATGCCCACGGTTATCAGACGTAGTTTTGACTTCATCATTTAATGGTGATGGGGGAGGGGGACAGATGGTGTGCCTTCACCATTTTAACTTGTGCCAGGAGAAACATCATCAATCTGATGAAAGCCCCCCCAGAAATGCCTGTTTAGGAAGTAGTTCTTCTCTTCATCACTGGTTCATTCACCACATCCTAACTTTGCTCTGAGCGCTTGCTGGCAGGCTTCAATTTTGTCCTTTCAGCAGTGGGTTCGCAAAGCATGTTGGGAGGCAGCTATTTGGGAGATCTGCCGGCTTAACAATATGGACGCTGAAGTGGGAGGAAAAAGGGTAGCTTGCTGAGTCTTTTCCAGTCACTGCAGCTGTCTTCTGATTTTGTTCTATTCATCCCACCAGCGTTTTTGGATCCTTTTCTGTTTCCTGACTTATAAAGGATGTCATTTATAAGGACATCCGTGCCATGTGCGGAAGTGGAGGATACCACACAGCTGGGCAACGTTTCTTTTCTTTTTTTTTTTTTTACCAGAACATTTTTAAAATCTATTTTAAAACATCGAGGAACAAAATAAATGAACTACAAAGCTACAAAATAAAAAATAGTATATATGCAGACTTTACAAATTGTCATAATATTTAAAATTCAACATTTTATTGATGAAACAATTCATTATTTTATTTATTAATTTAAAGTAGACTGATAATATCTTAAGAAATACTTGACGATCACTACTAAAATTTAGATTTATAAAGAAGTCGCTACTATTTATTCCTAAAATAGATGCACTTGATCTTGTGAACATAAAATATTTTTTTTTAAAAATGAGGAAAAGCAATATTAATCCTAAATTCCCTATTATTGTACCTGGTGATTAAAATATAAACATTAAAATAGCTTCTGTTTATTATCTTTACATCAAAGATTTCCCCCTTAAACATAGTCTAAGTATCTGAGTTGGCCTAATTGTGTGATTTGTAATATATAGGCAAACCCTTCTTGCTTAATTTTAGTCAAACTTCAATTCTGAATGTACACTTTTAATTTTGCTGTGGCTTCATATTCCCCATCTGCTCAGTATTTAAGTGCTTTCTGAAGAACACTGTGTCCTGGTTCAGATTTCAGCTAATCTAAAGAGAGATTAGATTTTTTTTCTAATAGTACTGTCCTCATAATCTAAAACGTGTTAAAAGCAAAATTGATATATCTTTATGTTTCTTTATTCTTTCAGCCGACTACATAGTGATGCAGTTTGGCCGTGTGGCGGAAGATATTTTTACAATGGATTATAATTATCCTATGTGTGCAGTACAAGCCTTTGCTATTGCCCTGTCCAGTTTTGACAGCAAGCTAGCTTGTGAGTGAACAAGTTATGCCTAAACTTCACTGCAGCCAAAACCATGTGCCACTGGAAGAAGAAAACATACATTCCACATTTTCTCTGGTGTCATCAGTGGTCACATATTCTTATGAGGCAGGTAAAATTTGTTTTCTGAAGGACCAACCTTTTTTGATGAAGAGAAAATATTTTAAAAATTCAAGACTTTCAGGAATGTTTTCCCCGCTTATTCTCTATTTTTCTGGAAGTGGCATCAGAGCTCTATAAATAGAAGTCTTATCTTAATGTCCTCAGTTCTGTTATAAAGATGCACATAATTGTGGCTTAAGTGAAAATACCATTGGAATCAATGATATCTTTTTTTTTAAACCTATAAAAGCTATCACGATACAGATCTAGTTTTGGATTTAAGACATATTCGGAGGCTGTCAGCATACCTCAAGATTTCATTCACACTTTTGAGGATTTTGTGTCACCCATCTCAAACATAAGACCGTGAGAAAGATGCAAACTTTTTACAAGAAAGAAACAAGGTAGCGTTTACTCTCAAAGCCAAGACTGAAATTGATTTGTGATGCTGCTTTATGTGGGAAGGAATGACAAATTTTTAATCCTGATGGGGAATGGAATGGGTGGGTGGGAGTGGGAATCGGAAGCACAAGTTAATATTGCACAACTCACTTGTACTCCAAGGTGTTATTTTATAGATTGTGTTTTAAGTCTCACTTTCTGATGTCAGTTCACTCTTGTTTTTAAGAAGGGAAGTTTGATTATGAGAAGTTACCAAATGGATGGGAGAAATGATGCTGAATCATTATACTAACTAAAAATTGGGGAATATTCTAAAAGAAAAAAAAATGTGCTTCAACATGTATGATGTCTCAGGTCCCACGTGTGGCATGTTCTGTCCAAAAAAGTTTTCTGTCTTTTACCATGCAGAGCTGCTGTCCTTTGGGTAGACATGATTGGACTTAAAAGTTGAAGGGCTGATACTGAACAAAGTGTATGCATCTGCTGTAAATTAATTGAATGACATCTAATTCTTTGAATAGGCCTGTCTTGATAGAGCTGCCTCTTTTAAGAAATTGTTTAGAAGATAACTGGAATGAATAGTGAATGGCATTTGCTCTTTTTCTGCCCCAATAGAGGTAGTCCTTGACTTACAGCCATTCATTTAGTGACTGTTCGAAGATATGAAGACTTACGACCAGTCCTTGCACTTACGACATTGCAGCATCCCCCCAGTCACGTGATAAAAATTTGGCTGCTTGGCAACTGTATTTATGACAGTTGCGTCATCCCAGAGTCATGTGATGGCCATTTTCAACCTTCCCAGTTGACTTCTGACAAGCAAAATCAATGGGGGAAGCTGGATTTGCTTAACAACTGCATGATTCACTGAACAATTGTGGTGATTTGCTTAACAACAACAGCAAGAAAGACCATAAAATTGTACACCAGCTTACTTAGCAATGGAAATTCTGATCCCAATTATGGTTGTAAATCGAGGACCACCCATACTGAAAGTTATATGCAGAGAAAGCTTCCAAAAACAGAAATTAATTGCAAAGCCTTCTTGATTTTAAACAGATGGGTTGAATCGGAGCTTTTATTTTATTGGTGCCTTGTCCAAAAACAAAGGGACAATCTACGAGGGTACCCCTATTCGAAATAACATTGGCAGCAAAAGAGAATATTACATCAATAGCAATTTCTACAGTCCCCAATTATAGTCTTGACTACTGCAGAGGCTCCATTAAATTTTGGAGCAGATATGGAGGGCCTAATGGAGGGCCTAATGGAGAGATAGAATCACTAAAGATGAGCTCGTCTCTTCATCTCTTCAGCCAGAAGAAAATCTCTGCTGGATCAAACTATTCCTACTAATAGAGGGAGATGCTTCTATCTGTAGATGATTTTTTCTGGATATAACTATTTATGCATGTTTGTGCCTTTTTACTAACAAATCATTATATTTCAGAACACAAGCTCAGGCTTGATCTCATTTTCTTGTGGTTTTTTTTTTCCAAACGTTAAGCGTACTAAAAATTTGAAATCATAATCAGCTTTGAAGGGGATCTGAACATTTAGCATTAGTTTCGTAGTTGTTTCCCACAATATGATATTGAATGTGGCTGGTATACATAGAATATATGCCAAGACTCAGCAGTACCAGATTTGAGGGAAACGTAGATTTTTGGCTATATTTTCACTGGATTCTACAAGGGCTGTTGGGTTAATTGTAGCAGGTTTGCCTTTCTGTGACTTACTAATGACAATGTGCCGGTGCAGCATAGAAATGCAGGTGGTTGGTCTGGGAATCTCCTTTTGTTTCAGATAATTAACAGTCCTCTTATAGTATGTGAACACTTCTATGCAAAAACGCAATCTGTTTGGTACGCTTTGAAATTGCCATTCTCCCAAGTCAAAGAAAACTGATGACAAAAGATGAAGTGATCACTCTGTCAGTTGGAGAAAAACTAAAAGAAAGCTAATTCATCTAGCAGCACTTTTTGTATAATAACACACTCTGTGATGAAAAGACATGTAAGTCAGAGAGTTGAGTAGTTACAGAATATGGAGTACATGAAGATCCATTCCCAGATTTTGCAGCAATCTTTTCCTTAGGTATATTAATAAATCTTCCCAAAATTAGATTTATTTAAACTAAGGCTGCCATTTGGACAACTTATTTGAGGGTAAGCCCCCTGACAATTAATATCACTTGCTCTGAGTACTATGTTAGAATTGCCCCTTAGGAAGTATATTTAAAGCTGTGGCCTCAAATTTTTTGACTTGGTCATAAAAAATAGTCTTGTCATTATGAGTATATTAGCAAATATTTGGCCTATGTCACATTTAAACTCCTTGAAATCAAACAGACTTCCTTTACCTAAGATTCAGTCATATTTATCTTAATGGGTCAATTTTAAACCTGATGAAGCCTAGATCTAATTTGTTGTATGATATGAAATTTAGTTGTTTGGCTTACATTCGTCCAAGGTTGAAAAGGGTTCACAAGGAGGAATGCTCCTCTCTTATCTGGACTGTTTTAATTTTATGCTGTTATATTTTTCTCTTGGTGAATCCTTGCAAATTGAGATAAGGAACTTTTAGTGGATAAGATTTCAAAGTATTGCTGCTTTTTTTCTCTTTTGCTTTGATTGGACACATTTGGAAAGAAGATAGCCTCAATGATCCTACCTACCCATTATTGGTAATGGGTACACTTTTCCTTGAACCAGTCTATCTGCAGTGATCTAGATTTGGGGGGGGGGGAGCTGCAATCTTGTGATTGTGAACTACCTATTTTGTTTTCAATTTTTCTAACCCTGAAGAAGCATTGTAATGGTGACATCATTTGGGGAGCAGGTTGGATGGTTTTCAGAGAGTTTGAATGTTATTTTGGGGCAGGGTAGGAAAGTTTACCATATTTTGTTGTCCTTTGTTTTGTGGGTTTTTATTTCAAGGTATGGTCATAGAGGTGAGTTAAACAATAGTAGAAAAATTTTCTCATTAGTACACAGATACAGATACATATGTGTGTAGAGCAGCCTACTTACTGTTGTTACTGCTTTGGCTAAAAAATGTCAGAAGCAAGCTCAGCAATCTTTACTTTCTGATTTGTACCTTGAAACAATTTGGATTAATCTTAAAGAAATGCATTTCCTTCCCAAATGAAAAGAAAACTCACATTGAGAATGGAAAACTCTCTTCTGTACTTTTCAGGCTCGCTATGTACTCCATCAGTCATTAGACAATCTTAAAGCAATGCTGATGATGATGTTTGGGGAGGCAAAACAAGCAAGGGGGCATAGTACCATAGGGATCTAAAGGGAGACAAGGCAAAGGATGAAATGAGCATCTTAATTAAGAATACAAATTGCCATTTTTTTTATGTTTTGTATATGCAGGTATGGAATGGATGGAGCTTGAGTTGTGACTTTGTGAAAGTTGTTTGTTCGTTCTGATGAAACATTCAAATTCCATGAGCCACCTATTTAAGGCAACTAGAAATAAAAAGCATGCATGGTATAAAAAGTGGATGGAATGGAATGTCCCTACCACCCACCTCACTACCTCCTGGCAGTTAAGGTCAGGCCACTTCATTGATTGGTCTTAATTCAGCACAGCAAATATTTCTTGAAGCAACATATGGACTTCTATGTAACAAATTTTATTTTACCCTCATAGATTGTAGTGCAGAACATTGACTAAATGTTAATGGCATGCAATTCATCTAATGGCTTGGTAAAATATCCATCTGTGACCCACTTGTGAACTTTGAAACTAGATCTTAGTATTCTTTTTAATCAATAAAGGAGAATATTTAATATATTTAATATTGAATAATCTCCTTTATTGAATCTTAGTCATTTTGCAAAGTGAGATATTGGATTAGAAGGACCATGAATCTGAGCCAACCAAGCTTACTTATGTTCTTTTAAAAACATTTCTAGAGCTTTCGCAGCAGATTCTTTTTTTTTATCTTGACGTGCATTAGCTGGATGACCACTCCTTACAAGACCAAGACAACTAGGCTAGATAATTTTGATGGCTATATACTCAAGAGAATGACTAGATAGGCATTTCTGGAAATCATTCTCTATTATGAAAAGCCTCCCATTAATAAAGCCTTATGGGCTTTATGCGTATATGGATTCTGATTGTCCCACCCATGAGCCCTATTGATGTGCCCTCCTCCTATTGGTGAGGCTTTCCATAAGGGTTTGGAAACTAAGAACAACATGGGCATAACATAAAAATTCAAAGTAGTTTCTTTATTGCATGTTCTCAGGATGGATGATTTTTTAAAAAAAATAAAATGGATTTTTTAAAAATTTAAATCAGGTTGTAGCATGAGGTTGTATATTCTGCAATATTTACATTTTTGGTAAACTAATTCAGTGAATCCAAGCTTTGCAAGCTGAGATAACATGCACTGCATTGATGCAATCACACAATTTCACAGTAACCATGAGAAAAATGATAAAACAAAGTTCAGGAATATGCCTTTATTTCATTGTTTTGCAAATCTATGCACACTAAAAACTGTATGATTGTTTGAAGAGAAATGGATCTGTACCACTAGGCTCCAAGTGTGAGGAGGAAGGGCAAGCAGTAAAAATGAAAGTGAAACCTTCTAAGCAGCTTATAAATATAATATTAAAGAGCACCTGTCATTTCAGATCCATCATGGCAGCACCTGTTAGCGGGCATCCACTCATCTGCTGTCTGCCATGATGGATCTGATCTCACCTTGTTTTTCTCACTGCCGCACCACCAGCCATCCCATTAAAGTGAATGGGACTGTAGGTGAGTCAACAGCTGGGCAGAGGAGGAGCTGCTGTGGGACAGATGACAGTTGCTCTTTAAAAAGTATGATTTAAATCGAGTTGATTTAAATCAAGCCTTTTTACTAGTGATTTAAATCATGATCAGCTTGGTTTAAATCAAATCCACCCTAATGTTCTCCCATAGACAAAATCCTGTTGGACCGAAGCAGACTCTGCATAACTATCTGATAAATGCTGAGAAGAAATTGGGGAGGATCCCTCCTGTGTAATTTCTGCCTAGCAAAGATACTTCTCTTTACTTCTCCCTGTTGTAACTCAGTGCCAGATTCCATCACAATTAAGGTGGTTCCATCTGCTACAATGTACTAGAAGTTGTCATGTCTAAAAATATCTATGTATACTTTTTATAAAAGTTCTGAAATAAAAACGCCTAACTAGTCGTAATACAATAATGTCCATATTGTATTCAGCAATCAAAATAATGGTTTCTAGTTGAAGTGTAGTATCTTCTTAGGTAGCAAATAATGTTGATTCCTTTCCCAATATTTTGGTTCACTTTATGAAAAAGCTACATTTTCATCCTCATCAAAAGTCTCTGAAAAACTCCCAAGTCAAGATCAGCAACCAAATTGTAACACTCACCCAATTTGACCTGAGCATTTGGAAGTCTAGTGAATAATAGTGTAGGACATCAGTAATAGGTTGAAAAACTTCTTTAATGTGAACAGGGAAAAGAACTTTGAAAGAGTTAAGCAAGAAGTCACAAATATTTTTGGATGCTCAGAATTTACCTACATGGGTGTGTAAATATTTCTATGTAGTTTTGTAATTTTATCTTCCTTGACACTAATTTTAGGAATTCAAGAAGTTGCTGTAGTGTTTCAGTTTTTGCCTATTTATTACCGAAAAATGGGAAATGAACTGGACGTTTGCTCCACAATGTTAGAAGCACTTTTGTTAAGGAATTATGTTTAGTCATGGCAAAAAGCAGAGTGCAGTGAATAAAGCCTACAATGTAATTTCACCTCTTCTCCACACTGTTCAAACTCTCCCAAAGTTCCATATATTATGTAGAACTGGAATAAAGCACATCAAGAAGGTTAGCCAGAAATGCATTATACTTTTTTGAGTCAGGATAATTTGTTATCTTTGCTTAGCTCTCTTCGTAGACATGTAATATTCCAGCTGCAGAAATACCAAGGTGTTTGTGTAAATGTCAGGATATGAAAGATTAAGAAAGCGTAGCGCTGTGGCACCATCAGAATGAAAATGAAAAGCAAATAAATTAAAACCAGCTTGTAAAACACATGAGAAATTATATTTCATTTCCCCTTTCTTATAGCATTCTACGAATTATTGTTTAATAAAGTTTATGCTGCAACGTGTTGATACCTTTTTCTTGAACTCTGAGACTGGTGTTCTAACCACAGAGAAAAACCTAAAGAATACTCTTAGTATTCTCTTAGTTTTGAGAAACTATTCATACAACTGCATTGATACTCTAGTTCTGCTTTATCAGGTAGATTTGGCCCAGAGAACAAGATAGCATGTCTTGTTCCAGATACTGTTTCCAAAGAAAAAAAGGCAAAATTCAGATTGGTACTTACCAAAAGAAGTAAGTCCCCAAACACTTCTCTGCTTGTTTTTTAAGAGGTAAGCCTCTCTAATGCAACTTGGTTTAGACCTCAACAGAAGCCAGAGATTTGGTTTAAACATCACTTAGAACACACAGTGAACAAGTTTTAATGCTATTAATTGACTCTGGTGCTGCAGGACCTGGCATGCCAGGGGAAGATGCCAATCAACTAACACACCCCTGATGTTTATTTTATCTGGCTGTAAACCGCCCTGAGTCCTTCGGGAGAAGGGCGGTATAAAAATTTAAATAATAATAAAAAATGTAAGCTGAATCGATACTCTTGCTCAAAGCAGGCACATTTGGAAGCTAAAGATATCTGATGCCCATCCATTTTTTTTTTCTTATAACATCTCTCTTTATATAATTTTGTTTGCTTTTTCTTTTAAAAGAAAACTTTTTAAAAAGTCTCTTTTTTAATATTTTCATTTCAGACTTGGCTCTAGTGTAAAGCTTATTTTATGTATATATACAGTATATACCTGTATGCATGTATATGTATTGTTTTCCTTTTTTTTTTTTTTTTGCTTCTTGTTTTGTTTTACTTAATAAGAAAAATTGTGATAACTGATCGCATTCCTTATGTTAGGAAATGTGAAAAAAACTGTTCTCTTGGGCAAATTATGGCAGTTCCATGGAACTGTAAGTTTATTCCTTTTCTTTCTCTCTGTCCCTCTCTTATTCTAATCTCTTCTTCAGTTTCTCTTGGGTTTCACTTTCCACCTCATTAGAGAAGGCATTGGCTGTTCTAGAAAATGAGAGGTGACATTTTAGGTGTAGGTGTACATATAGATACTATCTAATCGGAATTATTTTTTAATTGAGAAAAACCCATTGCAGCTACTTTTATTGGTTAATCATTGCAACCACTTTATTATTTTTAACACATATGTTATCCTATAAAGCTAACAACACAAGTTATATGTGTATATCTCCGACACAAGGTTTTTCTCTGTTCTACTGCTTTCCAGATTTTGGGATAGAGACTTTGTTATTTCGCAGATAGTTGGGTTAAAGGCATTTTGAGAATTGCAGTTCAACATATTTGGGTGAGGTTCATCTTGGCTGTTATAAATTCACCCAGAACAATTTTCCTAGTTACACAACATTTTCCTTCTTATGACATTTTCTAATTATGTTAATGCAGTTCTTCACTGGAGGGATATTTGCCCTTCTAGTATTCACTTAGATTCAATCTTCCTGAATAAATCCCTGAATTTTAACTGAGCCAAAATAAAACTTTGTATATGTCAATGTTAACGTCATGTTAGGAATAAAATGGGTTAAAGTAAAATAACATGATCTCGGGCCATTTTGAGTGGGGCTGATTTGGTTTGGAATCTAACATTACATAGAGGACCACAGAATTCTATCCCTGAATTATAGTGTATTTCAAAAGTAACCTGAACATTCCTAGTAATGTCCTTGTTTGGCATTGTGGCTGCTTTTCTGTTTAGACTTTCATTGATTTGCCAAAAGAAAAGAAAAAGAAAAAAATCAAGCACTGTTTGCTTTGAAACCCATTACTAGTGCATCAACAACTATCTATAATTGTAAATATCTCCTGGTACTTTGCATATATTTAATTGTGAAGAGCAAAGTAGGATTCAGTGCACAAGTGGCTTGCAGATACTATAGCACCTGATGGGAACACTTAAAGCAGTTGCATCATTTTCTGGGCTCGTGCCACTGTCTCTCATAACCGGTGCACAAAACTAGAAAAGACATGTTGAGATGATACAAATGCACCAAATCATGTTTGCCCTGGTTGCATAGTTCAAATATCTATATTTTGGATTTAAGTGGTTAAGGTACCTGCTAGAAACCTGGAGACTTGAGTTCTAGTCTTGTCTTAGGCATGAAAAACCAGCTGGCTGACTTCAGGCCAGTCACTCTTTCTCAGCCCAGCTCACCTGACGGTGCTGTGAGGAAAATAGGAGGAGGAAGGAATAGTTGTACATTCGTTGATTTATTTTACAAGCCCTACTTGTTACGTAGTTTTTGAGATGCTTGTTTTATTAAGTGGATTCCTTAGCGTATGGGGGGCTTCAACTGATTAAAGGTAAAAAAAGGTATTGGATAGCAATTTGGTATTGCTGTCTTTTAAGTATGAAATTTTGGGAGGTCATGACCTTCAAATGTAGCATAGATGTATAGACTTGGTAACATTTCCTTGACAGTAATTGTTAAAAGCTGCATCTAGTGAAGAGTAAGTTGAAGCAGAGTTACTCTTTTATTCTGCTATTCTTTATCTCTTATCGCTCCTTCTCCCAATATATTTCTTTTACTCTTGCTAGAAAGCTGCTAGAAGAGGACAGAGTCATCACGATCTTCGTGAATATCATGATCTCTCACCTACATGGCCAATTTGTATAGGGATTTTAAAATTAGGACTAGAATCAAATGTTGCCCATCCTGGTATATAAATCTGTGAAATGATCAAGATATAGTAGCAGATTAATGAGGGAGGTTTTCAGTTATAACATAAACTGGAAATTATTACAAATTCCTACAGAATTTTCAAAGTGCCATTAGGAACCAAGATTCTGCCCTCAAAATTTGCAGAAGAAATCAATGAACTTGCTTTGAAGCACTTCCTGTTTTCCCTCAATTCTGATTGGTTTTTATGTTTCTATCCCCCTCCTTCCATCCCCATGTGCTTGTTCTTTGTATATCTAGTTATCAATGAAGAACTGCACTCCCTTAAGAGTGTTAGATTTCCATTCTGTCTTTTCTCCAGGAGCTCCTTTGGGTGTGATGCTTTCTTTTCCAGTTTTTCTCATAACAATACCCCCGAAAGGTGGATGAGGTTGAGAGGAAGCTCTTGGCCCAAGTGTCCCTGGTAGCTGAGTACCTGAAAAAGTCTTGAATCCATATCTCGCCAACTGATACCCAACAAAGTAAAACCACAACATTATGTTATGCAACCAATTAAGGCAAAAGCAATTGGGGAAGCAGGGTAAATTAACAGCTTTGGCCAAGTGGCTATTGTCTGTAATATAAAGTTGGCCATTCTCTTGATGCCTGAATTCTAAGGAATAAATCATTGTCTTGCACATTGGCAAAGAACAGTATGGGAAAATTTATGAAAGATCCAAACTTTTTTTTATACATGATACATGTAACAGGAAGAACAAATTAAAAATGTAGTTTTCCTGGGCTATTGTATTAATGTTTTACAAACCAAGGAAAAACACATGAAGTACGTTGTTTTTTTCTTTTTCCAAAGGTGCTTCAAAATTGCAAATTCAGCAGATGCTGCCTGACTCTGTTTATGGAGCTTAATTTAAGAAGGCTGTCATTCTGCTACTCTCTTTTCAAAGAATAATTTGTTGGTCTCACATCAGAAGAGACACAACTTTGATTGCCCTGTGCAAAAAAGAAAAAGAAAAACCAGTTATCTAGTCAGCCTACTGACAAGGCAAAGACTTCTTTAAATAGTTTTTAGCTGGAAAAAAAGAGGGATGAGAAGAAGTTATTCCTATTCTGTTAATGTGGCAATATTTTGTTTAATTTTCTGGACAAAGATCCCAGTTTTATCCTGGGCCACCATGACTGGTCTGTAAAATGATTCAGGTGATGGCAAGTCAGCAACAAAGAGGTAGAGTTTTCTCTTTTTTACCATCTAGCGATTATCAGTTTTGTATTCCTGATCTTAATAGTGTTTATTAAGTATTATAATGGGAGAATGAGCCACATTTAATACAGCAAAACTCAATTCTGAGTAGGCATGCAAGAGAAACTGATACCTTTGCTTCTTTTAGATGGAGCTGTTGTGCTTTTCTTTTTCCTCCTCTGTTGTTAATTCTGGGCCATTGAAATGTGTCTCCCATTCCCAGATTTGGGCTGTACAAGTTTCTCAACCCCTCATTAGACTATAACGAAGACCATATCAAAGAAAGCATGATTTGGATGTCTTGTTTGATTGGACCTAAAGAATGATGATTGTTTTGTGGCTTGAGAAGTAGAATACGTGCAATTGGATCAGTGAGACAGAGAAATAAGTGTATATTTTTTTAAACTGCATGATGTGCTTTGCAAGGCATTCAACAGCCATGTCCTACCCTCCAAATTCTGGAACATTGACAAGTGTGCCACAAGCACTGAATAAGCCAGCTGCCTTTTCTGTTTTGTGTTTTTTTCCAGGCTAACTGAAACCTAACTCAGGAGAATTTAGAATAGAAAAACAGGGCAAGAAGAACGAGCTGTCCCCTTCATTAGCACTATAGCCTTACTGGCATGTAGCTTTGACTCTAATTCCAAACATCCCAAACCCTGCCCTCGTTGCATTTAGTTTTATAATTTAGGCTGGTTGGAAGGTTGGCCATGGAAAATCTTTCAAATTTAGACTTCACAAATGAAATACCAATTTAAAAATATTTCTTTTTCATGGATTGACTATAGATTTGAAAAAGCATTATCAGGGCATTTAAGCTCTAAACCAGACTTTGACACATCTGATGTCTTTTCTGTGTGCTCTGGTTTGTAACTCCCAGTATTAGAATGAATAAAAGTCCCATCTGTGATATACTCCAGCAACATCTTACAACTTCCAAATCTCCCATGGCAGGGTTAAACACTGCCAAGTTCACCAGCCATCTAAAAATACTGGCTGTTCCTTTTTAGAGGAAAGAGTCTGTAACAAGGACATTTGGGATATTAACCAAGGCCAGCCAACATGCCTGGGCCCTTGCATTTCTCATTTCTCATTTCTCATTCCAGGCTTCCCTTTAGATTGTTGGCCTACAATTCTCTTAGAAGACATTTTGAGAAAACTGGCAAGAGCATTTCCACATTTTTCTCAACTATTATAAAAATTTGGGGTTCCTAGGAAAAATTATAGCTAGAGTCGACTCTCCTCCTCTCTCAGTGCTCACATCACCCCTTCAAAATTCAGTAAGATTTGGAGCATCAAATTTTTGGGGTGCCTCATTATCAGATGCCATCTGTAGAGGACACACCTATACAACACTCAAGAAGTTGCACCATTACGGTTAGCTGTTGTTCTTTGGCTTGAAAAATGGCAAGCAATGAACAGGTAGATCAGGGGTGTCAAACTCGCATCATCACGGCAGCATCACATGACATATCACGACTGTTTTCCCCTTCGCTAAATCAGGCATAGGTGTGGCCAGTGCATCCAGCCCGCCAGTCGCGAGTTTGACAGCCCTGAGGTAGATTATAAATCCTAATTATAAGTGCGGCAAAAGCTGCCAGGCCAAAAGTCTGATATTCAGTTACTCTGAAGGGTCCATCCCATCACAAACTTTAATGGTTGATGAAATATAGAAAATATATTGCTAGTAGGCTGCAGACAAATGTGTAGCATTGAAGGCAGAATATTTAGATTTAACTGTCTCCTCAAAAATATGTATGTGCATATATATATTTTAAATGTCAGCTGGCTTCTCAGTTGTACAAAGCAGAACCTGGAGTGCAAGTGAACAAAATTTGCTAGCAATGTTTTCTCTCATGGCTAACACATTCTAATTCATCACTGTGCCTTTCTTAAAACAAACCAATGATCATTCTAATAGATTTTGACCACGTTCCTGTCTCAAGTTGTTTTAAATGATGTTTGAATTAAGGAGGGAGGGTCTAAGAACAATTAGGAGTAAGAACAAATATTTAAACAGTTGTATTTTTGCATAAAGCTTAGAATGTGTTATGTCAATTTGCACAAGACTGTCTTGTCCTGTTTAAGCAGTCAGGCATTTTTTCGTTTGATTCAAACTCTATAGAATTTTAGATAAATCTGAGAAAATGTGGTTTTATGATGCCGATTTTTTAAAAAGAATACTTTGGTATTTCTGAAGCAAATGTATTTATTTATGTGTATAACTAATTTGGTATTTTCACATAATTTACATTGTGTATGTTGTAGAGATTACAGTATATGTCAATGCAGAAAATCTGTGCAGAAAAAATTAAAACTTGAATTTGTTTCAAAGAATGGTGGTATTTTTTTTAGAACAGCCATATTCATCACTTTCTATTTGTCTTTGTTCTTTAGAACATAAATTAAAATTACTTATTTTTCTAACAAAAACTGTCTCATCTGTAATCTTGGCATTTCCTGTTTCTATTGAGGATTCTAACAAATGCCAACCTCCTTCATTGGAGTTTTTGCTGATCAATCCAACTGAATTATATAAAATATTTATCTGTGAAATCTTGCCTGTCAATCGTTTAAAGCATGAAATGGGAAAACATTACACTGCAGCCATTAGAACAGTGAAAACTGATTCTATTTGTACACCGAGACACAAAGAAAAAACATGCTGGAATGTTTTCTTAAGGTTTATCCCCATATATAAAAATATCACTAATGCTCTGCAAATATGCAGAAATGTCATACAATGATGCTTGGTTTATCCATCATCTAGTTTTATCCTGATAATCAACTATAAGCCCCTCGTTTCACAATGCGGCTAAGACAAGTTCTGTATCAGTTGGGTTTTTTTTGCAAAACTTGTTCTGACTTCCTTTCATCTAGATTATAGCCAAACACACTCAGGCTGAAGTGTAATTTGACAAGATGTGATAGAAACCATCAGTGTAAAAGCAAGATAGCAAACAATGAGCTACAAGTGAGATGAGCAAGATTGCTTGTTTCCTTTAAAAAATATGTTAGCAATCTTTGCCAAAAGGACACCACCTGGTCCTTTTTTAATTAGATAGAGAAAAAGATACTTAGATCTCCCCAATCTGTGTCACCGCATGGGGAAAAATTCCTGTCACTTCATATCCAATGGCAATTCATCAAACTACCAGGAAGCAATAGAAATTGCAACCCAATACATCTTGAAGATCCCAGTTGGGGATGACTGAAGCAACCAATCAATTATGGAGAATTCTGGCTATCAGACAAGATGATCAACTTATATTTTTTTGGATGGGGCGACACGGAAGTACTAGGAATGTACAAATCGACCTTAAACCAATTCAAATTTTGGAACTTTGAAAAAATGCATCTCTTCTACTTAGACTTCCAAACCAATTGGGAAAATCAATCAATTTAGACTTTCACTTCTATTAGGAAATAAAATGCACAAAAACTTGTCAAATTTCAAAATTAGGATTTATTATTTCCAGATTGATTCACAAGCATCAAATATCGATGTGCAACGCTTCAAATTTCACCCACAAGTGTTTTTGAATCCATAGGAGCCTGAATGTAAACTCAGTGTCCGTTTGCAAGCTCGTTTAGGAAACAATCCCATTTGTTCTCAAGATTGCATGATTGCAGCTGCATGGCCCTATAAAAATGAGACCATTTTAATGAGTCACAGGATGGTGTTATACTCTTGTGTGTGATCCAACAAATCTCTTATTCAAATCCGGATCATTGGACAGTCTTAACATCCAATGAAATTTGATATTTCACATCCCTTCAGAGATTCAGCTTGGAAATGTGAATCAAACCACTACATCAACCAAATGGCCTATGGAATATCTTTTGCATGCTGTAATTTCTTCATTTTAAGATATGAAAGGTTTTCCTTCTTAGCAAAATGAGCAAAGAAATCTTATCTAAACTGTACTACTTATATAATGATCAAATGTATTGATCGTTTGCTGCCCTTATATGTTACTAAAAATGAACCACATCAGTTTATGTAGGACATGTTTTGTTCTTATTACATAAATACACTGAGAAAAAATGAGAACATCCCCTTTCCTTGGATTGCTTTTTGCACTTTTTGCAGGGCTAGCTAATGCAGTGAATCTAAGCTGCAGTCTTGAAGACAAAAGCTGAAGAAAAGTGCATAGAAAAACTATGTAAAATTCTCTTGTTTTCAAAATCTTTGGAAGCCATAGCGAGGGAGACAATTAATACTGTTGCAAGATTTTGACTGGGCACACAACAGAGAAGTTAAGCTTGGTCCTAAAACCAAAGATCACAGTCTGTGCTGCAGGTGACACGTTTGTACACAATCCTCAGTGTCCTAGCAACTCGGTGCCTTTTGTGTTTCGCTTTCTTAGGATACCAATTTCATCAGGATCCTCATCATTTTGCTCTGTGGCTACCATATTTCCATAATCACAGTCCAACAGCAGCTCCCCTTTAACTACTTCTTCTGTTTCACTGCAGCTGTCGGAGAAGAATCCTGCATTTTCTGCTAGAACAGCAGGATCATTCTCTTCATAGTGGCAACAGTAACACTCCTCAAGGTTATGGCCAGTCCCACTCTGAGCACTGAATGTTGTCTGCTGGTTCTTCTCAGATCCTGCTGCAGAGCCATTGTTCACTATGGCAAGAGCAGACAAAAGAGTTTCACTATATAAACAGTCCTCATTCTCCAGAAACTCCATTTGCTCAGCTATCTCTTCAGCAGAAGGCTGGCTTGGATCTGGGCAATCTACCAGAATCGTGTCCTGTCTGTGCCTGAAGCAATCAGAATTATCATAAACAGGAAAGGTCTCTTCTGGATAACCTTAAGACATAATAAAATAAACTCGTCTTAGATTATAAATCTTATTCCCAATATTATTAGAATTTCTGATAAAAGTTTCCAGACTTTGGGAATTTAGGGAAGCCATGTGATAAATGCATTTTACCTGACATTAACTGCAATCACGCTTTCTTTCAAGCCAGTGTTGCTGGAATTCTAGATTTACTTGGACTCAGGAGGGGTAATGGTTAAGGCACCAGGCTCGAAACTGGGAGATCCTGAATTCCAGTCCCACCTGGAACAAATGGGTGACCTTATGCCAGTCACTCTCTTTCAACCCTCAGAAGCAGGAGATGGCAAACCACTTTTGAAAAACCTTGCCAAGGAAAACTGCAGACACTAGCCCGGGTAGTTGCTATGAGTCAAAAACTGATTCAAAGGCATACAAAACCCTTGGAGACAGGCAATGTGGTACTGCAGATACCTCATTTTGTACTTGCAAAGTGCCCTTTTCACTATAAGGGGAGTAAAATATAAGATATAAAGCTGAGCAGGCTTCACTCTAACCTTCCCAGTCTTGCATATAAGGAGCCTCTTCTGCTTCTTTCTCCGGGGAGATGCTGTCAATGAGTTTGCCTTCTTTCATGACTTTAGTAATTTCCCGGAGTTGTTGAAGAAGCCTTTTCTCCTGATCAGTTGTGACATTTGGGGACCTGCTGTGGAATAGGAATTAAAGCACACCCAGTAGCAGCGTCGGACAATATTTACACACATTTTTAATGGAATAGTCCTAGTGAGGCTTCCCGGGGATAAAAAAAAAATCCAAATTCCATAAGCCTTTGGGGGCAATTCCAATACCAAAGGAAAAAAAATGAGTGTTCACTACAAATTCCTTCTTGGGGGAAGGAATGATTTACAGGGGGGGAAAAAGGGTGAGGTTAAATGGTGACATAGTTTGTTTTAAATGCTCTCATAGGAAGGGCACTGCAAAAACTGATACCTTGCGTAACAGCTACCATGTCATGCGACTGCTTGAATCAAAGTAGAAGGTAAGTCACAATTTCCCAGATTCAGATGACAGAGAAAACTGATTAGTTTTAGACCAGAGGCAGAAGCTTCTGTTTTTGTCTTGTAGTATGTGAAACTGAGGTGGAGAGAGGATGGCCCAACCTTCACCATCGCTTATTTTGAAACAGGAAATCTTGGTTGGTTAGTTTAAATTGACCTCCAGAAATATATTTTAGCCACACTGTGGTCTAATTTTAAGGAGAAAAATAAATGTTACTCAGACTTTGATGTGGTACAGATAACGTTTCAGTTGTTCTATATTCAGCCCACATATAATTATTACAATAACCAACATGTAAAGTAACTATATTGATGATCATTTTAATATTTCCCATCCTCTGAGGTCAGACTACTCTGACTTCTTATATTCCTAAATATCCTAAATCAGAATTCAGATGAAATCTGAGCACCCTAGCAAACATAACCAATAGGAAGAAATGGTGGAACCTGCAGTAAAGTAATACCTGGAAGGTCACACTTTGATCCTCACCTGTATTATTAGTGCGAGGAAAGGTCTCTGCTACCTTTCTATCAGCACAGTTCCAGTGAAAGAAGTGAAAGTTGAGAGAAACAAAAGAACTGAAAAAGAACAGGGTTCTAAGAAGCGCTGATTTAAAATAATCTCCCAGATATTTTACTGAGTGTCTGTTTTTCCTTTACAGGATTTAGTGACTCACATTACTAAAGAAAATAAAAGCGCTAAATAATGATATAATAGACCTAAAGGCATTAGCCATTGGGAAATAAATGGAAAGAGGGACCTTTTAGGTATGTTCATCCCTTGAGTGACCTACGTTTTTTTTATCATCATTTTCTCCCGTGCTAATTAAATATCACAGAAAGAAGAAAGCATTCAGAATGCTGATCCAATTTTCTTTCAAGGGGAAAAAAAAAGAAAAGCATCACCATGCCATTTAACGGGATAGGGTACATACAAAAATGCTGCTCAGGTGAAGAACTCAAACTCAAATTGTGATAGTCAGGAGTGACCATCGGAGGCAAAGAGCCATGTTGAGGTGACTGCTGTCCTTCCAACTGATTATCCCCCATCCCAAATGACGGGGCTGTTCTTAAAAATGGCTACGTGGGATTCGTTTCTGAAAGAAATGGAATAATAAGCTGTAAGGTTTGCTTCATTTTGAATATTAGTTTCACTATTTCATTTAGAAAGGGAATGCCATAAATAAATCTGTTTCAAGACACTGTAACTTGGGGTGTGGCATTTGACCAGGCCGATGGAAAAGATTTAGAAAAGAGTAATTTTGACTGCTTAAGATAGCCTTCCCTTCGACTCCTCTCTGACCAAGCCAAAGAATTGAGTAATTCTATCTCTTTTTTGTTATCACTGATCATTTTGCATGGTAACTGGACTGAAAAGTTGGTATGTTGTCGTCTTCTTACCCTTTTCACCTTGGAATGTATTTGAAGTAGCTCATTTTGTCCTTGGTATCCTTCCTTTGCCTCAAGGGCATTTTGAGTTTTGCTTTCCCTATTTTTTCTTTTTGCTTTCCTTATTAGCATTTCTATAAATCTGGTCCACCTGTCTTGTTTTAGTCTTCCTTGATGGATTCTCCCTCTTTTCATCTCTTATATATATCTGTAAGCTTCACCGACTATTTGTCCAGTCTTATTGGTGTTTTTTTTTTAATTGTCTCCCTTTCAAAAAACACTTTGAGATTGTTTGCACTTCCATTGTTACTTTTAAAGAATTACCTCTACTGTAATCTTGCTTCTTTTTCATTAGCTTCTCTTGCCATAGAATCCTACTCTTAAGTTAATTAAAATTGAAAATTAATTGCATTACAGCACATCAAGCACTAGCCTGTCTTAATACCAAATTTTCAACAATTATCTATCTGCTTTACTCCAAAAATCCCCACTATATCTTCCACATCAGTTCAGATTAAGTCAAAGGCAGCTGATTCTCCATCCTTTGAAAGGGTTGTTCTGGATGTAACTATTAAAACTGAGCCTTCAACAAAGAACAATACCTTTCACAGTTGGGTCCCACTCTGTTGATTATTTTTTCCATGGCTTGTTCAGTCTCTCTCAGTTTATCTTGAAGCTGAGCAAGTTCATAGTCAGCTGTAATATAAACACAGTTCCAGGAGGTGTCAGTGGCTGCAGCTGAAACAGTTCAGTCCATTAAACAAGCATGGATTGTCTTAAATGTACATCAAGAAAAGAAATGGAATTTGTTCTAAACCGTGAATGCTAGTAAGCAGACCTATCCAAACAGAAAAAGAGAGAGGGGATTATCCCTAAAGCTAGAAGCAGCATATCTGATGCATTCAATTTCTCTTCACTGTCTGATTTTTATTGCCCAAAGAAAGGCAAACCTGCATCATGGTTAGAAACATAATCTAGTGACACAGATAATATTCAGCAAAAGATGAGGAATGATTATTTTGGATGAGAAACAAGGTTACAGCCTGTCTCAAGAACAAATCTCACTGGCTGGGGTAAAAATGTATTTTAAACACACTTGTCTAGGATTGTGTGAGAAGTAAATACAGTGCAGTCAGTTAAAAGGATGGGGATTCATTATTTGTAGCACATTTCAAGAATAGAAATACAGGAAAACTGGTTTGTACCATGCTTCAGGAAGCAACGTTTCTACTAGTATGTAGAAAGTTCAGACATACATATGTAGCCTTTATTTAGTGAGTGCCTTGGACAGTGAGCATTTGCAATAACAATGGTGATAAAAAAAGTAACATTATGGTTTGCTTCCCATTTGAGACTGTTGTGGGATGCAGGGATTGTCTTGGATCCACAGCTTGTAGGTGGAAGCTGTGGACAACAAGGCCTCTGCACAGATTCATGATGTGTACCAGTAAGAGCTGGGTTGGTTTTTGTTTTGTTTTTTTGATTGGGAGGTCCTTCTGACACTTATTCATGTTTTATTCACCTCCTGACTGGATTATTGAAATAATCTGTATATGGGGTTGTTTTGAAGACCACTCAGAAGCTGTAGCTGGTTCATATATAATGGTTTGGAAAGTAATGGGCATGCCTTGGTCAGCCCATGTGACACCACTGGCTCTGCAAGGGGTACTGGTTGTCAGTTGGCCTTTGGATGCAATTTAAGGTGCTGATTATGAAGCCCTTCTTGGCATGGGACTGGGTCATCTGAGGGGCCACTTCTCCCCAATTACAATTGCCCACCCCATTAGATCTGGAAGAAGGCATCTTGTGCATATCATCTGCCAGGGACTTATATATGCACAAGATGCCCTCTTCCAGAACTAATGGGGTGGGCTATTGTAATTGGGGAGAAGTGGCCCCCTCAGATGACCCAGTCCCATGCCAAGAAAGGCTTCATAATCAGCACCTTAAATTGCATCCAAAGGCCAACTGACAACCAGTACCACTTGCATTATATATATATATATTGGGTCCCAGGCAGCAGGCCTTCTCTGCTGTCACACGTACCCTACGAAATTTTCCCTCCTCCAATTAGGTTAGGTTCCATCTTTCTGATATTCTGGAAGTTCCAGGCATGGGGATCCTGAAATCCTGACATGTTATATCCAGAGATGGATATAGCCAGTCTCTCTCTCTCTCTGCCTGTAAATATTTTTATTTTAATCTACTTTTTAAAATGTTATTTATATTTTTAATACTTTGTTTTATATCTGTACTGGTCTTTATTTATTGTACACCAGCCAGAGTCATTTCTTGTTAGATAGGTGACTGTATAAATTTCATTAATAAATAAAATTGTAGTGGGTATACTCTGAATCCTTTTGATTAATCAGTGTCATCTAGTGGGACCCTGTCAGTGTGCCTTTTCTACCACAACACTTACTCTCTAGTACAGCATCCCCCAGACATTCTATAGCTCCAACCCAGATAATGTTGAAGAAGACTCTGAAAACCTGGTTATTTCCCCAAGCCAAGGTGTTAAGTCCCTGTAGAATTTTGTTTGAGGGTGTATTTTTTTAGATGCACATGGATTTTTTTTAACTTCCTTCCTGTTGTATTGACTTTTAGTGTAGTAAGCCTCCCAAGGTCTTATGGAGTTAGGTCTTCTTGAGTCCTTTAAGCTACATAGATAAACAAATTCTATCTCAAACTTGAAATAGTACTTACTGATCTTCCGGTTTTTATTTCCAGGTGTTGAAGGAGGACATTTATGCTCGGCTGTTGAGACCATCCCCTTAGAAGAAAGCTGTTAATTGGAAGAAAAGTTACTAATGTAGAAATAGTGAGAATAATATCTTTAAAAAGCCTCAAGAATGAGAAAAAGGCCAGTTCAACCATAACTGATATAATTTTAATTATATCAATTAATTACTGATATTTTAAGTCTTGGGTTTAGTAACTCCATTTCCATCCTCTTTCATACATCAAGAAAAGTAATAAAGAGAAATCTTCCAGCTTTAAAATGACCAAACTGAAGAATCTCTGGTTTAAACTTACAAATTAACAAATAAATTAACCTTGAAAATCATGATTTCATCCTAGTTTAAAATCACACTCCCAAAACTTGATTGCCAAAGGAACCAAGAGTTACTTACATTGTAGGGTTGTCCTTTTTTGATTAGGCAACATTTATACCGTCCTTAAAATAAGCATTCAAACTCTATTAAAAATGGACAAACATTGGCAAAACTTGACAGAAGCCACTGAAATTCTATTTATCAAAATGCTTTATGCAAAGAATATAGAGAGAAGGAAAAAAAAACAAAACCCTGGATTTTTATGTGATATTTGTCCCTAATCTTTGCAAGATTTCTAAGGATAGAATCAGTTTCAACTTTAAATCCTTACTTATTTTCCTTTATATGGGAGAGAATATCTGGCAGTTCAAAGCCTGAGCTCTGAACATCAGAATCCATCATGTGGCCCTGTGCTAGCTTTTTAACCACTCTTAAATAGCACCAATTAAGTCCCACAATGACTGAAGCAAAAGCAATTGATAGAATGTATCTTTCGGTTGCTCAGCTATTTCTTCTATAATTTTCTACTGGGTAGAAATAAATATCATCTTTACCATAAAGATTCCTATAAAGTGACCTCAGGACCCACAATTTACAACGTATTTTCTTGATACAAGAATAATTTTAAGGGTGAAGATGAATATCTTACCTTAAACAGAATGTATAGGATGTATAACAGAATCCCAAATCCATATATTGGGATGACCTGTCCCACAAGACCTCTCCCAGTACCACTGCCTCCACCTCCTCCGCCACCTCCACCCTTGGCTTTGGCAATAGCCTCAGCAAGGTGAGATCTTGGAAACTGGGAAGCAGGCGGCCTGACTTCTGGAGACATCTGGGGATGTGTTGTTGGAGTAAAATAGCTACTGCTTTTCCCTGAAAAAAAAAATCATAAAGAAAATAAACATAGCAGATTATTAGCTAAGCAGTGGTTAGAATGCAATATTGCAGGCTGACTCTGTTCCCTGCCAGGAGTTTGATCCTCACCAGACTCAAGGTTGACTCAGTCTTCCATCCTTCCGAGGTCAGTAAAATGAGGACCCAAATTGTTGAGGGCAATATGCTGACTCTGTAAACCGCTTAGGGCTGCAAGCAGTGGTGGGACTCAGCCAGTTCGCACCACTTCAGGAGAACCAGGTGTTAACTTTCTGAGCAATTTGGTGAACTGGTTGTTGGAAGAAATCATTAGGGCAGAGAACCGGTTGTTAAATTATTTGAATCCCACCACTGGCTGTAAGCACCATGAAGCGGTATATATAAGTCTAAATGCTATTGTTAAGTGCTATTAATTAAAGCAAATAGTCCTGCTGATTCATCTATATTAGGACATTGTTTTTATTTAGAACCTAATAAATAGATGAAATACAAATGTTAATATGACTGGTTACATTCTGTAAGCTAAATGGAGCCATTGAATAAAGCTCTCAAAATAGTCTTTCCAGATGATAATGTCTCCATGAATTGGTAGCATATATTTTGAACTGACAGTGGATAGTTTAATATATTTGGGAATGTTTAAAATTGCAGTAATCAGCTATGATACTGATAGCTTGTTTAAAACAAAATGTTCGCAATTTATATGAAATACTGCTGTTCTGCTTAGCTAGCAAAACAGTTAAAGCTGAAAAGTTGGTAGAAAAAATTGAATTGAGCTAACATTTATAACCAAAGAAAAGCTAGATGAGCACCCACAGGTGTAGAAGTATTTTTGCTTCTTCCCCTTATTCATGAAGATGAAAGCTCTCAAATCAACAATTACCAAACCAATCAAATCAGTTAGTTTTGCAATTTACAGATAGCCCTGGATGTATGACTGTAATTGAACTCAGAATTTATGGTCGTAAGTCATGGTGGTTGTTAAGCAAGTTACTCCATGACCATGATCAGTTTTATGACCTTTTTTGTGGTGTCCATAAAGTGAATGTAGTGGTCATTAAGCAAACCTGTTTTCTTCAATAGTTGTTTTTTTGTCAGAAACCAGAAGTAAATATCAGAAACAAGAAAAAAAAAAGCTAACAGTCAGTCATGTGACCATGGCATGCTGCAAACCACCATAAATGCATGCTGGTTTCCAAGCATTCAAATGCGATCATGTGGCCTGTGGCGATTAAAACTCTGGAACTGGTTGTAAATATCTCTGGGGAGGCCCATCGTAAATTCAATTTGTCACTAAGTGACCAGTTGCTAAATCAGTAGATGGATAGATAGATAGATAGATAGATAGATAGATAGATAGATAGATAGATAGATAGATAGATAGATAGATACATACATACATACATACATATATACATACACATTTTAAAATATAAATAGAATTACCCAAAACTTGTCAAACCATGCATCGAAATTACATTTTAGGAAATGTTCAGCTTTCCCAGGTTATGAAACTTTTTATCAACCATTAAGTGACACTGGAGAAACTTGAGAATAGCTTGTCAATGACCATCAATGTTTTCAAGGCTTGCAAGGTTGGACCATTTCAGCATTTTTGTTTGTTTGCTTTTGGGTCAATAGTTTTGTTTGCAAGATTTCAAAAGCAGTTTGCTATTACCGTCTTCCTAGGGCCGAGAGAGTATGGCCAACTGAATTTGTGGCTCAGGGAAAATTAGAACTCATGGTCTTGTTTCTAGCCTGGAGTCAGAACTACTACACCAAATTATTTCCAGTTTATGTTGAAATCAGTATGCATTCCAGAATGTGCTCTGAAACATTTGATATTGACTACTATAGATGCACAGGAGTCCTTGGGACTTACCCTTCAAATTTATAGCTATTTAGAACAAATCAGGCATTAAATGATAAAACTGGTCAGGTCATCACATAGCTGTGCTTTTTGTCCATAAATTCCCCCTCTCCTCAATCAATCATAATGTTTTTCATATAATTTCCATTGGAGAAATAAAAGCTGAGACAAGACAGGTTTGTCAGTTTTCCATATTAACAGAATATCAAAGTTGGAAGGGACCTTAGAGATCTTCTAACCCAACTCCCTGCTTAAGCGGGAGCACCTACCTTTCCAAACTAATGGCTGTCAAAGCTCTTCTTAAGAACTTCTAGTAATGGAGCATCTACAGTAAAACTTCTGGAGGCAAGCCGTTCTACTGATTGTTCTGTCTGGAAATTTATCCTTAGTTCTAGGTTGTATCACTGCTTAGTAAGTTTCCATCTGTTTTTTCTTGTTCTGCCCTCTGGCACTTTGGAGAATAGGTTGACACCTCTCCCCTTCTCAGTGAAAGCCCCATAAATATTGGAATACTCATGTCACTGCCAGTCCTTCTGTTTGTTAAGACGAGACATACCCAGTTCCTGCAACCATTATGTTTTAGCCTCTAGACTCCTAATCATCTTTGTTGGCTCTTCTCTGCACCCTTTCTAGAGTCTGAACATCTTGTTTGTATCCTGGTGACCAAAACTGGATGCAGTATTCAAAGTGTGGTCTTATTAAGACATTACAGAGTGGTATTAACACTTCACATTATCTTGATACTATCCCTCTGTTGATGCAGCCTAAGAATGGATTGGCTTTTTTGATAGATGCAGCATATCGCTGGCTCATATTTAAGTGGCTGTTCACTAGGTCTCTCTCAGTTACTGCTGTTGGTATGCTGTTTAAAGATATTTCCAAATGTGTAAAAGAATGTCCTTTTAAAAAACATCTTGTAACTACTGCATAAAACCAATGAAAGGTTGGTAAGCACTGTTAAGAATTCACTGTAGAAAGTTAGTAATTAATCTCCAATGACCTTGTTGCACATTATCATTAATGCAGTGCATTTGATGGGAAATTCCAGCCAAATAGGTTTCCTCATTTACAAAACTATAATTCTACTGAACACTGACATATTCAAAGCATAAATAACTATACCTTTAGCAAATCGTTGATTGAATTGAGTTTTCTTCAAATGTTCTGATTATGGCTCTCTTTTTTAACCTTTATATTTTGTAGCCATGCTTTATTATCAGTAGTTAAAATAATTGATACTATAATAACTAAAATCAGTTCCAAGGAGAATGCATACACATTTTATAACCATCTGCCTATTCAAATATTCAGACCTTGAAATTCTTTAGTTTTGGAAAAGCATTACAAGTAATCTCGCATAAAAATTGGTGCCACTCAAACATAGAACAAGGAACATATCTTAAATGTTCATTGTTAAGGCTTCCAAATTAAATTAAAAAATAAATAAAACATATGGGTGAACTTGTTTTAATAATATCTTATGCAAATGTAATTTAAGCAGAAACATTATTAAATTTCTGTTGCAATGAAAAATATTTACTGCTTCCATTTTGGTACTAAAAGTATGACTCAAAAAGATGACATGAGGAAGTAATGATTATGGTGGTGACATCTAACATTCAAAGGATGCAGATAAGCTGTATTAAAATACAAATAATGATTTTCCCTGCATGTGTGCATTTTAAATGATGTGGGCAGCAACAGTAAACACACTTTAGAATAATGGCAATGATGCATGTCATGTAGAAAGACTGATAGTTCAATAGAGGGTTGGGGAAAACAATAAATAGGAAAACACATTGTGGATCATTTGAATATTTATATTTATATTTAATATAAAACATCCAAAATATGTATAATCAGCAAATAATAATGGACATGAGAACATAAAATGTATGAAAATAACTGATCATTACAAAAAGCTAGGAAATGGAATACAATGAAAGATAAAACAAGTGCTTATGAGTGAATGAATGAAATGATTCAAAGAAACAAAACAAAATGCAATTTTTCTTAGAAATATATATTGAATTTATTGCTATTTTAATGCCATTTTAGGATTACAAACACCGAGATAAAATACTGTTAGTGCAACTGTATGGAATTAGTATATTAGCATTAGCTGCTTTGTTCACACTACCTATAATGTTGTTTACATAAGATTTTGAATGCAGAACAGGCACAAAGGATGCAGAAAAAAGTTCTAGTGTAATAACATTTTACTTCTACAGCCCAAAGACCTGCAGCAATTCACAGATCAAACTGGTAATTTTATTTACCAGTAGATTTGACTACCAATTAGAGCGGCACTGCTTCAAACGATGAGACAGCCAGTGAAAAGGTGAATTTTTCAGCCTACTCCTCCCTTAACATCTTTATACTGGTCTAGAAACTCATAGGCACCTTTGGTAAAAATAACTGGCAGACTTTAATAGCTTTGTGAAAATGAGTAAAACCAAGGACTCCTCATAAGGGATATATATCTATATAGCTTTGCAAAAGGGCTTATAGGGAGGGACGATTGTATGGTTGTGCCCAGAGATACAACCATATCTGCTATTCTTTCTTACCTCACCCTTTCTCAGGATTTATCAAAGATACGGTTCAATATTAAAATATTTTCATTATTATTATTGTTAACTATTATCAATAATTTTTATTGTTATTCATCGTAGGCAGCCAGTTGTTCAGATTGGGTTTGGCATTTTTATCTAACTATCGAATCCTTAGCAAGGTCCTGGGATAGGCAAATCTGTATTATATTGTATTATAATATTATATTATAATAATCTGTATTATATAATAATAATAATTATTCATTAAACACGAAAATCAGTCAACAGTACATTCAAAAACGCATCACAAATACCACTGACTGGTGCTAATGGTTGATACGGGTTGCTGACAACATCCTAGATATCAACCAAGTAACTTCTTAAGGTGGTACTTATTTTTATTAATAATAATATTAATATTGTTATTATTAAATATAAAGCGGGATCCACTGTGGTCTTTATCCTTCCTGAACGCCTAACCTTCGCAGCATAAGGCGGAATGGGGAGCGACCGTCTTCTGTGCAGCTTCCGCAACTCCTTAGGACAAGATCGAGAGGAGCCGCTCGGGGCCCCCGGGATGGAAGCTGCCTCTTACCCTCGAGCGTGGCAGTGGACGGGGCGACCGTGGAGGGCTCCGGCTGCCTCCAACCCCGCGAGCGGAGAAACTTCGGCAGGAGCAGCGATACGCATAACACGAAGCAAGAAGCCAGAGCCACTTTCCGGACCGTGGAATACGCCATGGCAACAACCTGATACCCGCCACAACCGGAAATAGGATCGATCCGGCCTATTTTTTTTTTCGCCCTTAGCGTCACATCCGCTCCCTTCTCCTTACCAAGCACGGCGTTACCATAAAGTTTCAGGGTCGTGAGAGAAGAGCGGCAAAGCGTGCCTTTACTGCGCTTGCGTAGGAGGCCCTTGCCATGCGCGCGGGCAGCTTCGGAAGACACGGCCAGGCTTTCAGTAGTCCACACGGGGGCCTGCCAATAGAAAAACTGCGACTTACTCGAAGAGGCGGGGATATTAAGCAATTGCTCGGCTGTGATTGGGCCGCCGTTGTAGCGGCAGCGCTTGAAGAAGATGACTCCGGGTCTCTAGACTCTACAGTCAAAGAGGTTGTGGCTCTTCAAAGGTTGCTCTGTCCGATTGGTGGGTGCCCCGCCTGCTGTGGCCAATTGGTGGCAGCACTTACCACTTCCCCTGCCTGGAGCTGAACCCATGCAGATATTAAGTCGCTCTGACGTCTAAACCCGAATGCATCCTGCTTTTAGTGATGGTGGTTTATTGGTGCCAACTTGGTTTCTTGTTTTCGTTCTGTGCTGTATCTGATCGGGGTGAAAGCAGAACCCAGCGTGAGAAGTCAACGGATCAAGCAATTTGTTAAAAGCGAGCAACCTCTTTCCTCTTGCGGCTTTGTGTGTGTGTGTGTTTGCACGGGTGTATTAGCTGCCTGGGATAATTCACTTCTGTATCCTTTGTTTACTTTTTGTGACTCATTCTCATTCTTGTGGGAGACATAAACTGCTTGCATAGGTTGGGTTTGCACTTTCATGAGATCTGCGGTTGGTTGGTTTGTGACTTAGTGTGTCATGCGAACACAGCCTCTTTATCAATGGCTGTTCTATCAGTTTCCATGCTATTATTCAAAGACCAAATAGCCAGAAGAGGGTTCAAAAGGGAAGGAAAATAGGTGATATAAATATTGGCTGGTATCATCCAGTAATACCCAAATCAGAAACCTGAACATTGAATGAACCAATCTTCTGCTTTTGCTTAGTTGATCCACAAGCTAGCCAAATAACCTGGGTTTACATAACCTGTATGAAGCCACACATAGACAAGCCAATGCTGCTGCATGCACCTTATCTGTTTATAATCATTGTGTAAACATAATCTGTTCCTGTGGTCTACAGGAGAAAGACATGGATGTCTTGTGAGGCGGTGCCATCTAGAATAGAATAGAATAACAGAGTTGGAAGGGACCATGGAGGTCTTCTAGTCCAACCCCGTTTAGGCGGGAAACCCTATACCAGTGATGGGTAACCTTTTCCGGACCGAGTGCCCAAAGTGTACACATGAACCACCAAAATACAATGTGCACATGCACCCCACATGTGCCCCATGCCCCCCCCACATGCACTCTGTGCATGCGCATCAGAGACCCAAAGACCAGCTGGCCAGCAGGAGGCGTACACGCATGTGCAAGAGAGCTGAACTGGGGCGACGGCTCACGTGCCATCAAAGATGATGCTGTGTGCCACCTCTGGCACGCATGCCATAGGTTTGCCATCACTGCCCTATACCATTTCAGACAAATGATTATCCAGTTTCTTCTATAATACTTCCAGTCTTGGAGCATTTACAACTTCTCAAGGCAAGTTGTTCCACTGATTAACAGAAAGCCTCTGCCCTTCCCAGTGACTTAACAATTTTTAATGGACCCTCTCTTCATCTTCTCACCTCTCTTTTCTGACTGTATTTGGTGTCTGAATATAATTCAGTAAAATGGATGCACAATCCAATGTCCTTTCTTGCACTCAGAATGATCTCTGTAGTTCTCATTTGCTGAACTACACTTGTAGTAGTTTGGGCATTGCAGGATCCTGTTTTATCCTGATTTAAAAGCAAGGGTGAATGATAATTCCATATAAGATTATAGTCTTGAGACCAAACTAGACTTGGGTTAATTCTACAAGGGAAAGCTGTAAGTGCTCCCGAATGAAAAAGATTGATTCTATTTGATCCTCTTAATACATTTTTCATGAGAATAAATAAAGATGAAAGAAGTTGATTCTTCTGAAAATTTCATGATTGTAAGGCTTTTACCTAATACGACTTTGCATTTAAGTTGTTGCTGTTTTTTTAAGAATAAAAAAAGAATACTGAATTTTGATGTAACTTTTCTGTTTCTACTCCTATTCTCCTATTGTGTTCTCCTTTTCTCACCTCTTAGTATGTCAGGAAGTCGGTTACCTTAGTGTTGATAGAACTTTCCATCATAATGCAGTTGGATTGAAAGATTGATTAAAAAGGAAAATTTTGCTTTTCTTTAGTGCCATCTTAAATATGAGAGCATGTGGGAAGTGACAACATGAACACGATTATAAAAGACTGAAATGAGAAGATGGGGGCAATGTGGCTCTTCCTATCTTTTCTTCTTGGTTTCAAGATCATCTGATCTTGATGATCAGATCAGACATCAGTGCTGTGTTTTTTCTATAGTAAAATTGGATCTGCTCTTTAGAGTTCTTTTTTAAAATTTGGAGTAGTTGCTTAATTTCTTTTCATGTTTTGATTTGGTGTAGGTAAGTTTGTTGGGCACAAATAGTAATTTTTGAGCATGGTTTGGCAAAGGACTTTTAGCTCTGATTCCGAGGATCAAAATAGAAAGAGACTCAACTAAGTGTAGTTACTAAGAAAACTACATGGTTGTGTCTACACAATCATCAGGTATACTCAAGTGAAAAGGTATAAGTTATATACTTATAGGTATATAAGTATACCTATATAAAGTATATAAAGTATACCTATATAAAGGTATAAATCAGGATATTCTTGTTAAGCAGTTGCAACCTTTATATGTTATTGAGCAAATTCAAAACGATTGGCTCTGGTTCTAAAAAGTTCTATTCTGAACAATTGGCTCTAGTTCTGAAAAGATATGCAACATCATGTAACAAGTTTGAAAATGTCATGTTCCATTGATCTGCATTTCTATGGCAAATCCCTACAAATTTTGTATACATATATTTCCCTGGTAACCCTTGCCCTAGAAATGAATCCACTGTGCTGTTTTAAGTCCAATATTACCTTTTATTTGCTACATCTTGTCCCAAAATCTTTAGTATTAGTCTCTATTTATTGTATTGTTGTCTTTGCTGTTTATACACTGAATTTGGGGGAAATTTGATAAAGCTATATCTTCATGTAGATTCCAAGTGTCTGTGATGGAGTCAGCAGTATTATTTCTGACTGTGATTTGACTTTAAGGAATCATCATCCTAGTCCTCCTAAAAATGTCTCTGCTGCTTTTTCCTTTTCTCAGATACAAGCTGCATTGCCATTTGAAGAAAGATAAGTGTTATATTATGGGAAATCCTTGGTGGCCCTCAGAATGTTGATTGAAACAAATTCCATTAGGCTTGGACAGTATGGCAAATGTTGGAAGATGCTGGGAGTTGTAGTTTCAGGTTCCAAGCACAATTCTAACAGGAGTCAAATACTTTAGTGGTCAATATAAGTATGTATTCCCTTCATTGTATATACAGCAAGATTGTATTCACTCGCCTTAGACTTGAGCAGTTATACTCAAGGTGAACTATATATCCTTGAAGATGATGAAGATGATGTATGTGTTGTGAACTAGACTCACAGTCTAGTTCACAAACAAACCTATTTTATTATAACAGCTGGAAATTACTTCATTCCCAGCTTAGTCCAAATTAATTCCAAAACAAGTCCTTCAGAAAAAGTCCTTCTGCCTTATCACAAACCTTTATCTGCTTTGGCACCCTGCCAAAGGCTTTTCTTGGCAAAACCCCATGAAGTTCAGAAACGAGACGCAGACTCAAAACAGA
This sequence comes from Ahaetulla prasina, assembly GCF_028640845.1. Taxonomy (NCBI): domain Eukaryota; kingdom Metazoa; phylum Chordata; class Lepidosauria; order Squamata; family Colubridae; genus Ahaetulla; species Ahaetulla prasina. The sequence goes on from NC_080539.1 coordinate 270,889,647, forward strand.
TGTAGCAATGTTGCTTTCCTACAAAGAGCCCAAGAGCCGTTGCTGCTCTTTTAAACCTTATGGGAGGGGCCAGTCATCTCCTGGCCTTACTCCTGAGTCATCCTTTTTGCTTTAGCTGCTCTTGCCTTCTGGCAGCTCTTCGCATGTGTGCACTAGGAACAGGCTACTCCTGTTCCTCTGCCTCTCTGCTGTCCACCTCTGGAGGCTCCAGAGTCCGCGCATCACTCCCAGATGGCCCTGGCCCCATCTCTGCCTCCAACGCAGAACCCTTGTCCAGGCCTTCCCCTGGCCCATTGTCCTCTCCAATCTCCTTGCTTTCCGACTCCACTAGCTAGCCGTGCTAGCGCCACGGGCTGCTGATGGACCACAACAGTATGACCATCAAGGCTTCTTTCAGCATAATGCCTAAGATTAATAGCTTCTTCAGTTAGGAGGACTTCTAAATTATGTCCTCCAGAGACAACATCAGTATCCTGGCCTAGTGGCAGTGGTACTAGTACTTGTAATGCCTAACAGACAGTAACCACTTGGAATGGCCATGACATCCCCTCAGTTCTTAGCAAGAACAGATTCCTGTTCTTTGTCATCCCTAAAGACCAGGTTGCTTTGAAGTAATGCCCAAGTTCTATGCTGCATCTTGTGTCCTCTATTGCAAAATTTGTTTACATGGTCACTGAATAAAAAAGTGCTTGGATTTTTGGGTCATTTTGGATGCAAAAATTAAAAATAGGCAGCACCAATTAATTAAACAAACCAATATAAAATGCCCAGGCTTAAATTGTACTTTGCATATCCATAATCTCTGTGCTACATTTTATGTATACTTTACCCTTGGGTAAAAAGTGTAAGCATATAAATGCTTTCTCTCATAATCTTACTAAAGCACATTCCTGCCTATAAATATTCATACTACTGCCAAAACATTTACAAGCTTTCCCCAAAGGTGAAATGTGTGTAATGTACTTTGCCTTCTGGGTATAAATATTATCCAATACATTTTGGTTAATATGAATACACTAATTATTCTTGCAACCCTTTTGAAAAGGGTCATCCTCATGATGTGATTTTTTTAAAAAAAATGTAATTACAGTAATTGGATACTTAATCTAATTAAAACTGGCTTTATCTTTAATGGGTATTTTTCCAAAGACACAGAATGACAATTGACTTTTTGATAATCACTGTTTTTCTTTCTGCTGTAGGATGCATTTAAAATATACTAGAAATCACAGAATGCCGCCTTCATACCATCTGCCAATGGAGCCAGGCAAAATTACATTTTTATCCACTTTAGGCAAAACATTTATGTTAATTATGAAATAGGGATATTCTTATATTTAATGATACTGTTGATTATCAGTGAGACACTGTTACAGTTGATTAAAGGGACCTGATAATGCTAACTTTAATGACTGGTGCTCTCTATATACAGGACAGTTTGCGGAAGTATAAGGATACATCTAAATCTAATATCTCAACAGTTTGAAAAACATCAGTAGTTTGATTTTAACAGCAAGGCAAGATGATTTTACCAGCAAAAAAAACTAGATTAAAATTTAATTTACATCAGGGGTGTCAAACTCGCAGCCTGCGGGCCGGATGCGTCATGTGCTGGCTATGCCCCCCCACCCCGGTTTAGCGAAGGGGGGGGAAATCATGATACCTCACGTGACTAAAATGTGACACTGCGAGTTTGACACCCCTGATCTACATGGTACACAAAATTTTCCATAAAACATATTGCCTTTTAGTTGGGAAAGTAATGAAGTACTAAGTGTTGCTGAACTTCAACTCTCATTGGCCAGTTGTGAGTGATTGTGGGATTTAAAAAGAGAAGACACTAAGAACAAGTGACCATGAAAAAAAAATAGAGAATTCTTTGGAAACGATAGCTATAACATTTCTTTGAAGCTACTTCTTACAAGGATTCCTGACATTGATTATCAAGGCATCTGATGCTATATACTCACTGAGGAGAAAGAAGAAGATGGGCTGAATAGACTACAGTTTAGTTTAATAAAATACTTACTAAATGAATTTAGGTTCCAAACAATGATGTATTCTGTTACACCCTGTTTTCCCCAAAATAAGACATCGCCTGATAATAATCCCAATGGGGCTTTTGAGCACATGGCAATAAGGCCAAACACTTATTTCAGGGTTCAAAAAAAATATAAGACAGGGTCTTATTTTCAGGGAAACACAGTATTTGTTGACCGCTCAATGGCAGAATCTTTTAATGAAATGCCAGATCCTGAACATGGGATTGTGCACAGAAGCAGCACAAGATGGCAGCATCCATCTGGAAAAGCATCCTGGAACACTTCCCATAATGATTTCTGTTCTGAAGAACTGGTGTGTTACAGGAAGACAGAGCAATTATATATATAAAAGATAATCAGATAGAGGAATTTCAGTGAGATTATCAGATGTTCTTTTTCCAACTCTGAAGTATGCCTATTTCTCACAAATTCATTGAATAGGATAATTCTTCCAAATGGAAATGGTGAGAATGCTTATTCTACCAGCCATTTCTATCAACAATTATATATCTTCCAGGAGCATATTTCTGTCATACGTAATGCTCAACAATGCCGTCTATTTACAACACTCTTGCAATTTCGTGGGGATCATCATTATTCATTTCCATTGGGAAGAATTGACTAAAGCACTTCCAATATTGTATGAAAAACTTTTTAAAAGTCAGCTAAACGTGACAGAAATGAATGAAGAATGTGGAACTTCATCAGAAGCATCAAATATGCTAAACATGCTGCTAAGTAAATTGCAACAAGTTGATGAGGGTGTTTCTATTATTCCATTTGCTTTCAAGAACTATGATTTCCATGATTTTCCATGCATATTTATGATAATGAGAACTGTGACTAATCTCTGTGAAATACAGTATTTTTTTTAAAAAAAAATAGAGATAGGACATCCATTTCTTAGAGTTTACTATTGTCTCTTCTTTGATGACATCCCCCCAGCCTAGTGTATCTGTTCTTCAGATAAAAGGGAAATGGAAGAATGATTTTGCAACTCTGACTTCCTCTATGGTTCACACGTATGCCATTCTATTCCATTTTATTTATTTACTTCTTTGTATGCTACTCAGCCCTGAAGTCCCTGGGGATTAAAGTCTTATGAAGAATTATAACTTAATCAAAGCTTTTTTTCCCCTTGACAATGTTATTCAGTTGGATTTCAGTGCTTTCTTCAGTAAATGGAATATTATGGGGAGCTAGGGGAAAAAGAACAATCAGAAATTATGCCGCTGTCACTCTTTGTATGTTTGCTTCTTCAAAGTTGAGTTGGATGAAGCCATGAACTAGTTCATGTTGTGTTGATTGCTTGCAACTAAAAAATGTTTTATGGTACCTTAAAGCTTAACAGATTTATACAACTGAAAGACCACAGCCTACTTCATCAGCCTACTTCATCAAATGCAAACCACAATAGATGGGTCCATGCATTGTGCTAAACCAGAAATGAACCACATTGCAGTCTTACATTGCAATTATTTTGTAAAATGTATACTGTATTCTCTTTCAGGATATACAACATTATACAAAATACAGGGGGGGAAAGCCAAGAGGGATGTTTATTTTAGTCAGTGAGCAGTTAAAAAAAGAAGTAAGAAATAGTAAACCAAAGAAATGCGTAAGTTAAAAAACAAAAAGAAGTATAACTAAAACTAGCATTTTACACTCAAACTGTTTGCTGTCTCTCTCCATTTCAAACCATTTTTGATTTTTTTTAGCAATTAATCAACATGATACAGCCACAGGTGTCTTCCCTTTCATCTCCATTCTTTATATAAAACTTTTGCAGTTTAATCCTCATTTATTTCCTTTATATAACCGAGCCACCTCAAGGTACTTCTTTCATACTGACCATTCCCTTCTGTATTCAATCCACATTCATTCAAATACTTGTTCTTTGTGTCCTTAGTAGACACCACATGTATTCCTAACATATGCAACTTCCGCTTCCATATAATGAAAATGGTGGAAACCTACTCTTAAGACGCGGTCGCTTTCATTTCTTTGAATAAACATTCCTTGCAGGAGATCATGGTCTACTTCTGCGCATGCTTTCATATCTTAAAAATTCTCAACTTTCCAACTTTACTAAACATTCTACAAAGATACTCAAATTATTTTTCTCTGCTTTACTTATTTCCCGTGTAACTTACAATCATTTATGCTATTTCCCCATCATGGTGGCATGATAGCTCAGCAGTTAAGACACTGGACGTGTTGGCTGGAAAGCCAGCAACCCAGGTTCGAGACCCGAGTGCCACGTGACAAGGTAAACTCCCATCCTCATCCCAGCTCCTGCCAACCTAGCAGACCAAAAGCATGCAAATGTGAGTAGATAAATAGGTACAATTTTGGTGGGAAGGTAACAGCACCCCATGACATCATGCTGACCACATGAGTGTGGAAATATCTTCAGACTGCTGGTTCAATGGCCTTGAAATGGAGATGAGCATCGTCCGTCTAGTCAGCAACAACTAGAGGATTGAAATCTGCAGGGATTCCTTTACCTTTTTTTTTTTACTCCCATCACATAGAATTTCCTTGCTCTACTAGCTCAGTTTTCAGATCCATATTCCTTGTTGCATAATGCACTCTGACATTCCCTGCAAATCAATCAGGTCCTCAGCCATCAATTCATCATAATCTGCATATAAGAGTATGCATACATTCATGTCCCCAACCAACACACCTCTAATATCACACAAGCATTTCATATACATTAATCCATCAATAAAATGAACAGCTAAGAGGACATCATTTATTCTTATCTTACTCTCTGTTCAATGTTGACCTATTTACTAAGCATCCTATTTATTTTGAAGCATGATTTACTTCTACAGTATACTACCATTATTGCATTGGAAGTTTCAGAAATACAAAAGATTACATAGAACACCATATCCCTTTTTCTAAAGCAACATACAAAGAAAAAATCATCACATTCATGCTTTCTTAATTGCTAGTCTGAAAAGCAAAAATATGATTTTACATCTGCCCGGCATAAAGTTGATTTACACTTTCCAAATTGCAGTCACTTGTCACTTTTTTTGGTATGACACTCAATAATCATTGGGACTAACACAATTTTTATGTCATAATCTTTCAGTTTAGATTTTCAGATCTTGATTCTTTGTGATCCTCTCCAATTCTTTGTCCTCTATTCCTGCTAGAATTGCCACATCAATTAGCCACACTTCCTTCTTTTCAACCATATTCAGATCTGGTGTGTGATGAACCATGATTTTATCAGTTTGTATTTAGAAATCCCACAATACTTTTTAACTTGCTTACTTCTGGTTACTTTTCAACTCTATGTTCCCACTTTTTCATTACTGGAACATGGTAATTTTTACAGATGTTTCAGTGAATAATTTTGGCGACTGTGTTATGCCATTGTTTATAACCAGTTTGTGCATTCTTCCTGTACAAGTTGAATATACGATCTAGCTTCTTTGCACAATCTGCACTTTTGAGATATTTTGAGGAGTTTTCATTTCCGGCCTTCACTGCATAAATTCAGATAGCTTATTTTTGAACAGCCAAAATCAAACCTTTAGGGTTTTTTTTAACCTGTTCTAGTTGTAAGCCATTGTCAGGTTTTATCTCTCTTTATATTTTTAGATTTATATGTATCCCTTTTCCATATGAATGTATGAATTTATGTGTTAGCTATGTACTCCTCATACAGGTAGTCCTCAACTTACGAACTATTTGTTTAGTGATTCTTCAATGTCACAAAGGACTGGAAAAAGTGATTTATGACCAGTTTTCACATTTATGACTATTGCAGCACCTCCCCATGGTCATGTTTATTTTTTCATGTCATGTGATCAGAATTAGGGCAGTTGACAACTGGCATGTATTTATGAGAGTTGCACTGTCCCTAGGTCTTTCCCCCCTTCTGAAAATATTCAAAAGCAATCTCAGTGGATAAGATTAGTTTCATTTTTGTCACCTAGGACAAAGTTGGGATTGTTGTGCTAGGATCAGGGGCAATAGAGGCAAGATAGGATCGACAACAGGAACAATTAATTTAGTGTTAAATTTGTGTTATGTTGTCTGAAGGATGGGTGGAGATCATTTAAACTCAGCGGTGGAGAAAGGTCCTATGAATGTTACAATGCCACGAATCTATAGGAAGCTTTTAGGGTGGTTTTTTTTGAAGAACAACTAACAGACGGAGATAATTGAGAGCACTTTTTGCCATTGGACTTGCAGATTTTAGTTTGTGCGCTAATAGGGTCCTGGAAAAAACAGAAGCAGTCAGTTAATTAATCAGTTCATCAATCTTCTGCACTTAAAGATTGGAGGGTGCTGTGCTAGCAATTAAAGAAAAAACAAGCAAGCAAACAAAAGCAATTAAAACTCAAGGTCAAAAGGCAGCCCAAGACTCTAATCACACAGGTATGCCAGAAAAGAGACAATCATCACATTTTATTCCTGTTTCTGGATTAGTAGCCAAAGCTTGTTTTCTGTTCAGAGTTTACGTTTGCTCCTTGTATTACATAATGGCTGTGTTCACACCCAACATCAAAGCAATGCTCTTTTACAAGGTCATGGTTTGCTTGAATAAGCCACAAGGATCTGGGCTTACATATCACACTAAATCAAGGATCTCAAACCCAAATGGCTACAAGGTCTGCACAAGAAAGGACCACAACATTGAACCTACCCCTCCACCCAGAAAAGTCTCTAGTGAACTAAAATGAATATTAGGACATGCCACCCACTCTTATCAAATTAAAAATCAATCTACTACGCAGCAGAGCCACAAGTGATATCCTACTTCCCCCCACCTCCCCAGAGGCTCCGTAACTCAAGAAAAGCTCCACTCTACTAAATATACAGGTAATCCTTCAGGTACGAACACAATTGAGCACAAAATGTCTGTTGCTCAGTGAAACATTGATGAAATGCATTTTGCCCAATTTTACGACCTTTCTTGCCAAGTTCTTAAGTTGTTCACTTAGTAACATGGTTGTTAAGTGAATCTGGCTTCCCCATTGACTTTGCTTGTCAGAAGGTTGCAAAAGGTGATCGAATGACCCCAGGACATTGCAACCGTCATAAATATGAGTCAGTTGGCTAAGCAGCTGAATTTTGATCACATGACCATGGGAATGTGGCAAAGTTCGTAAGTCTGAAATATGGTCATACGTCACTTTTTTCAATGCCGTTGTAATTTTGAACAGTCACTAAATGAACTGTGTAAGGACTGCCTATATTTGATTTTTACAAGTATACAACAAGTTCACCCTTGCTGCAGCTACATCCCCACTAACAAACTTTGGCCCTGGCCACAATAGCATCCTGATTCAAGGCTAGGAAGCAGCTGGCTCTTAGCCAAACCCAGTAATGGTTAACCTTTTTGCTGTTGCATGCCAAAAGTGGGGGCAGCGCGGGGGGGGGGGTTGCACATGCATGTGCCCACCCATAATGCAATGCCTCCTGCGCCCCATCCCTTGGCATGCATGCACAAACCCCCCAGGTTCCCCCTGCGCACATGTGTATGCAATCCCCTATGGCCCGTTTTGGGCCTAGTAGGCCCCCCTGAAGCCTGGACCAAAAATGGGCTGTGGGGGGTGGGCACGCCGCCCTCGCGCATGCAACCCGCCCCCACACCAGAGACCTGAAAATTAGCTGGCCGGTGGGAGGCACGCGCACATGCATGGTGGAGCTGAGCTGGGCGATGGTTTGCGTACCTGCAGAGAGGGCTCTGCATGCCACCTGTGGCACGCATGCCATAGGTTCGCCATCACAGGCCTAACACATGGTGATGGCCCATCCCTCCCCAAGAACTAATTTTTTTAATTTTATTTCTATTTTGTGTTTTTACCGTTTGTAAGCTGCCTAGAGTCACTGTGAACAAGTAGGTGGTTATATAAATATTCTAAAATAACTAAATACAAGTTCACAATTAAACAACTAAAGGAGAACATTCAAGATATTGCTTAAACCTTTATAAGTTCCCTTATTGTATGTTGTTTTGAGCTCCCCAGTAGTGGAAGGTCACAACTTCAAAAATTGAGGAACCCGCTTCATAGTACAAGGAGTAGATTTCTATATCTTTTTGCTGCTTAATAAAAACATCTTAATAAAAACTGGGAATGTTACAAAAATCTGGTACTCTTCATGAAGGCTTTTTCTTTCTCTTCACACAGAATTTCAGAAGAATAATGCTCCTATGATAGAAAAGCAATATTGCACAACTTTGGGGGGGAATGAAGAACCACACTTAAGACAGGACCAAGAATAGACCTAGCCTAAAAATAAGATATACATTTATCTAATTTTAGTTCAACTTAATTCTCTCTAATTGATTAATTGCAATGTGTGTGTATGTGTTTATCAAATTTAGAAACCACCCATCTCCTTCAGTGGTGGGTTTCAATTTTTTTTACTACCGGTTCTGTGGGTGTGGCTTGGTGGGTGTAGCTTGGTGGGCATGACAGGGGAAGGATACTGTAAAATCTCCATTCCCTCCCCAATCCAGGGGAAGGTTACTACAAAATCCCCATTTCCTCCCAATCAGCTGGGACTTGAGAGGCAGAGAATAGATGGGGGCAGGCTCAGTCAGAATTTTAATACCGGTTCTCCCAACTACTCAAAATTTCTGCTACCGGTTCTCCAGAACTGGTCAGAACCTGCTGAAACCAACCTCTGATCTCCCTTGCAGAGGGACTCCGGGCAGCGTACAAATAAAATATCAAGACATAACAAAATACATAAAATTTTAAAGAGGCAAAGATGGCTAAAATTCGACATTAAAATTTAATTAAAATGTGTGCGTGTTTGTATGTGAGGAAGGGCCTTTAGGGCACTAACTAGTCCCACAGCTGCACCCTCCTCTGTGAGCCGCAATCAAGAGACCAGAGCTGTGCTTTTAGACCTTTCTGAAAGGCCAGGAGAGTGGGGGCCTGCCTCACCTCTGGGAGGAGAATGAGGGGCAGTGACAGAGCAGAAGGGCAGTAGCAGAGTCAGGCCCTCTTTCTGGATCGCACCAGTTGGAATTCTGATGATTGAATGAGAATCATATTAAAATATGATTATTCCCCACACTGAGAGCATACGCACTAAGACAAATTCCTTGTGTGTCCAACCACACTTGGCCAATAAATTCTATTCTATTATATTCGCATCTATTCTCCACCTTCTGGCATATTAAAATGACAAACATTTGCAAGAACTCTTGAAGTTGGAATGGAGGCATACAATCCTCAGGCTACAGGGGAGCACCCTTGCTGATGGTCCAAGTACTTATATGCATTTCATTGAAGAAAAGATTCAAGGAACAACTGCTAGATTCCAGGCAACTGCAGCTTTTATAGGCATTGTTTAAAGGTAAAGGTTCCCCTCGCACATATGTGCTAGTCGTTCCCGATTCTAGAAGGTGGTGCTCATCTCCATTTCAAAGCCGAAGAGCCAGTGCTGTCCGAAGATGTCTCTGTGGTCATGTGGCCGGCATGATTAAACACCAAAAGTGCACGGAATGCTGTTACCTTCCCACCAAATGTAGTCCCTATTTTTCTACTTGCATTTTTTACCTGCTTTCAAACTGCTAGGTTGGCAGAAGCTGGGACAAGTAATGGGAGCTCACCCCATTACGCAGCACTAGGGATTCAAACCGCCGAACTGCTGACCTTTCGATCGACAATCTCAGTGTCTTAGCCACTGAGCCACTGCATCCCTTTAGGCATTGTTTACAAGCATCTTATTGAAAGCACAACCATTTGACTCTTTGAAGTTACAACACCACTGAAACAAGTGACTTATGACCATTTATAAGTCACTTATTCCTGGCAGCTGGCATGTAGTTATGATGGCTGAAGTATCCCGGGGTCATGTGATCACCTTTTGCGACCTTCTGACAAGCAAAGTCAATGAGGAAGCCAGATTCACTTAACAGCTGTGTTACTAACTTAGCAACTGCAGTGATTCACCGAACAACTGTGGCAAGCAAGATCATAAAACAGGACAGAACTCACTTAAAAACTGTCTTGCTTAACAATGGAAATTTTGGGCTCAATTGCATTTGTAAGTCAAGGACTATCTGTATCCGTTTGTACAAGCTTTTTGGTTCTTATGCAATAGTTCCATCACCTCAAAATTCTTCCTTGGGCAGGAGGAGGCATTTTCTCACTTTTTCTGCCCGCCGAAAGGCTAAAACTTTCTTCAACTTTCTTCGACTTTAAAGTTTGTTAAAATGCAGTTTTAATTACATTGCTTTTGCCTCGCATTGAAGGCATTGTTTGTAAAAACTCAATCTCCGCTACTGCTCCGTACTCCACATTTTTTGTTTTCGTGACATGATTTATTCTTCAGTAACGTATTTTGTGCCGTAGAAAAAGGGAGAGGGTGGGGAGGAAAGCACCCAAACTCTAGCCACTGTACACAAAAAAATGCACTTGTCTTATCACAAATGATTTTAAACATGCAAGCACCCCAATTTGCAGCTAGGAGGCCCACTTGAGGGATCAGTTAAAATTTACTCCTTTATACACATGCCAACTCTGACTTCAAAAAGACTTTATTCCCAAGGATAAACAACCCAATATTTGTGTAATATAATTAAGTGAAGGCATCTTTTAAATGTCATACCAGTTTGTGCCATGCTTTAAATTGTTATGCATCAACAGAATTTAACGAGATGGCCAAGGATCCGGCATCCTGCGTGAATGTGATAAGCCACAAATACTGTATAGCTCTTTAATAGATTGCCAAAATAAAGCATTTTGTATGCAAATTATTCATGGAATAGCAGAGCTAATACAGTGCCAAAATTACGCCCACTGGTCCCCTGCAATTAGCTGTTAAGTTGAAGCTTCTTCAAACTGCAGAATTTCTTTCAGGGCCTCCCAATACTTCAAAACCCTTTTTTTGTTGATGGAAAAGGCAAAATTTCATTTTCTTTGCCTGCTTGAGTTTTATAGCAGAAAAGTAACAATTGGCAACTCATCTGAACTGTTACACAGAAGCTCTAACTGAATTCAACACCAGAGTTTAGAATTAGAAGTATGGGTAGGGCTAAGAGGAACGGAAAAGGCCCACCTGCAAACGGAAGAAGGGAAGGAGAATTTTGCTCAGAATGCATATAATCCCTACATTTTCATGGCAAAATAAATAAATAAATAAATAAAGCAGATAAATTGAAATTACCAAATGTTAAAGATTGTTTTCTCCCCCTTAGTTTTTATTGGTTCCTTCGTTGTCTCTTTTCTACTTTTTTTTCTTGTCCAGGAAACATCCATCCATAGAACCAGCATACAAACCAATAAGGAAGCAGTCCATCCAAATCACCAATCAACAACAGAACTGACCATCCCTTTACCAATTGAATTTTGTGCCTCACAACAACCAGTCAGACGTCCCAAGACTAGAATCAGTCTTGTGATTCAACCAATGTTGTGACTCACTTAGTCTTGTGATTCAACCAGTCATGAGACCAATTGACCACCCAAGACCTATATCAGTGTTGGCAAACCTATGGCACACGTGCCGGAAGTGGCACGCGAAACCGTCCCGCGCTGAATGCGTGGCCTCGCCGGCTCCTTGGTGCATTCCTGCGCTCAAACGTGCGCTGGCCAGCTGGCCGTCGCACGTGCAGTGCCAGCAGACCCCAGAAGTGCGGCGCTCCATCGCACATGCGTGAGCCGGCACCCAGCCTTCCGGATTGGCGTCACGTGCTTCCGGGGTCACTGGCACCACGCGTGTGATAGCTAGCTGGCTGGTGCACGTTTGAGCGCATGAACACAACAGGAGCCGGCGAGGCCGCGCATTCAGCATGGGACAGTTTCACGTACCACTTCCGGCACGTGGGCCGGCACGCGAGAATGTGAAAAGTTCACCAACACTGACCTATATAAATGAATAAGACACTTCACCCAAAACCCCCACTGAAGTTGTTATCTAGTTTGGTAACGAAATGTCCAGGAGCCAAGTAGCAAGCTTGGAGCACAAATCTCTGCTAAACATCCATCTGCTGATAATTTGTACAGAAGCCTATTGTGTGCCAGGACATAGAGTGGAAAGAACCATGTAGGAAATGCTGCTGAATCAGAAGTGCAGGTATCACAAATGATATCTAAGTCGGGGATCCTCGGTCCATGGACCGGCATCGGCCATAGCATGCCAGAAACTGGGCTGCCCAAAAAAGTGAAGCCCCACCTACAGGATGCAGGCAGCATGCAAACCCCCACCCCCCTCTGATCCATAGAAAAACCTGTCTCCACAGAACTGGTCCCTGGTGCCCAAAAGTTTAGGGGGCGCTGATCTAAGTATACGGTCCCTAAGAACTGCTTTGCTCTCAAAGTTCATTTAAAATATGAACATCCACTTCAGAAAGTGGAGATTCCAGCTGCATGCTAGCTTTAATATCTGGGGCCTGTCACCCACAAATTTGTTGAATTTGGCTTTACCGACCTTGTGACTTCCTGATCTTTTGGATTACAACATCTATTCCTCCTGATTGGCAGTTGTAGCAGGGCTAATGAAGTTTTAGTCTAGGATCTGAAAGACTTGTTTAATCCTCCTCATAGCCTATTATAGTAGATTACCTCTTATGGTGATGAATTCCATATATTAATACTATTCCCTTCATTTAATCTGTATGTGAATACAGTAGATGTTGGGAACTGCTCAGTCAGCCTTTGGATCCAATGGCAGTACAAGCACTTCTGTCTTTCAAAGTTTAGCCTGGAATCCCAAATCTACTTTGGCATATGGCATTCATTTTCATAATTTTGTTTTAAAATATCCATGCATATATCCTTGACTTTCATAGAGGAAAGAAACATTTGCAGCTCTTGAGGTTTTGTCTATTAAATGCCTAACATTGTTTATAAAGCAAAGTACTTCACTGATTATTTAATAGTTTTAAAAGCATTAAAACAGAGTACCTAGAATCATCATTATGAACTTAAACATTCCTCTGTACAATACGTGTGGCTCAGGCTGTAAGAAGCCTGTTATTAAACACAGCTGCCTGCAATTACTGCAGGTTCTAGTCTCACCAGGCCCAAGGTTGACTCAGCCTTCCATCCTTTATAAGGTAGGTAAAATGAGGACCCAGATTGTTGGGGGGGCAATAAGTTGACTTTGTATATAAATATACAAATAGAATGAGACTATTGCCTTACACAATGTAAGCCGCCCTGAGTCTTCGGAGAAGGGCGGGATATATATATATATATATTATTTTATTTTTCACATTTATTTACCGCCCTATCTCCCTAGGGACTCAGGGCGGTTCACAGGCAAGTAAAAAGTACATATAAATACAGACTAAAATAACAATTAAAAAACTTATTCTACATAGCCGAATTATTAAAAACTATATAAATAATAAAACCCATTTAAAACCAGTAAATTTAAAATCTAATCCAGTCCTGCGCAGATGAATAAGTGTGTTTTAAGCTCGCGACAGAAGGTTCGGAGGTCCGGAAGTTGACGAAGTCCTGGAGGGAGTTTGTTCCAGAGGGTGGGGGCCCCCACAGAGAAGGCCCTTCCCCTGGGTGTCGCCAGACGGCACTGCCTAGCTGACGGCACCCTGAGGAGTCCCTCTCTGTGAGAGCGCACAGGTCGGTGAGAGGTATTCGGTAGCAGTAGGCGGTCCCGTAAATAGCCCAGCCCTATGCCATGGAGCGCTTTAAAGATTGTTACCAAAACCTTGAAGCGCACCCGGAAGGCCACAGGTAGCCAGTGCAGTCTGCGCAGGATAGGTGTCACACGGGAGCCACGAGGGGCTCCCTCTATCACCCGCGCAGCCGCATTCTGGACTAACTGAAGCCTCCGGATGCCCCTCAAGGGGAGCCCCATGTAGAGAGCATTGCAGTAATCCAGATGAGACGTCACGAGGGCGTGAGTGACCGTGCATAAGGCATCCCGGTCTAGAAAGGGGCGCAACTGGCGCACCAGGCGAACCTGGTGGAAAGCTCTCCTGGAGACGGCCGTCAAATGATCTTCAAAAGACAGCCGTTCATCCAGGAGGACGCCCAAGTTGCGCACCCTCTCCATCGGGGCCAATGACTCGCCCCCAACAGTCAGCCGTGGACTCAGCTGACTGTACCGGGATGCCGGCATCCACAGCCACTCTGTCTTGGAGGGATTGAGCTTGAGCCTGTTTCTCCCCATCCAGACCCGTACGGCTTCCAAACACCGGGACAGCACTTCGATAGCTTCGTTGGGGTGGCCCGGTGTGGAAAAGTACAGCTGGGTGTCATCCGCGTACAGCTGGTACCTCACACCGAAGCCCCTGATGATCTCACCCAGCGGCTTCATATAGATGTTGAACAGAAGGGGCGAGAGAATCGACCCCTGCGGCACCCCACACAAGTGAGGCGCCTCGGGGTCGACCTCTGCCCCCCATATATATTATATATATATGATAACGAACTGAAATTAGACTTCGAAAAGGACTGAGGGGCTGGATGGTGAGTACTGCAGATTGTGTTCATTTTGGGTTGTGTTAATGCTGACTATATTTTTCATTTACAATCTAATCATCAAAAGAGTATATTACATGTCAGAAGGTTGTGACAATGATTTAAGGAGACAGTGTCAAACTGCTTGGACTTAAATGGCCTTCCTAAACTAACCTGCGGAATTTACTACCAACTAAATAAAAAACATCAATTTTGATCACAACTATTTTATAAAATTTTGTGAAACATCATAAACCATTGTGTACACTCCAGTGAACTTTAAAAAAAATGTAATAATAACCTTCAGATTTGTTTTTTTTTTACTCGTCACTTTGTTAGTTTTTTTTTTTAGGCAAGAAACAAGCTAAGAACATTATTATTTTCTGACGTATTAAAGTCATTTCACACATGGCATTTGTCTGTCTGTCTGTCTAATCTCTCTTCCATCCATGTACAGGAAGAAATCATGTCTATTAATTTATGATGAAAATGACACTTATCAAAAGTCGATTCCCAATATAACACAGCTTTAAAGAATAGCATATTGAGGAGACAATCTAGATTATTCTAGCTCATGGAAGCAGAATTCTTTGCTGTTTATAGTAATCCAAATAGCCATAATTTCATTTGATTTGGCCCGGCTATCATTAAAAAGCTCATAGAACTAGTGGATTGAAGGTTGTGGTTGTAATATTATGTGTTCAATAATATATATATTTATACTTAAATATTAACAAATATACTTGTTATAAATCAGAAGCATTGAAAATAAGAGATGTCTTACCAGAGATAATACACCAAGTATTACAAAGTATCTTTCATATAATAAATCTCCAATCAAATAAAATATGAATTGCCTGAGAAAATAATTAAATAATAAGATGTAAAAGGTAATTGCTAGTGGCACTCATAGATCTGGTATATACATTTATAGATATCATTTGAGTTCTTTATATCTGACATGTATAAAGTGGCAGCTGAATTATTGGCTCCATGAGAAATGATTTCATCTGAACATTATGAGAAAGTCTTTTGTGTGATGTCCTGTCAATGATGATCCAACTCATTTACAAAATACATTGGCATCTGAAATTCATATCTTGAACTTGTGGTCATTGAATAAATCCCTTCCTTCCTTCCTTCCTTCCTTCCTTCCTTCCTTCCTTCCTTCCTTCCTTCCTTCCTTCCTTCCTTCCTTCCCTCCCTCCCTTCTTTCCTTCCTTCTTTCCTTCCTCCCTTCCTCCCTTCCTTCCGCAGAAAAGTATGACAATTGCTAGTGCTATCATAAATGGGCTGCAAAAATCTAGTTGATAGCTACAGGACAGCATCAAGGTACCAAAACCAGTGACTCTTGGTTGCCAGGTAATAGTTATCTGGATTTCTTCAGCCAGATATGACAGTCCCAGCACATGTATAGAATCAGAACATCACCAACATATTGTTACTTTTTTAATTGTCCAGCTTCATACATGTTTTATGAATTTATGAATTTTAATTGACACGTAATATTTTGCATCAGTTGGTGCCAACTGTTTAAAATTACATTTGTAGGTTTCCTTATAGAGCCATAACCTTGTCCAACTATATTTTCTACTAATTCTGCATGATTTTGATGAGCGTAGAATGGAAGGAACCTATGATGCAAATGACTATGAACATGAATGAAACTCAACCTGGAAGCATAGATATTTGCAGGATCCACCATTCTCATCCAGATGACAAAGGGAACATCATGCTGCAGGACATAGACTTGACCCCTTTCTACAAAATATCATTGGACCAGTAGTGGGATTCAGATCCCATTACTACCGGTTTGCTTGTGGGCGTGCTTCTGCTCATGTGAAGAGATGTCCGGGCGGGTGGGCAGAGCCTCCCACTGCTGCCGCTACCGGTTCACCTGATCTGGGCGAACCAGTAGCAACCCATACACCACTGCACTGGACCCATACAAAAGGGGCAAAGCTTTTTTTTTTTGTTTTTGTTTACATTTATACCCCGCCCTTCTCCGAAGACTCAGGGCGGCTTACAGTGTATAAGGCAATAGTCTCATTCTATTTGTATATTTTTACAAAGTCAACTTATTGCCCCCCAACAATCTGGGTCCTCATTTTACCTACCTTATAAAGGATGGAAGGCTGAGTCAACCTTGGGCCGGGCTCGAACCTGCAGTAATTGCAGGCTACTGTGTTCTTAATAACAGGCTTTACCAGTGTGAGCTAAAGCTTGTGTTACATCAGTGCAATGTGGCTTTTGTCATTTGTCCCCTGCTAATGCACTGCTGGTGGCAAAACACGCTTCTTTTTTCCTGTTCCCAGATATTTGTGAATGATGTTTTCATGTTGTCAGTTCTTCCAGAGAAAGGCTTTCTTAGTTCACACAGCTTTCTTTTTTGGGGAACCAAGATAATGTCATTTTCATTTGGAATCCATCCATGTGATCCCACCACTCCCACAAGTGGAGCAGCGTGCGGACAAGTGCTTCCCTGCCATTTGCATGGCCCGGTTCCAAATGGGCTGCAGCCTGGTGGTGGGGCCTGGCTTGGGGGTTGGAAATGCCTGCCTTAGGTATTAACTCTGGAATTGTCATTCACTTTTGTGAAGTGAGGGGCATCTGAATCACATTATTCTTGAATTATTCTCTATTTTTCATCTGATGTTTCACCTGGAACTCATAAATCTCTTTTTTGAAAGGCCAGTTCTTTAAGCTACAATATGCACAAACAAAGAACAACTTGATGTTTCTTTTCTGTCTTTTTGTAACTCTTTTTGAGAAGAAATATGATTCAGATCAGGGGTGAAATCTAAAAATTTTCCCTACCGGTCCTGTGGGCGTGGCTTAATTGGTGGGCGTGGCTTGGTGGTCAGATGACTGGGTGGGTGTGGCCAATAACAATAAATAATAAAAATAATAAATAAGGTATACAAAACAATAACAGATACCAAAAACCAACTTTCACATTTTACACACACACAACAGAACACAACAGAACACAACACAACTGACTCACACACAATGTAAAAGCAGCTGCACTTCACCCAAAATGGCCCCTGCAACAAGCAGGAACCTCACACTTTCACACTTTACACACATACAACACAACTGACTCACCCACACCCACACCCACACCCACACAATGCCACATACAGCTTTGTGAGATTTTGTGTGTTTGCGTAGTTAGAGTGAAACACTACAGAAACACACCAAATCTCAGAAAGCTGCACAAATATTTTATTTTATTATTTTTATTTATTTTTTTAGATAAGGGGTCTCCAACCTTAGTAACTTAGATTGTGGACTTCAACTCCCAGAGTTCCTCATTCAGCAAAGCAGGAAGTCAAAGCAAGCTTTTTTCCCCCTTCAGTAGCTGAAGAAAAACACATGCCGTCCCCGAAAGGAGCCGTAATTATAGGTAAGTGAGGAGGGGGAATTGGGTGGGCATGGGTGGGGGCTCTTGTAAGTGGGGGCTGTTAAAAAGTGAGTTTAAAAGCCTGTGAGGATCAGGAAACTCCTCTAGGATCTCCAGAGGAGGCTTTTAAAACCTCTGTTTTTTTTCCCTTCGGCTGAAGAGGGTTTTTTTAAAAAAACTTTTAAAGAGTTTTGATGATCTCTGCTCAGCCCTGTGATCATCAGAGGTTTTTTTTTTTTACTTTTCAAGGCAAGTTTCGGCTGAAGAAAAACTGCTTTAAAAAGTAAAAAAAAAAACCCCTTTGCTGATGGTGCGGCTCAGCAGGGGCAGGGGGCGGGGCCAGGGATTTTTGCTACTGGTCCTCCGAACCAGCAGCTGCCATCGCTACTGGATCGCGCGAGCCGGTCCAAACCGGAAGCATTTCACCCCTGATTCAGAAGCTTTGAGTACTGAAAACTATTGACCTGACTCAGTGGTGGGTTGCCCCCGGTTCGGACTGGTTCGCAAGAACCAGTAGTAAAACCGGTGGGAGGCTTCGCCCACTGACCTGGATGTCATCAGGAAGCTTCTGCGCATGCGCAAAAGCTTCTGCGCACGTGCAGAATCGTGCGCGCATGTGTGGCCCCATTACAAACCAGTAGTAAAGGTAAGTAGAACCCACCCCTGACCTGACTCCATTTTGGCTCCCTAGCACTCTATTATATGTGTGTGTGTGTGTGTTTGCGTGTGTGTGAGTAGGTATGGTGAATGAATTTTAAAATATTTATGTCATTTTAGCAGCCTGTTTATTTCATTGTTCTTTTTTTATTTAAACTAAAGCTGATTTTTTCCCCACAGTTCCAATTAAATGAAAAAGTGTTTTAGAAGAAATGAATAACATTTTTTAAAAAAATCTCTCAACTGATCAAATGGCATGATTAAATATAGTGTTTCTATTTGCCTGTCTGTGCATCCATGCGATTATCATAAACATGGGTAGAACATAGAGATGCAGACATTTGGGGGGGGAAAGTGCTACAGTAATTTAAGTGCAGAAAGTCAATAGTAATTCTGCGTGTTGCTTACAATGAAATAACAATGCTTGGACAGTGCTAAAAGTTGCAAGTTGGATAACACTGTAAATACAATGGAGCAAAACAGCAGAAGCTGAAAGAGGTTAGAATACACTATGGTTGCAGTTTAGTGAAATATTCAGAAACGATGCTTCTTGTGTGTGTCTATTCCCAAAAGAGATTACTTTGTGTTGTTCCAGGAGAACTCTGAATGTGCTCTGTAAACATGAGCTCGGAAGCAAAACATCCTCCCCCATTACACACACACACACACACACACACACACACAGAGAGAGAGAGAGAGAGAGAGAGAGAGATACACACAAAAAGACACACACACACACATCAAAAGCTACAGAAGTCCAAAAGAAAAACAAGGTCATCTTTCCTGTAATTTTCCCTTAAAGTCAGAAGCAAAATGGATGCCATTGTTTTCCAAATGGGTCTTTAAATAAAGTTTGATTGTGCTGTGGGCAGAAGAGTGGCCCAATTCTGACCTACCAAAAGCCTCTTAGCTACACCTGAGCTGCTATGGGGCCTTAGATTGATTTGGTCGGCCAACATCAAGCCCTGACAGCTTGTCCCTGACTTTGTGGAGGAGAAAATAAAAATGGTGGCCAATCTAAATCAATCTTTCGGCTGCTTCGTCGCTTTAAATACCAGTAGAGCAAACAAACACCCCTAAACAATATAGCAGGAGCCATATATCAATTACGCTAAATGCTCAAGCATTTTTACTTCCCAGCCTGCAACATCCACATGTAGTATCCTCTGCACTGTGCTGAGATGATAATGGTCCTGTATTGTTCTAAGACATCTGGCAGCTAGATAAGGCCTGCCTGCTCTCAGATGATAATGCAACTGGGCAGACTTAACATTGCGATTTGAAAATTTCTTGGGTCTCACAAAAATGTTCTATTAAGCCCACTGACCCCAATTGAATATTAATTAGCTAATTAACGGATTTATTGTTCCACGCAATTTCTAGAGAGGCATTTTTTTGGGTGTGCATTATTTTTCTCTAAATTATTTTTTACATTGTGTATAATTGAATCTTTGCAGCTGCCAACATCTTCTGCATCATTTGGCAAAAAAAAGAAAGACGGAAAGAAAAAAAAAACACCTCCCCCAAACAACAAAACCCTGGAAAAAAACTCCACAAAACAAGAAACAGAAAAATAAAACAAGCAAACACAAAGCAGAAAGAAGGATTGTGTGCACAAATGGGGATACACCACAAAGGTTTCCAAATCTTTTTAGTTTGGGGAAAAAGAGAGCAAATGCAAGGACAGTATAATTCTTTTAATTTGAGAAAGGTAAACTTTGCACTAACTGCAATCTCAACTTTCTCCCATACCCCCATTCTGATTCACTGTATGAGAAAAGAGTTATTTTGTTCTAAAATATACTAGGAAAAATAGAATCATCACTGATTTTTTTCATTTAAATGTTTCCTTTTTCTTTTAACTTTACTTCCCCCCCCCCCATATTTGCCAAATTCAGACCTGGGATATTTTTATTTATGATGATTGTAGTATTGGTAATATTTGTATGATCTGCAAAGGTGCTATTTTGTGATGATAATAATTAAAAGGAGTATAATATGAGGAAATTATAAAAGTGATTTTTGCAGAATGTAGAAAAACATAACATCCAATGCCCAATATGCTAAATTATTCCTGAAATTGGTATCAAAGGAGATAAAACCAGAAAGGCTAAATGTTTATCATTTGAGGTGTATTCCGGCTACAGGACATACAAGTAGTTAAGATATAAAAAGCAATAACTTGAATCCACCCCAGTGGTGAGATTCAGCCAATTCGCACCACTTCGGGAGAACCAGTTGTTAACTTTCTGAGCAGTTTGGTGAACCGGTTGTTGGAAGAAATCATTAGGGCAGAGAACCGGTTGTTAAATTATTTGAATCCCACCACTGCTCCACCTTCTCCAACAGTAGAGTCATTCAAGTTTGGGGTTCTACAATCTCCCAGGATTTGAAATGGACACCCAACGTTAGAGCCATTATTAAAAAGGCACAACAAAGAATGTTCTTTCTGCGTCAACTCAGAAAGGTCAGATTGCCCCAGGTGCTGTTGATACCGTTCTACAGGGGGATTATTGAGTCTGTCGTGTGTACTTCTATAACTGTCTGGTTTGGTAAAACAACCAAACAGGACCGGTACAGACTTCTACAGGTAATTAGGACTGCAGAAAGAACAATTACAACCAGCCTGCCTTCCATTGAGGACTTGTATATTGCATGGGTCAAAAGGAGGGTGACCCTCACATCACATGGACATAAACTATTTCAGCTTCTCCCCTTGGGTGCTGCTACAGGGCATTGCATGCCAAAATAACTAGACACAGAGACAGTTCCCCCCTTCCCTTATATAAGACATAAGACAGTGCTGCGGGAATTTGATGTCCATCAATTTGCTGAACATGTAACTCCCACGGCACTGTCTTATGTCTTATATTTACCCATGTAGTATGGCTGAATTACTATTAATTCTTCTCATCTTTTCTTCTACTGTCTCTTATTGGTATCATTTTTATGATTATTACTGTTGTGTCTTGTCCGCTCTCACCGCAGCCGGGGTCTGCTTATCTGCTCCCGAACACGGAGGAATGTATGCCTCCCAGCCCCAGTCCTGGCTCCATGCCCAGACAAGCTGCAGAGGAGGGGGCACCTCCTGGTCCCAGCCCTGGCTCCATGCCCAAGCAGGCTGCAGAGGAGGGAGCATCCCCCGGCCCCAGCCCTGGCTCCATGCCCAGGCAAACGGAGCAGCTAGACCCCTCCCCCTCCTCCACAGCATGTGAGCCTGAGGAAAGTTTACTTCCAACAGCTGATTGGAATGACCCTCGCATCAGAAGATTGGATAGGCGGAGGCAACAGAAGGAAGGGAGGGGCAGGCCTTAATGAGTGCTGAGTCATGGAGCCACACCCCATGGCCTATATAAAGGATCTGCTTTCTGGCAGTCTCTGAGTCAGGCAAAGTCTAAACATATCTTGCTGAAGTCACTTACTGGTCTCCTGCCTGCTCTGAGGACTTTGCTAGGACTTTGGGCAGAGCTGCAGAGGCAAGCCTGATTCGGATTTCCCTGACCCGGCCGTCAGCGGAGGAGTGGGACACGACAATTACCCTGTTTCCCCGAAAATAAGACATCCCCTGATAATAAGCCCAATTGGGCTTTTGAGCACATGCGCTAAAATAAGCCCCTCCAAAAATTTAGACCTGCCCGAAAATAAATCCTGCCTGAAAATATTTAAATGCCTGCCATTTCCTCTGGTTAGGGTTACGGAGAAAGAGCTGGAAATCAGGTAAGACAGCAAGAGGATCCCCATCTTGCTCTACAAAGCCCAAAATAATAAGACCTCCCTGAAAATAAGGCCAAGCGCTTATTTCAGGGTTCAAAAAAATATAAGGCAGGGTCTTATTTTCGGGGAAACATGGTATTACTCTGTTGTTTTGCATGTACACTGAGATCTTATGCATCAGAGACAAATTCCTTGTGTGTCCAATCATACTTAGCCAAATAAAGTGTTCTGTTCTATTCTGTTCTGTTCTGTTTTGTTCTGTTCTAGTCTAGTCTAGTCTAGTCTAGTCTAGTCTAGTCTAGTCTAGTCTAGTCTAGTCTAGTCTATGCCATGCCATGCCATGCCTCTGGCATGAGGCATCATTGACATTTCTCACTTTATAGGTAGTGATTTTGAAACTGGAGACAGAACATAGTTTTTGCACACAAAAAGGCTCCAGGTTTAGCTTGTATCTTCTTTTTCTGGATTGGGAAAGGCTCTGTAGTCCCCGGAGAGCTGACAGGTTTTCAAGACACTATAGGAAGCCCTTTATTCTTTGAACTTTGTTTCAATGCATAAATCCCAATGGCTGGTTTCAAACACTGGGTTAAGCCATCATGCAGTTTTGTTTAGATTTTGGCTTTGTCATTGTGTGAACCCATCCAGTGTATGTTTGAATCAAAATTCATAGCTTCACCCAGAATGCAGAAGGTGAATTGGCTGTATTAAAGTTGATCAAAGGCTTTCTGGTCAAGAGAAACTAGAGGCAATTAACAAGATGCTAAAAGTGGGCACAGGCATGGCTTAAAAATGCATAATTGTTTACAATTATTGATTGATTGATTTTTCCAGAGAGCTGGGTCATTGCATACCGTAGCCAAAATAAGATAAGCTGTGGCTGGTCATTTGTGTCTCAAGTGAAAACTCTGGGTTGATTTTTTTTCCTCAATGATCCATCAGTTTGTGTTGTGACCCAGGTTCCTGGACCCGGACTCCTGGACTCGGATGATTCAGAAAGTGAGGGAGAAGACCTGGCAAGCCCTGCTTCTCTTGAGCCCTTTCCCTCCCTGGCACCCACTCAAAGGGAGGAGGAGGGGCCGACAAGGCCTGATTCTCTCGAGCCTTCTTCTGATTTGGCAACGCCCCAAGAACAGTTTTGGAGTGATGCAAGACTGCGCAGGCATGACTGGCGCGTGCAGCAGAAGCAGCGTTGGGATAAAGCCAAGTCATAATTGTCATGCAGTGACATCTGCAGAGACTATAAATAGGAGGCGGGACTTCCTGGTTTTTTGTCTTGGACAAAGCAATGAATTTGCGCGGGCAAACTGTATCAATGGAGGGAAGAATATATTCGTGAGTAATTCTGGCCTTATCTGTAATTTCCTTGTTATCTCCAGAAACTTGGCAGGCCCGTGGGTAGACGTGGCCAGGACATTTATATATATGTAAATAAATCAGAAAAGGAGGCCTCTGACTGACTCTTTGCTGGGAGTATTGGGGGAAGGGAAACAGAACAGTTTGTTTTTTTGCTTGTCCATAGTATTCTCAGGAGCTTTTTCTAACACCAAAGTTCAAAGCTCATCCAACTTCTTCAAAATCCAACTGTCGTGTCCCACTCCTCCGCTGACGGCCGGGTCGGGGAAGTCCGTATCAAGCGTGCCTCTGCAGCTCTGCCAAAGTCCTGTCAGAGTTCTCAAGGCAGGCAGGAGACCAGGAAGTGACTTCAGCAATCCAAGTTAGACTTTGCCTGACTCAGAGAATGCCAGAAAGCAGATCCATTATATAGGCCATGGGGTGTGGCTCCATGACTCAGCACTTATCCAAGTCTGCCCCTCCCTTCCTTTTGGTGACGTCGCCTCTCCATTCTCCGAAGCGTGGGTCTATCCATTGCATCGTTTCATCTCCAGCTGTTGGTAATCTCAGCTCGTGGCTGGCTTCAGGCGCACATGCTATCGGAGGGAGGTTTGTTTGTTCGGCCTGTCCGGGCATGGTGCCAGGGCTGGGGGCTGGAGGCATGCCAGGACATTCTTCAGCACTATCAGCGTCTGGCAGGAGATAAGAGGGGACCAACTTTTGCTTCCATAGGTAATTCCATAGCTTGCACAATTCTAATCTTTGCCTATATAGATACATCATGGCATTTGAATGTCTTTTCCAAGATCATTCATTCATTCATTCATTCATTTGTCAAGTACATATAAGATAACAGATATAAGTATAAACATGATTATGAATACATGAAATGGATACAAATAAATGGGGACAGTAGGACAGGGATGATAGGCATGTTGGTACGCTTATGCACGCTCCTTACAGACCTTAGGAATGTGGTGAGGTCAACAATAGACAGTCTAAGGTTAAAGTTGTGGGGGTTTGGGGAAGTAACCATAGAGTCAGGTAGTGCATTCCAGGCGTTGACCACTCCGTTACTGAAGTCGTATTTCTGCAATTGAGTTTGGAGCGGTTTACCTTGAGTTTGTATCTATTGTGTGCTCGTGTATTGTTGCAGTTGAAGCTGAAGTAGTCATTAACAGGTAGGACGTTGTAGCAGATAATTTCATGTACTATCAACCAGATGTTAGTCTGCAGTATATTTATTGGCTACTTATACCTTTACTGTTAATCCTAAAAGGCAGAAGCCAGCACCAGGTCAGAAATCAGGAGACTGTGAGTTCTACCCCTACCTTTGCTATGAAGCCAGGTGGTTGTTCTTGGCTCACTGACACTTTTTCAACCCTAGTAAGCAGGCAATGGCAAATCACTTCTGAAAAATTTTGCTAAGTAGTCTAGGCTGTCACCTGGACTCAAAAACTGACTCAAAGAAATAAAAAATAAACTAAATTACAATTATTGCTTGTCATTAATTGAATTATTTAATAGTTCATTCCCTTCAACACATACTGAACCCAATCCCCACAAACTGCAGTTACTTTCTAAATTTAAAACAAATTAAAAACCACTTCTGAAAAACCTTGCCAAGAAAACTTCAAGGACTTGTTCAGGCTGTCTCCAAGAATCAGATACAATTGAATAAAAGGGGGGGGGGAAAGAGTACATAGCTGGCACAATTTAATCAATATTCACCACCATGTTCTGAATTCACAGTGTGGGATTAGGGGACCACCAATGAACATTAAAATGGTAAATTGGCATTTCGGCCAATAAAAAATATTTGAGGAAAAACAAAAAGAGACCACCTTTCACATGCATTTTACTGTGGTGCTTTGAGCCAGCCTATTAAGAATGACTACCAGATACTTTCCATGAGAACTTTTATAGTTGCTTATGAAGAGCCAGTTTGGTCTAATGGTTAAGGCACCAGGCTAGAAAACAGAAGTGGAAGCCAGCTTTGTGACTTTGGGCCAGTCATTCTCTGTCAGCCCGACTTACCTAATAGGGTTGTTGTCGTGGGGAAAATAGCAGGAGGAAGGTGTGTTGGATATGGTCATCGCCTTGTGTAATTTGTAAATATAATAAGGGCAGGAAATAAATAAATGAAGTCCAAATTGAAACATTTAACGTCATTTGTGAATAACAGGCCCTGGCTGTACATTGCATTCGGTGCAGAAAGTATTTTGAAGCAGGGATGAAGTTTTGCTTGTGTTCCTAGGAGCAACTTCATCCAATCATCGAAGGACAGAAGTAACCTTTTACTATAATATAATAGCTGGGATCATTTTATAAAGAAACAATTTGAATAGCTTTCTTTGGGAGGGGGAAAGAAAAGCTTTCTCTTGCTGGAAACTGGAAAACAAAATGTTTGATTGAGGTCATCTTGACATCCATTAGTGTGATAAATGAAGTTGAATTCAAGGTTGTTCTATTATCAAGGTTCATTTTCGTGTGTTCAATTCTGGATTCCCCCCTCCCTCCATTTTTTAAACAACATTCCCTCAGACTCAAGGCTGATTATGGTAATTACGCTTTCTACTCATAATAATACAAATGATTCGAAGAGTTATTCACAATGTTTCAATGTCAGCACTTAGATAAATGCCCATTCTTTCCTGAGGATTTTCTTTTTTTTCTTTTTTTAATGCAGGTTAGTTAGTAGCTACAATAACAGTCTAGCTGTCAAAAAATCCAAAATTTACATGGCCAGTAACTCTCTTTGCAATTGTTTGGCCAATCTGCATGGCAACTAGAACAACTGGGTTACTAGATAATTTATAACTACTCCCTAATATAAGAAGAACAATTATATTGTGTGCTGTATAAAAAGGCCATTATTTAGCTCAATTTTTTAAAAAATGTATTCTGAACAAAATGCCCATCCTTTCCAGGCCTATTTTCTTGTTGGTTTCTAATTAGATGTCCTAGGAATATGGGAGGTATAAATTTTCAAGAGAAAATATACTTATGGAATTTTAATTTGCTTCCTGTATACCTTGCTCATAAAACTTCTTAATCTCTTTCCAAAGGTGTTTAATCAAAAAGAGAATACAGCATAAGAACACAATCGCTTGATACCATTGGGGATGTATCCAGCATTGCAGAGGTGGGTTTAAGCAGGTTCTGACCTGTTCTGGAGAACCGGTAGCAGAAATTTTGAGTAGTTTGGAGAAATGGTAATAAAACTTCTTCTTTTTTTTGAGAATTTTTTACACACAAACAACAACATATAATGTATCTTTTCTGAACAAAATATCAGCCAGGTACATGTTTACATCCAGTTCAGTTTTTTCCAACACCTCTTATATGCTTTTATCAATATATTTTTCTCCCCCCTCCCCTTTTTTTATTTCCCTATTTACATTTTTCTTAAAAATTCTAATCTAACCTTCCATCTCCAGTTTTAATCTTTAGCCAAATCTATCCCTTCCCCCCTTTTTCTTTTCCCATTTATATTGAAACCCTATATTCCCATTTACTAATTTATTTCTTTTCAATCTCCATAGCATCAGCATCATTAATCTCTTTACATTTCAATGACAGTTTTAAAATTATTATTCATAATCTTATAAAGAAAATAAAAAAGCAGGCATTTCCATCATTTCAAAGAGTCTAATATTTATAAATTCCCATCTCCTTAATATTTCAACCTTTAATTTATTTCAATTCCCTTCTTTTTTTTTCCCTTAAAATTCCTTGCTCTCTTTGCTTGTCCTATATTTCTATCCAATCTCCTTTTTCCTCTTCCCCCATTTTTTGATTCTCTCTATTAATCCCTATGTAGTCCTTTGACTTTGTATTTTTCCCTTCCCTTCTTTCTTCTCTTGTTCCTTCCTTCTCACATTGTTCTTTTTCCCCCCCCTTCTTGTTTTCAGTATTTTTCCATTTACTTTCATCAGCTTCTTTGTGCTATTTCCCTTTTCATTTTCCCCTTTTCTGGAGATTCTTTTACCTCTCCCCTTAAACTGTTTTAAAGTTACATAATCACTTAATAGTTCATCATCAGCAGGGGTGAAATGCTACCGGATCAGACCGGATTGGGCGAGTAGGTAGCGGAGTTTGGTTCTGGTTCGCTGATCCGGTAGCAATCGCTGGCTGGCTACGCCCCCGAACCAGTCCACAGCCCGCAGTCCAGACTTCGCAAGCTGGATACCGGAACATCACTGCAGCAATGGTCTGACTGTAATCTCTAACCCTGACTTCCATAGTGGGAAGAGGATGAAAAGATTCCAGACAAGGATATTTTAGTGCATAAATTGAACTTAGCTTTCTGAATTGTTTTCAGTTCTGTCTCAGAACCTCATGTATAAAGAAAGAATTATAGTGACTAACTTCCTATGCTTTGATCAAGAATTTTAAAGCAGGTTTAATAAAACCACATAAATGATATTTCCCCCCTCTTGTTTTTGTTATTCAGACTTGTGTAAGGAGGGATTTTGAATGGTTTAGTGGTTTAATTGAATTGTTGAATAATCCCACAGCGAGTTGATCATGGTTAGTTGACCATGGTGAGTTGTCCTGTAACAAGTTGGCTTCAGGAAGATGGCCGAGGCGAATTGTCCCGTTCCATTGTATGAATGCTAGACTAGATGTAGGGATCTCTTATGTTCCTCTGTCATCAACAAATCATCTTTAGAGGCTGATCAGAAGCTCTCTGGCTTAGATCCTGGCTTATGCCTCAGATGAGGCGAGCTTTCCTTTTGATTATGAAACTTTGTCCCATAAAACCCTGAAAGAGTATAGGTTAGTCAGGGGCCAGGAATGAAAGCATCTGTTTGATATAAGAAATTGGGACTCCTTGTGGGTAAAAGTACACTGCTGATGTCTAAAGTCCTACTACTCAGTTGGAAAACTGTATGTCCAGTATGTCTGGTGGAGCATTGACTGAGGATTCACACTCTTCAGTCTTCGGTTCTAGATTCCTAGCTGCTGCAAATAGGAATTTACAAACTGTGCTGAGGTAAGGTTTGATTCTCACTTAGTGTAAACCCAGCTATTGCAGCTTAATGAATAAACCAGGATCAAATTATGGCTTGTATGTTGTGTAAATTAAGCTTCTCAGTCAGGTTGTTCAGCCATTAAACACAGCACTGTCTACTTGCATCAGGAAAAGGCCTCTCAAAACTCATGTAAGAAACAGATGTGTTTTATTTTTTTCACCCAGTCTTTGCCTTGAAATTAATGCCAGGACTTGCAATACATAAAACATGTCCTCATCCACTGAGTTACGGCACCCGTGCCATGCCAGGAGACTTACACTGGCATCACTGAAATGATTGCATCTGCCTAACACAGATTGCCTTGTGGTCTTGTAGCCAACCTATTTTCAGTCTGTGGCAGCGTGGCATCAATTAACTGGGTCCAAGAAACTGAGTAAAATGGGAAGAGGGAGAATCAAATTGAGCAAGAGCCTATGATTTTTATGTTCTTTCTGAAAACACCAGTTCATAGGTAGAACTGCCATAACTCACACACCCTTTCCTTTGTATGCTTTTACATAAACTTATAGATGGATGGTATCTGAGTGGCTGAGATATTGTAGCTCCTGACAAACAATGCAAACTTTGGCAGTTGCTATAAATATCCCACCCAAATACTTGTAACCACAAAATCTAAAGCATCCAAAGTAGCCAACAGTTTGTAAGAAGTTGACAGGTTGCTGCATTTTGAGACTACATGGCTAAGAAATGCACACCACAGCACCAGGACAGTCCTTTCCTTTCCTTTCCTTTCCTTTCCTTTCCTTTCCTTTCCTTTCCTTTCCTTTCCTTTCCTTTCCTTTCCTTTCCTTTCCTTTCCTTTCCTTTCCTTTCCTTTCCTTTCCCTTCTCTTCCTTTCATCACTGTCTACCTCCAACTTTGCCCCCTCTTTCCCTGACAGAGTATTAATGAAAGAGACATTGTCAGAAACAAATACAACCCTCGAATTCTTGTTCTTGTACCACACATCTATCTCTGATACATAACCAGTCTACCTCTCTGTTTTTTTAAAAAAAACAAAATATTGAAATTAGCAAGCTTACGGTCCTCATCAGAACTCTGCAGATGAATTATATTGAACTGCCTCAAAATTAACTGCAGCTTAGCAAAGGTTTGTTCAAAGACTTGATAAAAGATAGGAAAGGTGACATTTCACAGCATTAGTGATGAAGCCATAAATCAACCCTCCCCCCACCTTTTTTTTTGGGAAAGTCAACTATTTTGCATAATCTATTTATCCCCAATCCATTCTACCTCATTAGGAATTTGTGTTGTCCTCATCACCATGGTAGCCAAACATCCACAATACTGAAATCTTGCCCAAGCATTGCTCTTCAAAGAAGAAGTTAATCCATAAAAGGAATGGCTACTGTTAATTCAGACGATTAATAATGGTGATAAATGGGATATATTTAGCTGGAAACAACCGATTGGCAAAGTTTCTTCAAAGCAACAGTTTATTTGGAATTTTTAGTGACAGTCCCTTTTATTTGTGTTTCTTTTATACCTTGGAAATGCCTTTTATAACCAAAACATCTGAGAAATCTGTTCTCTCTTCTTTTTTTCTTTCATTTTCAGGAGACGAGGTGGTGCAGTGGTTAGAGTGCAGCACTGCCGTCTACTTCAGCTGACTGCTAGCTGCAGTTCGGCAGTTCAAATCTCACCGGCTCAAGGTTGACTCAGCTGTTCATCCTTCTGAGTTAGGTAAAATGAGGACCCAGATTGCTGGGGGCAATATGCTGACTCTGTAAACCACTTAGAGAGGGCTGTAAAGCACTATGAAGTGGTTTATAAGTCTAAGTGCTATTACTATTGCTATCTTGGATTGGTATTTATCAAGGACCGTAATCCACACAAGTAACCATGATGGTGCTTTTGTACTTTATGACACTGAGATTTGAAGCTGAGGATGCCCCTCTCCAGAGCCAGATCTTGAAATTTCCCCTCAGCTCAGGTTCCTGGGGAATAAGCCATGTTTTATGTTAGAAAAGAATGTGGTGTGCTAAGGACATAAAATAACATTCTTTTGGAATTAGTTTTATTGTTTGCCTCCTGAGGAAGTAAAATAAGGTTCTTGGATCTGTCCCTTCCATATTTCCATGTTAGGTCATTCCAAATAAACAAAGAAACTATCATTGGCTTTTTGCAAGTGTTGGCCAATGTCCCGGATTCTATTCTCAGCAAAACTTGTGGAAGCTTTTTATCAGCTCATTTGTTAAACCAGGTGCATCATTGCCTAGAGGACAAAAATCTACATTTGGTTCATTTGCCAGAATGTTGGGATGTGTTCTTTGAAGATAGTCTGGAAATTATAGATGGCCAAAGGATCCAGCTGCACAGATGGAACATGAGGCTCCTTGAGGTTGCTCATTATCTGATCTTGAAACAACTTCCTTGGTGGTTGGTTGCTTTCTACGCTCAACTGAACATACTCACAATTGTGTGCAAAGGTTTACATGATGTAGGACAAAGCTACTTACTGCTTTCTCACATACAGTCTGCCCTGCAGTGTTAGCTCATTTAACAGATTCTTCAGAGATGATTGACACAAACTAGTCCAGCTTTTTCTGTGGATGGGCCCATAAATTGGAATAAATTATCACTAATATAGAAGTAATTTTTCTCTTACTATAATTTAGCCTTTATTTTCTGGATCTTTTTTACTCAGTTGTAATACTGGCCCTATGCTATTGGATGCTCTGGTCCGAAGCTCGTTTGGGCTTTGTAGGAGAAAAGTAAAATTTTGACCCTGGTTTAGCAGCCAAGCAAAACCAAATATGAAAGAAAATATGGATTGTTTACTGTCCACTTAGTAAGTCATATGGATCCAACTGCTGTGTTTTGTAAAATATAGTTTAAGGCTTAACATTGGGGAATTCAGCCAATTGTAGCTTATTCAGTAAATCAGGGTTAAATAAACTACTGTTTGAACCATATGTAAACCAATCAAGAACATGAGAAAAGAATAACTCCATTAATCAATCTTCTAATAGGGTAATAATCTACCCTATTAGATAAGAGCATCAAGAGGGGCCCCTTTGAAGATGTTTCCATTGCCATAAGCTTATTTTTCTGGCTCACAGAAGAAGCCTAAATTTATATATAAAATTTATATAATTTATATAATAATATAAGAGCGGAGGTTACATTATCCTGTGCATGTCATACTTTTGACATTATCTCAGTTTGCTGTGGATGGACTATAAGCAAACAAAGAGACAATTCAATGAGAATCAACATTTTTTTCTCCAAATAAAGAGCTTACTAAAACATTTTTTAAAAAATCTGAGAAAGGAATAATTTTTTTAACCAGTATTTCTTTTCTTCTTTGGAAAGTGAATGATAAAAAAAAAATCCTCTTTGCCAAATAGCGTATCTCTGCCTAATATTTATATATAGAATTTTATTCATGTTTCCTGTAATTTCAATATTAACATCATGCTCCTTTCTCTTTTTCAACAACATAGGAGTATCATTATTCAAACGAAGTCTCTCCTTTTTTACAATCTCTCTCCTCTTTTCACCATTTCAAGCAATAGATTCATTATACTCTGCCTGTAATGTTAGAGTAATTTCCATGGCATCAGATTTTAATGATACAAACACTGAGTGGGTGGGTAAAAGGGGAAACGAGGAACAAAGCCTCTGTTCAAATAGGAATTGTTTGCTAATTAGCATTAACGGAAAGAAGAAATGCAGCACATTACACTTAGGCGGTAACCAGGAAGCTCGCTTCTTTCTTTCTTTCTTTCTTTCTTTCTTTCTTTCTTTCTTTCTTTCTTTCTTTCTTTCTTTCTTTCTCTCTCTCTCTCCCTTCCTTCCTTCCTTCTTTCTCTCTCTCTTTTTATCCTCCCTCCCTCCCTCCCTCTTTCTTTCTTTCTTCTTTCTCTTTCCTTCCTTCCTTCCTTCCTTCCTTCCTTCCTTCCTTCCTTCCTTCCTTCCTTCCTTCCTTCCTTCTGCTGTTATTTGTGCACGGTATTTGCCATTGGGGAGTTTTCCCATTTGCAGAACAGTGACAACAGGGAATATGCCAATTTGCCAAAATGGCCCTGTTTTCCCGATTATCTTACCTTGCTGCAGAAATTCCCAACTATCCTTCTTTCTGGATGGAAGGTTCTATTTCCAAAATAAATAAATAAATAAATAAAATATTCTGCTCCAATCTCTAGTCATTTAGATCCCAGATGAAAGATTATGTTTGAGGTTAGTGCCTTGCTTTGCAGCATGTCAGCTTCATATACGCTTAATTAAAAAGGTTTTATAAAAATACGTTAAAAGCCAGTGAGCATTGTGGGTCACCAGGGAGGTTTCCATGGATGCAATGGTGCCTAAGGGGGCAACTTTATAGGCCCCATGGATATTAACCAGCCACTGTGGTTTAGTATTATATGTGAACTAGGCCATTAAAGTTCAATAAACCATAATTAAAATACTATGGTTTAGCATTGGGTTCAAATAACTTTGTTGAATGGTAGCAGTTCAGCCCAAACCATTCCTGGATATTTTTCCTTTCCTTTTTTGAAGAAAAATGCTGCTTCTCAGCCTACCTACCTTAACAAGACAAATTAGTTTATGGAAAGGCTTTAGTATAATGGGAGTCCTGTATACACTCAGGAATCATGTTTTATGTTCTTAGATTGGTGTTGAACTGGTCTTGCTGGATTGTTCCTCTCAACAGTCCAGAACGGTCAGTTTCATTATTAGAAACAGGGAAGCAGTTGCCTCCAAAGGCAGATGCTGGAACTTAACAGCAAGGAGTTGAAGCAAAACTACATGGCCTACTCTATCTCCCGCACTCTCTAAACCAGGGTTTCTCAACCTTGGTGGCTGTAAGATGTGTGGACTTCAAGTCCCAGAATTCTCCTGCCAGTAGGCTGTTCCATCACAATTATAATGGAGGTTCAACTGGTGGTTCCAAAAAACTTTTCCGTATGGAATGGGTGGGACATACCTTGTTTTTCAAAACAGTACAATCATCTTGAGCTGGCTGTGCATAATATTACTATTATTTTAAAACCAGTGTTGTATTAGAAGCAAGTTTCCTTTGCCCAGGAGACTAGAATTATTGTGTTTCAAGTAAGGCTTTGAAATCTTTGTAGACTTTCTCTTGCTCCTCTACCTCCATATGAATGCCCAGGTAGAGTGCATTCTGCCCTAGATAGACATGATGCAATAGACCTCTTTCTTAGCAAGGGCTTACAGTGCTATGGAACTCTATGGAAAAGCTAAAATTGAGGTATAAAGAACTCAAGAGCTCAAGGGTTATCCCAGAAAGCGGTTTAGTGTTTTCTACAGAGGAGCTGGAATACATGAGTCCAGTCTCTTTCAAGAACCAGACTTCAGGAGAGAAGGAAAAGGAGTCATAATAATATTTATATAGCCATCGTTTATCTCTGAAATCCTTCCCTGCACCTTCAGCCTTTCCTGTGTGAGTCTGCCAATAGATGTTTTGTACAAGCAAGGAAGTGTTTTGCAGGAGTATGAAATTAGGGATACCTTGTCCCTTCCTCCCGCAAACCAAAGAAATATATCTCCTGTAATTGACTCCTGTTCAAGAACCTGATAATTGTACATTTGTTCATTTTATGTAGGGGGTAAGATTTACAGGATAAAGATGGCGGAGAAACCAGCGTGCAGATTAAAGCAACTGGCTACTGCCAGATTTATATTCCATTTGGGATGATAATGAGCTGGTTAATATAGAGGTACAAGGCAGTAATAAACCATCGACTTTTGCAGATCTCTCTGTGAATCTGAATCATTATGTGGTGACCAGGCAATCAATGATATGCAAGAACCTGTCCAGTTTTTTTTCCCTGCTCACCAACTCCTAGGTAAAACAAGCTCAGCAATCTTGCCTCTTTTTTTTTTTTTGACTGTCACAAGAGATTGTATGAGCAATAAAAGCAATAAATCTACTTTTGACTCTCAGGGAATGCATATATTGAATTGAGCTTTATTAATGGTTCATGGATCAGGTAATCTCACTCTTCAGAAATATTCTTTTCAAATAGATAACAGTTTCTCTGGCATATAGATTGTGCTAATTTTTATAGAAAAACAGAAACCCTTTCAATCAACTTTAAAAATATATCTCTCTCTCTGCGTATGTGCGGCTCATGATAGCATTCAGCATTTTTAAGGACTAAAGGATCATTTAAAATTAGTTAACCCAGATTGCACAGTTTGAAAGATACAATTAAAGTATGAACCCAGTGATTCCAATAATCTTAAAATTGCTCTGTCAGAAAGATTATTACACAAAATACCCCACTAAACAAATCAGTTACATTTGGCAGGTGTGCATACGGGTGCGGCTTTCAGCCCTGAAACAAAACAATGCTGCAGTCAAGTAGTACAAATAGCACTATCAAAATAAGCTGCTCAGACTTGAATAAGCTGCTTAATTTCCTCAATTTAGTCAATTTTAAACTCTGGAATCTTATTTCTTACAGATAGGAAAGAAAAGGAGAAATGCTTTGGGTGGGCCCAGAATGTTTATTGTAACAATGATGAAGGGAATGTGAAACACAGAGAAGATCTGAAAAATGTTTACAGAGAGAGGTGGGGGGAGAAGGGGAAGAGAAAGAGACACACACATACACACAGAGAAAGACACACACACAGAGGGAGGGAGGAGAGAGAGGGGGAGGAGAGAGGGGGAGGAGAGAGGGAGGGAGAGGGAAGGGAAAGAGAGAGACACACAGAGAGAGAGAGGAGGGAGGAGAGAGAGAGGGAGAGGGAGGGCAAAGAGAGACAGAGAGACAGACATACAGAGAGACAGAGAGAGGGGGAGAGAGGAGAGAGAGAGGGAGAGGGAGGGGGGAAAGACACACACATACACACACACACAAAGAGAGGGAGAGAGGGAGAGAGAGAGAGAAGGAAAAGGAGAAGGAGACTAAGTCCAAGGAAGGCAATTGTTCTAGACCATTGCTTCTCATCCTTAGCAAGCTTTATGAAATGTGGAGTCCAAACCAGCATGGGATTTTGAGAGTTGAAATCCATACACTTAAAATTATGGAGGTTGTAAAACACGGTTCTAGACCAATTAATATATTTAGAATCAGAGAATACATTGTAGGCCCTCTTGCAAAATGATCACCACGGTAGGTGTGATCAGTCATAAAACACGTTGTTAACAGAAATCAAATTTCCAAAGTTTCATCTGACTTTAATTGTTTCTAGTCTTCCAAGATTCTTTTGTCGTGACAACTTTTTTTCCAAAGAAACTTCCAAACCAAATTCTTTTTTTAAAGAATGCCTATGACATCTTCAAGATTGGTGCTATCTTTTATTTAAGAATGCCTATGACATGTTTACAAGACAATGTCTGAAAAAACCCCCACTGCTGTTAAAAGGTGCTTTGCAGAATGCCAGTTTCTTGTATGTTTTTTTTAATTAAAAGAAACTATGTAAAATTATATCGGGTGAATCAGGAAGCCTGGCAGGAATTTTCTGGACATATGAATTCTTCTTGTGCATCATGTTGGCTAAGCGGAGATCAAAGGAGAACTTAACCGGTTCCCCATAACCCCGGGCTAGTTAGATCAGAATTTCTTTTTGTTCCAAAGGGAAAAAAATAGAATGGTTGGATCACCTGGTAGAGAAGCTGATTTTGTCCAAATTTATTTATTTATTTATTTATAATTAAATTTCTATACCGCCCTTCTCCCGAAGGACTCAGGGCAGTGTACAGCCTTATTTAAAACACATAAAAGACACAATATAAATCACAAATTTAAAATGCATTTAAAACAAAATATTTAACAGGCCTAATTAACTAAAACGGTCATAGACCGATATAAAACCCTTAAAATTTGAAATTATAAATAAATCAATACATTAATAAATTAAATTTAAATTAAAAACACTTAGGCTAGTCCCGCCCGCTTGAATAATAGGGTCTTCAGTTCCCGCTTGAAGGTTCAGAGGTCAGGGAGTTGGCGTAGCCCCGGAGGTAACTCGTTCCATAGGGTCGGTGCTGCCACAGAGAAGGCTCTCCCCCGGTGGCCACCAACCGACACTGTTTGGCTGATGGCACCCAGAGCAAGCCCACTCTGTGGGAGCACACAGGTCATTGGGAGGCTATCGGTGGCAGAAGGATATCCTAACGTATTTGTTCTTTTTATTTTATTTTATTATTTATTCATTTTTATCTGTTGGATTTACAACCTAACAAATCACATTTCTTCCAGGATCTAAAGAATCTGGACCATTGTCAGGGATGCATTACAGTAGTGGGTTTCTACTGGTTCTACCCAGTTCAGGTGAACTGGTAGCGGCCGCAGCTCTGCCCACCCACCCGGATGTCATCACGGATGCTATGCGCATGCACTCACATTTGCCAACCGGTAGTAAAGGTAAGTGAAACCCACTACTGATGCATTAGTGCTGTTAATGCCCTGCCATTCCTATCCACACCAATAAGTTGGGCACAAAATCTCCAAGATCCCTTCTGGAATGATAATTGTTCTAAAGGATACCCCATATATTTTGAAGCTTTGCTGTATCACGGCTGATAATCTTGACAAATACTGAAATGGATGCACTAATGCTGTTGAGCATCACTTTGCCTACTTCTGCTGTTAATTCGAGCCAATCATTTCCTTATCCCATTACTTCTGTATTTTATTTTCCAACTGGCATTCCAAGTTGTATAACTTTTTAGTAAACTGAATTCTCAAAAGGTTTGTGTTTTTCTTTGGTTTAGTTCTTGATCCTTAGAAATAGTCATACAGTGGAAGATGGGAATGTGATAGTCTTCTTCAAGTTCATGAAAGGATATCACACAGAAGAATCATCACAGTAGAGATCATGGAAATATAGTTTTAAGCTGTAGTGGAATCATATGGGCAGAGCTGTCAAACTTCTGGCCCATCGGCCGGATGCGTCACACACTGGCCACACCCACATCCAGTTTAGTGAAGGGGGGAAAAGTCCTGACACGTCATGTGACATTGCCGTGACGACGGGAGTTTGACACCCCAATGTAGGGTTTCCACTGTATATCTTCAAAGAGATTAAGCACCTTTCTCCCTGAAATATTTAAATCTGAAATGAGCCTATTTCTGGCAGAATATTTAAAGTTGAAATCCAGTATTGAGCAGTGGTCGGGCACAATTTTTTTTTAAAGCAATGTTTTCCAACACTATAATTCTATAGGAAATCACATAAATGCTATTTCTGGATCTTGTAATTTCTCATGGAAATGAAACACTCATAACAATGGCAAAGTTTTAAAATCTAGTCCATGTATATTCTTCCAATTATTCTTGGAATTTAAAGCAGCTAGTGAGGAATAACTCTTGAATATTTGATGATGATGAAATGTTGACTAAACCTGCCTGGAGATATATAGTTATGTAGTTACAAGTATTTTCAAATTATAGCAGCCCTACCGACTTACTAAAGTTTGAGTTGCCTACTTTGAGTTGCCTACTTTGGGACATCCCATGATGGCCGTTCTTGTTTGAAATTATTTAAGCATTTCCAAAATCTCAGCTGATTGTTCCAATAGTCAGCTTTCCAATATGTACAGGTAGTCCTTGACTTACAACAGTTCATTTAATGACTGTTCAAAGTTACAATGGTACTGAAAACAATGACGTACGACTGTTTTTCACATTTATGACCATTGCAGCATCCCCAGAATCACATGATCAAAATTCGGACACTTGGCAACTGACTCGACAGTTGCAGGGTCTCGTATGATCACTTTTTGTGACCTTCTGAGAAGCAAAGTCAATGGGG
The DNA here is from genome assembly GCF_028640845.1 of Ahaetulla prasina. Lineage (NCBI taxonomy): Eukaryota > Metazoa > Chordata > Lepidosauria > Squamata > Colubridae > Ahaetulla > Ahaetulla prasina. The sequence goes on from NC_080539.1 coordinate 270,927,988, forward strand.
AAATCAGATTCTCTTAACAACTGTGTGACTTACCGTATTTTTTGGAGTATAAGACACTCTGGACTATAAAACCACCTACCCTTTTTTGGGAGGAAAACAAAAAAAAAGCCCCACCTGATTAGCACAAGAAAAAAAAATCTGCCTCCCAGCAATTTACCTCCTTGCCCCAAGCAGCGGAGGCCCATGCAGCAATAGGTAATGGCAATCCCTGCAGCCTGAAACAGCTGAGGGTCGGGAGGCTGATCCAACCGACAATCAACTGCTTGTGCTAATCAGGCTGTGCTGAAGCTGAAATCGGCTGTTTGCAGTTTGCTGATTGCTGCAAGGAGGCAAATTGCTGGGAAGCAGAGGCCAAAGGGTGGGGGCCAGTGGGTGGGTGGGGCTACATTCGGAGTATAAAACCCACCCTAACTTTCACCCTCTTTTAGGGGGGGAAAGTGCAACTTATACTCCAAAACATACAGTATTCAACAACTGCAGTGATCCACTTAACAACTGTAACCTTTTTACAAGGTCATAAAATGAGGCAAAACTAAACAAACACCTCACTTAGCGACAGAAATTTTGGGCTCAGTTGTGGTCATAAGTTGAAGTCTACCTCTAACCATGTCCCATTCTCACACCGATATATCGCAGCTTAGTCTCTTTCTGACAGTAGAAGGTCTTTCTTCCTAGGAACTGAGCTATATGAGGATTTATATGATGATGGGGAAAAGATAAAATATTAGAAGAAACGTTTCTGAATGCTGAACAGAAATGAATGTCTGAAGGAATCTATCAATACTTTATGCCGAGGCAAGAGATACAAAGAAGACTTGTTTTTATCGAGAGCTCTCTTTCTTTCCAAGAAAACTGTTAGTGCAAAATCTCTCCAGAAGCTTCATTTTTTATTCATATATCCATATATATGAGCGCTGGTAATTTGAACTCCTCCAAACAATCACCTGTAAATTATCATCTTCTCAGCGGGCAATATATACCCACAAATCATCCCGGGGCAGTGAAATTATATTGTGAAATGGTATATTTATATCACCCAAGATGTGGGAAGAAATTTGCACAGTTTTATAAGAAAGAAAAGGTCTTATTAACATGTAGAGCTAATTGGATAATAAAAAGAGAAAAGTCCTTTAAAAGACCTGAGATGACTGGAGAGTTAATCTATTGAACTTTTGAGCAGAGGAATTTACGGGACTCCCTTCTCAGCCGTTCACAATGTGGATTTATGAACTGTATAGTGCTGCAACCCCCCCCCCCCAAAAAAAACCCCTCTCTTATTACCATTTATCTCACTTTCTCACCTTTTCTCTCTGAACTACGCATAACTTGAAACATTGCTGCATGGCTTAGACCAGCTTACCTGCACTAAAAACCATTCGTTTGGGAGATTTATTCGGAAACCTTTAGAAGAGAAGTAACAGGATGTCTTTTGCTTCACATTGTTTTCATTCTTTTGCCAAGTTGCCGTGAACTGAATCTCGCTCCCCTCCCCACCCACCCCCACCCCCACCCCCGCAAGGATTTTTGAACACCAGGGAAATAGTTTCTTTATTGTCCATGTCAGTTATATCATCAGATGACTGTACTTTGAAGAGCATCAAGTTTCCAACTCTTTTCAAAGGTAGACGCAAGTACATTACATGGCAGCCATCAAGCAGAGATGACATCAATCTTTTTCTGGGCCATCTTTTTTTTTTTTAAAAGAGTTTCTGATTCGCTACTCAAAGTGATGGAAGACCCATTGTGAAACCAACGCTGTTTGGAAACAGAGCAGGATTTACAATCACTTCCAAGTTGCAAATCCAATCTTTCCCCAAACTTTAGAGGAGACTGTAACCTTGTTCATCGTAAAGAGGATGAAGAGCACTTTCATATTTTCTGGCATTTATTAGTCTTTCTGTCTAGTTTATAACTGGAGTCCAAATAATATGCGGTAATGTTCACAGCTACATCTGTTTTACATTAAGAAATTAAAGAAAGTTGACCTTTCTTTCTAAATGACCTTTCATGGAGATGATTGCTTTCAATAGATAACTCATAGTTTGGAAATCAAAAGAGAATCATGCACGACCTATAATTATAATAATTCAAAGTGTTATGGAATCATCTTTCCCTCATCAATGGAATTTTATTACACAATTTATTTCTAATATTTTAATAGCAATGACTTAAATTTAGAACAACTAGTTTAGAGGAAAAAAAGAAGGCAAAATAATTTTCTTAGAGATGCGGTTGCTAATATTTTTAATATATTAACTGTTCGTGAGGCTGTGTCCTCCAGTTGTTACAACTAGTTTAACTGTGTATGAGGTTGCAGTGATTAAAATGACTCCACTGCTACTTAGAACCTCTTGACCTTTCATTCAGGGACATTTTCTTAACACAAGCCTGGGAAAATTTGTGTCAGTTTTGGAAGACAATTTTCTTTTTTGCTTCTTAACTGCCACATATTTTAGCTGGGGAAGTTAGGAGGGGGTTGTTGTTGGAGTGGTAGAAAGTTAGTCATAACAAATTCCGTATTCAAGGACTTTTACCTGTGTCTGATGGAGACTACCTGAAGATTGTATCCAGTTGAGTGTGAAGAGTTGATTGGACAATGTGATGAATTTGTGGATATGAGGCAGGGCTGTGAACTGTCAGCTGGGTGTGGAAAACCTGGAAGCTTTCAGATTCGGTTTTCCCAGATGTGCCAATATGATATCTTTAATAAATTGAAACTTTGAGAAACCTCAAACCTCAGAGCTTTATTTCGTTGGGGGTGTTGCTTGGAACCCTGACAATTTGTATATGTTCATTCAAACTAGGATTGTTTCCTAGTATGATTTGATTGTTTATTTGTACTTTATGACTATCATTAAGTGTTGTACCTTATGATTCTTGACAAATGTATCTTTTCTTTTATGTATACTGAGAGCATATGCACCAAAGACAAATTCCTTGGGTGTCCAATCACACTTGGCAAATAAAAAATTCTATCATTCTTTCTTTCTTTCTACCTACCTACCTATCTACCTACCTATCTATCTATCTATCTATCTATCTATCTATCTATCTATCTATCTATCTATCTATCTATCTATCTAATCTATCTATCTTTCCTTTTGGATTTTCTAACCAGCTGGAGATGTGCTATCAAATAGTTCTTTTGAGGTACTGGGTATCTTTATGGATATTTCCCTTCAATATAATTTAGTATATTAATGAATATACTGAAATATTTACTATTTCAGTCAATAGTAAAGATACACAAATAATAGCAATAATAGCCTTTGTTCTAGCCATCATAAAATAATCTTGACTTGATTGTCTTTTCAAAGATCCAGATGGAAAATCTCCACCAAGTTGTTGGCTAATGCATTGTGACAGCACAAGACTTTGTCATATATTCTGTAATGTTATAGTATGATTGTGTCACACCGATCTTATATTACTTTCTCTGACCATCATTTTTCTGGTGGCTGTTCCAAGTACTGCTATTAACTAGCGAAAGCTCCTCAAAGCTTGAGCAACCGTAACTGAATCACTTCTTCTATTATTCATTCTTGACTCCTCATAATAAGAGAGATAGCTCTGAGTGCTGAGGAGTGGTCATTTCAGTAATAGGTCCCTCATCACAAAATGTTTTCCCCAGAAGAGGGAACACCTGCCATCAATTTCTCCTCGCAACCTCCAAAATTAGTCAAAGTCTAGTTTGGTCTCCCAGTTTGGTTAACTGTATGTTTCTCTCAGATTCTTTAAAAATGTGCTGGGATGCCTCTATTGTTTCATAGTACGCTGTTGTATTATATGTTTCCTTAGGGTCGATGTTTACAGACTTGGGAGTTTATTTGTGGTCTTAATTATAGGTTGCCTTGAGAATTAATAATTGCAAACAACTAGTATAAAAAAATAGGCAACATTATCTTGGGTAGCATATTCATTCCAAACTGCCTGGAAACACAAAATATGATTAACTTGGGATCCTTTCATAAGACATGGAATCCTTGACCCTTGTGGGTCTTGCATTTTGAAAAGAAGATTCCTTGCAATTTAGTCTCAGGGCAAGGTCCTAGAAAGAAAACACCTGACTCTTTCAAAAAGTTGATGGGCTAAAAGTTGATGGGCACCATTAGGAACCTGCTTATGGTTGTTCTTGAAAACGGATTTGTAGACCTTGAACTCACCTCCAGAAGGATCACTGTCCATTATAAAGTAGGAACTAGGCCTCCTTTATGCTCTCTCTGTGTGCTTTTGAATAACGTTGCATTGCATCTGTATATGACATTCTCTCATTTCTTCTCTCTGGTTGGCTTCAGAGTAAGGAGATGCAGAGATGAACAGTCAGTGCAGGAAGTGAAATTTCTTCAATAAAAGTTATTTTGTTTTCCTCTCTTTCCCTGAATGGTTGGAAAACTTTATTAGTTTTGGTTCTCTGTAATCTTTTCTATTAAAGTAAGAGATGCCTTCTCCAAGGTTTGAAAGTTGTTATAAGTCTATCGTGCCCTTTAGGGTTTCATTGTGTGTGCTTGTGTGTGTTTGTGTGTGTGTATGAAAATTCTTATTGGTGCTGTATTATTAGACAAAACATCAACTGCTTCAGTTTAATTTCCCTTGACTGTCTGCCCCTTTCCACAAATAAATAAATAAAATCCAAGGATCAGCAGGTCAAGTTTACTGCTGATAACTTTCATTTTTATAAAACCTAGTCAACAAGAACCATAAGGGATCAACGGTTATGTGGCAAATCAAGTCAATGAAATTGGGTGCCTTCTCAAAACGAGAACTGAAGGAATGGCTGTCAGTTAACTGCTTGGAGTGAGAGACAAAATGAGAATCCCTATGGACCTGCTTCCATTTTTTTTTTTTGCAGCAATCATTTTGTAATTTATTAACCTTCAAGCTCAAGAAAGGCCAAACACTTTTGGACAAAATTTCCTCACCTGTTTTTATTTATATGCTTTGCTGCCTGAAAAACACGAACCCCAGCATTGTCCTGGATGTGCCTAAAAAAAAAAAAAAAAAAAAGGACGTGCAATTAAGTCTTTCCAAGTCAAGGGAATCCTGTTGAGTTAAAAGAATGTCGAATGTGAAATAGTAGACTGAATATCTATTATTTAATCTAGCTTCAGCTATTCATTCAGCCACGATGAAATTTAATTAAGAGAAAGGCTGTGTGTCCTAGTTCCACAGTCGTCATCCTCAGGGGACTGAAAGGTAATAAAACCCCATTATGTTTCCATTTCAGCCTTTCCCTCAAAATGCTGGGTTTAGATATACTTGAGCAAAAGAAGATGGGAGACAGCAGCCTTTATAGAGTTATTTCCCCCACACACCAAAGCTTATATGGAAAAAGGCTTTAAAAAAACCAAGAACGGGCAAAAAGGGGACTCAACACATTGGAAGTTGCAAACATGATAGATGTCACTTTGATGATCTTATGTGGGTATATATATATATATATATATATATATATATATATGTATGTATGTATGTATGTATGTATGTATGTATGTATGTATGTATGTATGTATATATATATATATATGTCTTTGGTTATTCGGGTTTTCTCCCGTGTAAAATTGGAAGTGTCTTGGCGACGTTTCGACGAAGTCTCATTCGTCATCTTCAGGCTGGTGTTTACAGCTTCGTGCTTCTAGGAGCAATGTGTGATCACGATCATGACATATATATATATGTCAAAAAGTCAAGATGGTGGCTGTGAGTTCATGATCAAAACCCAATTACATGTTTATATATTTTGCATTCACAGTGCGCTGTATGTACTGTAGGAAAGGGACAAGATTGGTTCCTGCATCTTTCAATCTAACAAATCACTTTTCTGGTGAGTAACGTTTGATTTGGGTGAGATGGGAGAAAGATGACAGCATTAAATATAAAACAAGAAATATCAGGAAATAAAAGACAGGCCTCTCTCAGGTCCTTCTCTCTCTTTGCTTCATGACCTTCTGTTAATGTTGAATAACTTTATGTAATTCGGGGATGTCAAACTCGTGGTCCATGGGCCTCTTGCGTCATGTGCTGGCCCCTCCCCCGTTCAGTTTAGCGAAGGGGAAAAAATCCCAATACATGATGTGATGCTGCAGTGAGGACGCGAGTTTGACATCCCTGATGTAATTCATCCCTAAGAAAAGATGAACTTAAGAGGCAAAAATAAAAATAAAAAAATCAGTTATCAGTTATTTAGGCATACATTAGCAATAGTGTGTCTTTTATCTAAAGTTGATGTTTCCCATTCTTGTTTTCTTCTTGTGCATGTGTCTTTTTCCTTCCAGAAATTTCTGCTATTGTCACAATCTGCTTTCCACCATTCTTTTCACAAACTAAAGCAGATATGCTGGATGTGCATTGTTTTTGAAAGTGCTGGTTTTTAGGAAGTTCTTCACTCCAAATAAATATTCCCTCAAATATTGTCATTTTACTGAACTATGCCTTAATCTAAACCCCAAAGTCCAGAACTCCATTTGATTCCAGATGTAGCAAAAACAAACAGGTGCCATAATGTACTAAAGAGGCAATGAAACACTAACAAATCAGCATTGTACTCAAGAAGGAAAATGTCCCATAGACACAGGAACATATCTGCATTAATTGATCTGGAATATTTATTATCCAGCAGATTCTCTGAGTGTATATGAATCAGTGAAGGCGGAAGTCAAAACTATACTCACAACTTCTAATATCTCCTTTATGCGCTCAAAATCCCATTTTGTGTCTGCCTTTGAACAGCCATAGATACCTGTTCTTTTTGGTTTTGCCACATGCAGATTCCATTTAATAAGCCCACAAAGATTAAGATGTATGTCCTCAAATCCTAACGAGACTTACATCTCGAACAACCTATAAAGGATTGTATTTAAAGTCCCAACCTGCCACTTGATTTGATCGTGTTGGTGACATTCAGTATAGACTTATTCATTTCAATCTGTAAACAGGCATTGAAACAGATAGGAAAACTTACTCTTTCATCAGAGGGAAGAATGCAAAGACTAGAAGCAAGATATTGTTCATTAAGTGGAAGCCCATTAGAGCTGATTTCTTCCTGTTTGAAAGCAGCAAGCAGGAAAGAGCCCTTGGGAAGCACCCTTTCTTTGCATCATTGTTTAGAGGAACCTGGAACAGTCTGAAACAACCTTATATAGAAGTCATTGTGGCTTCTGAACTTCAGAAAGAGCCATTCTGTTGGTGCCCCTCTCATGAAAACATGGCTCCATCAACTTTAATTCTCTTTCAGTTTGCTTGTGTTCTGTAGGCACACAACCCGTCATGGAAGCACATTTTTCATGCAGATTTCTGCTTCTTCAAAATGTATAATTCTGCTTCTGCATGAATATCTTTTGTCCCTTGTTCTTTGATGTCACATTCAGAACAGTCATAATGTAATATATAGAAAGTGCTTTGCATCCACTGACCTTTGTTAAATAATTCCTGTTAATATGCTAAATTAAAAATATCTGCATCTTTTGGAAGAGCAGCATATACAGTCTCTGTTTTGGAAATGTGTTTTATAATGCGGTCTGAATAACTAGCTGCTAAAACCAGCTTTCCCCCTCCTATTTTGTACAGCCAAGGGCTAACAGCCAGCCAACTTTATTGTCCTTGAAATGTCATGATTTTGAGCATGCACAGAATTCTTAACTGCCCAAATTACTGCAAAGCAATCCCTTTTATTATACAGCAACAATGTGATGCCTGGCTCAAAGATTTACCAGTTAAGAAGATTAAGTATTTTTGTTTTCCTGTTTTATTAAAGTGCCAAGTCTTGTATTTTCAGTTGGTGAAGGTTGGTGGGGTATTTCTGGCATCTTCTAAAGAATAAAATGTCTTGTGAAATATTCCCTCAAAGCAAAGAAGTTATCTTAGAGGAGCTCAGAGATTTGGGATTTTTTTCAATCGTCTCTCTCCTTTTGTCAGAAGCGGAGACCGCGTTTTCTTTAATAGGTTTCCAAATATTATTTCTTTGTACTGACAGCAGACCTATACTCACACAATCTTTCATAAGTAGAGGTTGTTCTGCTTTTGTGCCATTAATTAATTAATTAATACTCCCCCCCCAGTCTTTTGTGAACAGTTACTGATGAGTCCAAGTTGGACCTTATAAAGGCAGGTGGCAAATAGCCTTCTCCACAGAATTCTGCCAAGAAAGTTAAATTCTGATGTTGGGCATCCATTCTAATCATCAGGCCAGGCTGCTTCAGAAGCAAGCAAAATCCCAGTGCCCATTCATGGTGTATTGTTGTAAAGCGAAGGAGCAGAGAGAGATTACTAAATTGTCTAAATGCTTACAAAACATCCCCTAACAACTACCATTTTGAATAAATGACAACCCAGGAAAGGAAAAGGGTATGTTAGGAGTTTGGGGCAATTCTTTTCCCCCTTGTAGAGAGCTTAGTAATTTTGCAGGAAAGCACCATACAAATACATTCTGTGTGGGTATTCTAAATAAAACACTACACACCAGAACAACTAGACACAAGGACAGTTTTTTCACTCTGCTTAACAACTAATTCCTACAATACTGTCAAATAATTTACTAAGACTGTATTAATATTATTCTTCTCTTCCTTACTAGTATCTATCACTTCCCACTTATTACTATAAGCATGTTGTTTGTATCTTTCAATTTATATTGTTTTTATTTATTTCCTAGTTCGATTTGACAGCTTATTAGTAGCCTTGACTATCACTAAGTGTTGTATCTTTTTATTCTTGATGAATGTATTTTATTCTGCTTATGCACACTGAGAGCATATACACCAAAGACAAATTCCTTGTGTGTCCAATCCCACTTGGCCAATAAAAATTCTGTTCTATTCTATTCTATTTATTTCATGAAGATGTTTTTAATTGAAGGAGAAATCCAGATAAGATAGACTACATCCAGTGATGAAATCCAAATTATTTTACTACCAGTTCTGTGGTCGTGGCTTGGTGGGCATGGCAGGGGAAGGATACTGTAAAATCTCCATTCCCACCACACTCTGAGGCCAGCCAGAGGTGGTATTTGCCGGTTCTCCAAACTATTCAAAATTTCCGCTACTGGTTCTCCAGAACCTGTCAGAACTTGCTGGATTTCACTCCTGACTATATCCTACCATGTTTTATTCTGAGGTAATTTCAGTTTAGTCTTTTCTGATTCTTTGAGGTTCCATCTTCTGTGAGTGAATGATAGAATTTGCAGTGCTGATAATAATAATAATAATAATAATAATAATAATAATAATAATAATAATAATAATAATAATAATAATTTAATTTAATTTTTATACCGCCCTTCTCCCGCAGGACTCAGGGCGGTACACAGCCAGATAAAATCAACAATCAATGAATACAATACAAATAAAAACAGTGCTAAAAAACTTATTAAATTTGGTCCCTAAATTAAAATACATAAACCATAAAGCCCCATTTAAAATTACAAATACAAATACTAATTCTATGCCAGTCCTGCGCGGAAGAATAAATACGTCTTCAGCTTGCGGCGAAAGGTCCGGAGATCAGGAAGTTGACGAAGTCCTGGGGGAAGCTCGTTCCAGAGGGTAGGGGTCCCCACAGAGAAGGCCCTCCCCCTGGGGGTCGCCAGCCGACATTGTTTGGCTGACGTCACCCTGAGGAGGCCCTCCCTATGGGAGCGCACAGGTCGGTGGGAGGCAAACGGTGGCAGAAGGTGATCCCGTAGATAACCCGGTCCTAAGCCATGGAGCGCTTTAAAGGTGGTAACCAACACCTTTAAATGTGAGAAACTTTGCAGTCTGGCGGAGTAATCGTACAATTTAGTTCCAGTCTGTATTACTTACTTGTATTTATCAATCTGTTCTATTGTTCTATATTGGTGTCAAATTGTGATTTTGACAAAACTTAACATTTTCACTGTTTCTGTACATTTCTTTTTCATAAAACAGCTGATATGTAATTGAACTTCAAATACAAGCATTCACATTGATACATTATTTTACCAGCAAAGTACACCTTAGTTTTTGTGGGAGGGATGCAAAAACCAGGCTAATTCTATTTTCATCCACACAATGAAGAACAAGTTGATTTGCTTAAATAGAATAGAATAGAATAGTTGTTTTTTTTAAAATTGGCCTTGTGATTGGACACACAAGGAATTTGTCTTGGTGCATATGCTCTCAGTGTACATAAAAGAAAAGATACCTTCATCAGGGTACAACATTTACAACGCTTAATGATAGTCATAGGGTACAAATTTAACACTTAATGATACAACACTTAACAATAGTCATAGGCTACAAATAAGCAATCAGGAAACAATCAGTATCAGTATAAATTGTAAGGATACAAGCAACAAAGTTACAGTCATAAGTGGAAGGAGATGGGTGATGGGAACGATGAGAAGATTCCTAGTAGTGCAGATTTAGTGAATAGTTTGACAGTGTTGATGGAATTATTTAGCAGAGTGATAACGTTTGGGGAAAAACTGTTCTTGTGTCTAGTTGTTCTGGTGTGCAGTGCTCTGTAGCGTCGTTTTGAGGGTAGGAGTCGAAACAGTTTATGTCCAGGATGTGAGGGGTCTGTAAATACTTTCACAGCCCTCTTTTTTGACTCGTGCAGTACAGGTCCTCAGTGGAAGGCAGGTTGGTAGCCATTTTTTTTTTTGCAGTTCTCGCAAGGTTGAAGTGAAAGGAGAACCTGGGAGGCCACCCCTCTCCCCCCCAATCAAAATTTTTGAACAAGTCTAGTTATTTCAATCTTTGAGTGGAAATTTATCCTGGTACAAAAATGATAAATACAGTATATTGTATCAGTTGTTGACCTTTTAGGATGCTCTAAACCAGTCACTCTCCATAATTCTTTAAAACATTTGTGTTTTTTTTTCAAATAAATGGGTTAGACCATGAAATCCCAGAATGATCTTGTTTATAGTGGTGGATCATGTAGCTTGTAGCTTAGGTAAGGTTGAAGTGAGCTATAAATAAGTTAAGGATCTTGATGAAAAGGTGCTAGGTTGCACCCTGGAGACCTTCTCTGTACTTTAATTCACTATAGGTGCAAGAAATGATGACTTAATTCAAATTCCTCACTTCTCCCACTTCTTTGTGCTCCATCTCCAGAGAGAAGTTAGATTAGAAGTAGGAAGACTCAGGCTATAACCCCCTCTTAGGTACAGATGATCCCCACCCCACCCCCCGTATATCTTAGAGCCAGTTCTTCTGTCTAAGCCCAATGTACTTACAAGATTGTTCTTAGGGATGCTATGCATTTTAACATGCGAATGGGATAGTGGAAAACGTGATAGGGCACCTAGGAACATGAACTAAAAGACAGATCACATTCTTTTCAGTCATACAGGAAAACTCAGATTTAATTCCTGGAATCTCATAACACATAATAATAATAATAATAATAATAATAATAATAATAATAATAATAATAATAATAATAATAATAATAATAATATCATCATCATCATCATCATAATCATCATCATAATTATCATCATAATCATCATCATCATTTGGCGGTTCAAATCCCTAGTGCTGCCGTTTAACGGGGTGAGCTCCCGTTATTTGTCCCAGCTTCTGCCAACCTAGCAGTTTCGAAAGCACCTAAAAATGCAAGTAGAAAAAATAGGGACCACCTTTGGTGGGGAGGTAACAGCATTCTGTGCGCCTTTGGCCTTGAGTCATGATGGCCACATGACCACGGAGATGTCTTCGGACAGCACTGGCTCTTTGGCTTTGAAATGGAGATGAGCACCATCCCCTAGAGTCGGCAACGACTAGGGGAACCTTTACCTTTACCTTAATATGACATAAAATTATATGTCCAAGTACAAATGGAAATATTTGCTTGATGAAAGCCAGTTTCCTTTATTCTGAAACTGAAGCAGAAGTAATGGCATGTTTAAGGCATTGAGTAGAAGCAAAACTTACAGTGGAGTGGCAATTTGTAGTGTCATTCAGAAGGGAAAATTATAAATATACTGATTACATATAAGTAAAATGCAATTGGATATGGTGGCTTATGCTGAGTCTTATGCTGGCCAGGAATAAGTGGGTGAATTCAACGTAAAAACTATACTTTGAGGATTGTGGTCTTTGCTTGGCCTGAAAAAAAAAAGTGCACTCCATGGTTAGACCTGGCACTAACATCCTAGTATATCTGTTACTTTCCAGAACTTTTGGACAAACATTATTTAATTTACTATTTAAATGGTAATACAATTCACTAAAACTGTGATTCTACTGTAGCTGTGCATGTAAATAGTTCAAATTCAATCCCCAAATAAAGTTGGGTAGCTGTCTCTTAATCATAAAATGTTGTTATTTAATCTTTCTTAATTTTTTACTGTTTCATATTGTCCTTAAACTTTTTTATTATGCTCTAAGCCTCCCCCCTCCGTATAAGTTTAATATATACATAGAAGAGAATAGAAGAGAATTTTGAATAGAATTTTTTATTGGCCAAGTCTGATTGGATCCACAAGGAATTTGTCTTGGTGCATATGTTCTCAGTGTACATAAAAGAAAAGATATCTTCATCAAGGTACAACACTTACAACACTTAATGATAGTCATAGGCTACAATTAAGCAATCAGGAAACAATCAATTACAGTATAAATCGTAAGGATATAAGCAACAAAGTTACAGTCATAAGTGGAAGGAGATGGGTGATGGGAACGATGAGAAGATTAATAGTAGTGCAGACTTAGTGAATAGTTTGACAGTGTTGGAATTATTCGTTCAGCAGAGTGATGGCGTTTGGGAAAAAACATCTTGTGTCTAGTTGTTCTGTTGTGCAGTGCTCTATAGCGTCATTTTGAGGATAGGAGTTGAAACAATTTGTGTCCAGGATATGAGGGGTCTGTAAATATTTTGACAGCCCTCTTTTTGACTCGTGCAGTATACAGGTCCTCAATGGAAGGTAGGTTGGTAGTAATTGTTTTTTCTGCAGTTCTAATTATCCTCTGAAGTCTGTGTCTGTCTTGTTGGGTTGCAGAACCAAACCAGACAGTTATAGAGGTGCAGATGACAGACTCAATAATTCCTCTGTAGAACTGTATCAGCAGCTCCTTGGGCAATTTGAGCTTTCTGAGTTGGCACAGAAAGAAAATTCTTTGTTGTGCTTTTTTGATGATGTTTTTGACGTTAGCTGTCCATTTTAGATTTTGCAATATGGTAGAACCTTGAAAATTGAAGGTCTCTACTGTTGATACTGTGTTGTCTAGTATTGTAAGAGATGGAAGTATGGAAGGGTTTCTCCTAAGGTCTACCACCATTTCTACGGTTTTGAGTGTGTTCAGTTCTGGATTGTTCCAATTGCACCACGAGGCTAGTCGTTCAACCTCCCATCTGTATGCAGATTCATCATTGTCTCGAATGAGACCGATCTCTATTGTGTCATCTGCGAACTTCAGACGTTTAACAGATGGATCGTTTGAGATGCAGTCATTGGTATACAGAGAGAAGAGAAATAGGGAGTACACACATATGTATGTATGTATGTATGTATGTATGTATGTATCATCAGATACAATTGTACAGGTATCTGATGATACATACATACATACATACATACATACATACATACATACATACATTCCAAGTGGGGTCTTTTCAAGTCATTTCAGTCAATCTTGTTCTGACCGAGTTCTGTTCCAATGTGTTGCAGTGATTTAGATATTAAACTGTGACATGGGAGATTCATCCTCTAGTTCTTCTTTAGCCACAAAAGGTCCTTGGATAAGTCTCTTGGCCAGTTATTCTTTTTAGACCCGATTTACCTTGCAGGATTGTTCTTGATTTCATATTGAATTTACATAAAAGTGTATACCAAATTAAAATACTGCTATAAATACTGCTAATAATGGTCCAGTGAAATGACTCAGTATAAAGCATTTTTTATGTTCCCATCATTACACAGACATAAACTGTGCCTAATCTATCACTTATCTAATATAGAGATGCATTATTATTGTATAAGGATCCATCTGTCTCCGTATTAGCTTAAGTTAGCTTAAGTGACGTAAAGTTGAAAATATTCAGAAATATTGATATCTTCCAAGACCTTGCAAATTAAGACAGCAGTATTATATTGCAATATATAATATTTCCAATCTCTATATTGAGTATTTATATCTTGTCAAACTTGACTGCACACTCGTGCATCGGCCAATGGTCTTTGCAGAAAAAAACAACAACCTTCCCCTCCTTCAAATTAAGTTAGATATGAAAAAGAATTCAAACATAATAATCTTAATCATATGTTTTTAATGGTCTTCACACAATACTTCAGAATTTAAATCTGAAATCTAACATGTTGATTTTTAGGGAGTGGGAGGAGAGGAAGTCTGGTCTTAATATTCTTTGTAAAACCTATTCAGTTGAAAGAAAGAAACATAAGCATTAAATGGAACATTACCTAGGAAAATCTCATTGTGAAAGTAAAAATGAGAGTATAGAAAGAAGTCACTTGTAGCATCATGCAATTACTGATTCCTTCTACAATTTCATTGTGGGTATCTGTTAAAATATATTATGAAGCAAATTACCAAAGACACTGTAGTGTAGAACAATTACATTACAATGTGTGTTACAGAGGGAAGCCATTTCAGTACCAGTAGTACGGTAAAACCAAACCAATTTGATGACAAATGAAGTTGTAAGATTGTCAAAAATGAGAGAAACAAAAGAAATTAAATATAAAACACCTTCCTCCAACATCAATTAAATTTCAGTGTCTTAAGGATTTATGTCAGACCCTGAATGCTAATTTGGAGGGATGTATTTTGTTAAATAATATACTTGTTGAAAAGGAAGTAAGAAATCTGGTTATAATAGGACATCCATTGTTCTGTCAATGCTATATTTATTTATGTATTATAAAACTAATCAAACTTTAACCTACATCACAGGTAACTGGAGATGATGTCCCAATCATGTTGTCATTAATAGAATCAACAGCTTTGTCTTCTTATTAATACTGCTAGAAACTTTATTTACTCCACATTTACACTTCTCACAACCTTGGAGAGTTGCTTGCTTGTCACAATTTTGGCTCAATACTTCTCAAAGCATGACATGAACTTCCTTGGAGAGCCAAAGGAATTTGCTGGTTAAATCGGACACTTCTGAGGACTTGTTGATCCAAGAGATGAAACATCACCTCTCTCTGTCCTAGCAATTGTGCTGTCCTCCTACCCCGCTAAGATTCAGTAGATAATAATTTATATTTCCATCACTTATTTGTTTTGATATCTTATATTTTGTAAATTCCAACTTCCCCTTCTGAAAATGTTCTTCAGCTGAAGAAAAAAAAACATACAACCAAATGGAAGTAATCTAATTTAGGATGTTATATGGTCCTATTCTTCTTCTCGTTTTAATTCATTTAAATATTTTCTTGAACTAGATGGAACTAGACGGAAACAAATCTTCCCCATTGCCTTTTTAAAGAAAATTCACATGCTGGGAGTGAACCCCTGGAATCATTCATGTAATCTATGTGGGAGTTAGTTGCATATAATGATGACTCTTTTGGAGTCTGAATGAGTTTCCAGAACAATTTTGTGAAGATACTGAATAGCATGGAAGATGAGAAGGAATCTTGCACCATATAAGGGTCTTGTCCATGAAGAAATAAATGTTTGTAATTCCATCTTCTTCTTTTCAAAAGTATGTGGTGTTGTGTAGGAACACAACACCAGGGCCTCTGGTGGCTCAACGGACTAAGTCTGTCTGTTATTAACACAGCTGCTTGCAATTACTGCAAGTTCAAGTCCCACCAGGCCCAAGGTTGACTCAGCCTTCCATCCTTTATGAGGTAGGTAAAATGAGGACCCAGATTGTTGGGGGCAATTAAGTTGACTTTGTATATAATATACAATTATTGTATATAATATACAATGGATGAAGACTATTGCTTAACACATTGTAAGCCGCCCTGAGTCTTCGGAGAAGGGCGGGATATAAATTCAAAAAAAACACAACTATTTAGCAAACATGCTAAAAATGTTTGACATTTCACTGTTATATTATTATATTGTTCTCATATAATCAGTCCCCTTTGAGAACTCTGATTACGATGCAATTTGAAAGCACCATACGTGCATACATATTTATTCAGAGTCTACTTGCAGCCATGCTAAGAGGAATTTTTTCCTAAGGATGATAGAGCTACTTTTGTGTATAGGATTTGATTGGCATAAACATAGCCACAATCTCCTTTCACAAATAAAGCATCAACATTTGAAAATGTGTTTTGTTGTACACGCTTTCCCCCTTCATAGCTGCGTGGGCCACGAAGAAATGATTTCTAGATCAGAAGAACGAGGTTTGCAGTTATGAATCTCATTAGATCTAGAAGTAGCAAATTTCTATGAGTTTCAAGTATTTTCTGTTCTTTGCAAGTGAAATGAATACCTGATACCTATCAGGAGACATTTGATAGAAAGGTGGTAATATTGACTCGAAGACAAATTGGCATAGAAATACCGGATGCCTTTCTGTCCTACAATACTATAATCTATTGTGCCACATCAGTGCTGTGATTTTGCATTAAAGTCTATTTTGCCTGGATTTTTTTTTTTTTTGCAATGTAAAAAATAAAAAAAAAGGTTTGAAAAATTCAATTCCAGTATAAAACACTTGGCATTCCACATGTAGGATCTGTCATGTACTTATTGCATTGGCCAGGTAAGCTGCCAACAGGCAGTTTGGAAGGGTTCTTTTTTTTATTATTATTTTGCTTGTGGGTGGGGAGAAGATTAATTGTGTCAGAGAATGTGATTGCCCTTAACTTGCATTATGAAGACAAGATGCAATTGCCCTGGCTGGTTTAGTCCAGTTTGGTGCAGAAGGCACAGATGTATCATTCAGGATCCTATCCAGATAAACTTCATAAACTGCTATCCTCAGGATTAAACTGGATGCTTTTTGTTTGCTGTGGAGCCATTAAATCCAGTCAATGTCATAAAGTGTATGTGAGAAATGGTGAGTGGTCAACTGTCCAGGTGTGGAGCAGCTGAGTTGAGTCTGGAAATTGATGGTTTTGCTGCTCACCCGCCCATCCCTTTGCCAAAACTGCTGCATCACTGACTCATAGTATTATTGACTCATCCTCTATATCTTTGGAGAGCTGAAAAATGACTCGGGTTGTGTACTTTTTTTGCCTAGCTTAAAGAAGACACTTTGACTTTTCTGAAATACTGAATTGCTTGTCATCAGGATAGGCATGGTCTTTCTACAGATTCCTCCCATTCTGGACATAAACTGTTTTAACTTGTCCCCTCAAGATGCTGTTATAGGGCATTGCATGCCAAAACATTTAGATACAAAGATAGCTTCTTCCCCCAGGCCATTGCTCTGCTAAATACTTAACTCCTATAGCACTTTCTCCTGACCATGTATACATGCTGTTTTGCTTTTATTCTTGTTACCTTCTCATCTTTCGCAATTTCTTATCTTTCTTACCTCTCATCTTTCCTACTGCCTTCTCCTATGGTATATTATGATTTCTCAATTGTTGTTGTATCTTATGATTTGTGATAGTATCTTATCATTTATGATTTATAATTTATTACTTTGTTGTTTGTAGGCACACTGAAAACTTATGTACCGGATACAGATTCCTTGTGTCCAATCACACTTGGCCAATAAAGAATTCTATTCTATTCTATTCTATTCTATTCTATTCTATTCTATTCTATTCTATTCTATTCTATTCTATTCTACTCTACTCTACTCTACTCTACTCTACTCTACTCTACTCTACTCTACTCTACTCTACTCCACTCCACTCCACTCCACTCCACTCCACTCCACTCCACTCTATTCTGATGATATTATATAAACTTTTCTTACTTTGCTTTTGGCTTGTTGCTTTGATAGTTTTACAGGAGGAAGAAGCTTCCTTTAAAATAAATCTGTCTTCAGAGATAGTAAGCATAGCTAGGCAAATCTCCAGAAGTTAAATGGGGATTGGAAAAAAAAATCTGTCTCTTATGTACATGGGTGTAAAGACCTGTAAAGAATTAACTTTATATTTAATTTGCTGCAAAGTAGGAGAGTCCTTTTACATTACTGGTTATACATTACAGGACGATGAAGTTTTTTGTCATGCTTCTTAAAATTAAAAACAGGTTAGCAACCAACCCACTAACAAAATTCCCTACCTGCTTTTTATATTTGCTGCAAGAAACTCACTCCGCTACCATTTATATGCTACTAAAAAACATTACCTCACTTTGAGCTATATAATATTAATGATGAGGAAAGGACATCCCCCTGTTGCACTTGTGCTGGGATTTAAACAGGTTGTGTTACTGTTGCAAATTAATTTCAGGTCTCACATTTCTACCTTGCACGTAGAAAGATAATTTTTATTACACATTTTATTTTTATTTTGTTACAGGAAATTATCTAAATAGGAAACCCTTTGATAAAATCCAAAGGATAATTACTTAGATGTTTCCCTCTTCATACAAATAACATCATGTGAGATCTGTCAAAGGAGTAGCCAGCATATAGTTAGCAGATTAGACCTGTTCCAGAATGATTTTGGAACCAATAAGATATGGTGAAGCAGCATAGCTATGGTGGTTTTAACAACAGACTAGAAATATTTACTGAAGAGGCAAGGTCTGTCAAAATAATCAGGAACATCTATTCTCAGAGACAGGAGGCCTCCAGCTGCCAAGTGAAGGAACAACAAGATGTCCTTTTTGAGACATCACTCAAAAACAAGAAACTTTGATTTATAAACTAGTCAAACAAGAAAGATTTTATTCCAGTATAATGAGACAAGCTAACGGTCTCCAGTTGCTTGGTTTTCCTGGCGTATTCCAGGGGTGAAATCCAGCAGGTTCTGACAGTTCTGGAGAACCGGTATTGGAAATTTTGAGTAGTTCAGAGAGCCGGCAAACACCACCTCTTGTTGGCCCCAGAGTGGGGTGAAGATTTTGCAATATCCTTGCCCCAGGAATGGGGAGTGAACGGGGAGTTTGCAGTATCCTTCCCCTGGAGTGGGGTGGAAATGGAGATTTTGCAATATCCTTCGCCCAGGAATGGGGAGGGAATGGGAATTTTGCAGTATCTTTCCCCTGGAGTGGGGTGGGAGTGGAGATTTTGCAGTATCCTTCCCCTGGAACAGGGTGGGAATGGAGATTTTGCAGTACACTTCCCCTGCCACGCCTACCAAGCCATACCATGCCCACCAAGCCACGCCCACAGAACTGGTAGTAAAAAATTTTGAATTCCACCACTGGCATATTCATATCTGCTACTCAAAGAAGCACTCTCAGTATTTGATCAAACAGACCCAAGTCCCAAAAATGCTAATATGAATATAAACTGAGGACAAGCCCAACTCCATATTAGCACTAATGATGTCACCTAGTTTATGAAACATCTTGCAAGAAAAACAACTAGAAAGTACCAAGGACTCCTTATTTCAACCCTGAGGTACAAATATTCTACTTTATTGGTAAAATGCTTATGCCATGATAATGAAATTGTCAATCACTGCAGAAAGAAGAATGAGTGACTGCAAGAGGAGAAAAAAAGAAGATCCACTATTAGGACAATGGTTACATAAAGGAGGAGTGAGTTCAGGGCAGCAATATAAGTGAATCTTTCAGACAAGATTTCCTTAGGTTTTTTTTATTTATTTATTATATTTATCACAACAGTATATATAAGCATAAGCATGAAAATAACTATATAATATATAAGCATATATATAAGCATAAGTAGGTAATAACTATATTAATTGGATATAATGAAAGGAAACAATAGGACAGGAACAGTAGGCACGTTTGTGCTCTTATGCACACCCCTTATAGACCTCTTAGGAATGGGGTGAGGTCAACAGTAGAGAGTTTTTGGTTAAAGCTTTGGGGATTTTGAGAAGAGACCACAGAGTCAGGTAATGTGTTCCAAGCAATAATAACTCTGTTACAGAAGTCATATTTTCTGCAATCAAGATTGAAGCAGTTAACATTAAGTTTAAATCTATTGTTTGTTCTTGTATTGTTGTGATTGAAGCTGAAGTAGTCTTCAACAGGAAGGACATTGCAATAGACGATTCTATGAGTTAAACACAGGTCCTGTCGAAGGTGGCGGAGTTCTAAGTTTTCTAAACCCAAGATTTCATGTCTGGTGGCATAAGGTATTTTGTTGTTTTCAGAGGAGTGGAGAACTCTTCTTGTAAAATATTTCTGGACACGTTCAATTGTATTGATGTCTGAAATGAGGTATGGGTTCCAGACAGGCGAGCTGTATTCAAGAATTGGTCTAGCAAATGTTTTATAAGCTCTGGTTAGTAGTGTAGTGTTTCTGGAGAAGAAGCTACGTAAGATTAGGTTTACAACTCTTAAAGCCTTTTTTGCGATGTAGTTGCAGTGGGCTTTGGCACTTAGATCATTGGATATGAAAACTCCAAGGTCTTTAACAGGGTGGGGGTCATCTGTAAGGTAATGTCCATCGGTTTGTAT
The DNA here is from genome assembly GCF_028640845.1 of Ahaetulla prasina. Classification (NCBI taxonomy): domain Eukaryota; kingdom Metazoa; phylum Chordata; class Lepidosauria; order Squamata; family Colubridae; genus Ahaetulla; species Ahaetulla prasina. Next base: position 270,948,441 of record NC_080539.1, read on the forward strand.
TTAGTGTTTAGATTCTTTTTTCCAATGTGTACTGGTTGAGATTTGGAGTTGTCAAGTTTTTGACCATTCTGACACAAAGTCAAGGTCTTTTTGAAGGGTAGCTGTATTGTTGGTAGTGTTAAATAGTTTGACATCGTCAGCGAAAAGAACACAATTACTTTTAATATGGTCACAGAGATCATTAATGTATAATATGAAGAGTGTTGGTCCAAGAACACTGCCCTGGGGAACGCCGCTATTGACAGGAACAGGATTTGATAGGGCATTGCCAATTTTGACCACTTGTTGTCTGTTTGACAGGAACGCTGTTATCCAATTGTGGAGGGGTCCGGAGATGCCGGAGTTCTCACAAAGATAAAGGTAACAGCGGTGGGTGGGTGGGTTGATGGGTGGGAACATATTCAGATTTGCAAGATACTCTTACTAGAGCTGGGACCGGCTGGGAGGTGGTGGCAGCCGCCTTCAGAGGCTTCATGGGCTGTAAGAGCCAAGACACAGAGCCGGATATGCCCCCTGTGGCCCAGTGGCACCTTCCTGGGCATCGGCCTGCCTCTGAGCCCCCCTCCCTCCCCTTCAGGAAAGACCGGAGCTCTTGGGGGACAGTGCAACAGGCCATTCAGCGCTTCCTGCTGAGTGGCACAACGGATGCCCCCTCCAGCCCCCAGCCCCATCGCCAGAAATGGCTCCGGCCATAAGGAACTGAGCAGAAGCTGGAAAAGCTCCCAAGCAGGAGAATTTCTCAGTATCTGCCCCGTGTTGTTACCCTTGGGGAGGGAGTCACTTGGTTGTTTCTGCCCAGGTCCATCTGCAGCTTAGCTGGAGAATAAACTCCCCCGCTGCCTCCCTCTCCCCCTCCCCTGGTGCCCTTACCAGCAGGAGAGCCTCAAGGTGACCCAAGTAGGTTTCCTCACTGGCCAGGATGCCCGACAGGACCCACTTCCTCATCTCCAGACCCTTTTCCAGGTCTGGCTCGCTCTGGAGAAAGGAAGAGAGGGGTAGAGTACTGGTACTAGAGTACTAGAGTAAAAGTTGTACTGACTTACATGAACCTGGATTCTTGGTCTGATCTACCTTGAAAGATTGACTAATCTTTGAATGCTGATTTTAGTGATGTTATATTGTCATCAGACAGTTTTGTCTGCTTTTTGTTCTAATTACTGTTAGTGTTTTAGAACATTATGAGTTGTGATTTTCCAACTGAATCTGGAATTTGTCTGAAAGAAGGGTAGTTTAAAAATATTTTAGAAAGTTAGAGAGGGAGGGAAATAGAAAGGTGAACAATTGCTATTAATACAAGGAAAGCCCCTCTTAAGAGTTTTTTTTTAAAAAATATAGCTCTAATGTTAATTGAGTTTCGAAGATCTGTCCTGCACATTTCAAACGGTTTTGAACCAATTAGATGCCTCTAAAAATGGGAATTATTTAATATTTAAAAAGCTCTTTTGTTTCTCTTTTGGAAAGTTTACTGCTGATGCATTGGGCTCTATTTGACTGTACTGTACCCCTCCAATTTTTTAGAATAGAATAGAATAGAATATTTTATTGGCCAAGTGTGATTGGACACACAAGGAATTTGTCTTGGTGCATATGATCTCAGTGTACATAAAAGAAAAGATACCTTCATCAAGGTACAACACTTACAACATTTAATGATAGTAATAGGGTACAAATTTAAAACTTAATGATACAACACTTAATGATATAGGTTACAACTAAGCAATCAGGAAGCAATCAATATCAGTATAAATCGTAAGGATACAAGCAACAAAGGTACAGTCATAAGTGGAAGGAGATGGGTGATGGGAACGATGAGAAGTTTAATAGTAGTCCAGATTTAGTAAATAGTTTGACAGTATTGAGGGAATTATTTGTTTAGTAGAGTGGTGGTGTTCAGGAAAAAACTGTTCTTGTGTCTAGTTGTTCTGGTGTGCAATGCTCTATAGTGTCATTTTTTTGTGTTCTTGAAACAGATGGTAGCTATCTATTTTCTGAGACCCACAAAGCATCCACAGAATACAACAAAGATTGCCCAAGGATGATAATACTCCCACAGTCAGCTGCAGCTCTCAGTTCATGTGAATGGTTTGCTGGAAAGCATCTGGAATGGCAGAAGCAGCCATTCTTAATGTCCTTACTGTGAATGTGCAGATGGTTCATTCACTGTATACAGGATTTCCACCGCCAAATTTCATGCTGTTTTGTTTGCCTTGGACCAGCCACACTTAGTCACTTTAGAATTGCTTCTCTTCTAACATACTTTTCTCTTTTTCTAGGGCAGTCTTTAACAGCAGTATTATTTTAAAATAATCATTGCGTCCAGAAGCAAAATGTAAAGCAAAGATAGAAAGAAACTATCTAGGCTAAACCTCATGTGAGTTTTACATTTAAAGTGAAGCATTTTTTATGGAGATTCTTCTTCCTTTTTTTTTTTTAAATTTTACCAACTCAAATTGGGGGGGGGGAAGGGAAAGCACTTAGAGGAGATTGGATGAAAGGATTAAAGGAGGGAGACAAAGTGCTCAGCTGAGAATAGTGGGATCAGTGGTCAAAGTTTTAAGATGCTGTTGTGATGCCAACTGTTTCTGAAACAATGCTATTTATAAACAGTGAGGTTAATTCTTGCAGAACAACAGAGCAACTGTTCAAAACTCATTACTGTGCATTGCAAAATATTCTTTCTTTTCGATGTTGTTGCTGAATTCATAGGGAATACCTAGCTGCAGGATTGAGTGGCACATTTCTGTCCTTACTCTCACAGGGTGATTTTAAGTGGATCCATTATATCAGGTCTAACTCTTAAGCTCTATCCCATCACTACCCCACCCCTGTTGCCAGTGATTAATTTTTTTTTACTACCGGTTCTGTGGGTGTGGCTTGGTGGGCGTGGCATGGCTTGGTGGGTGTGGCTTGGTGGGTATGACAGGGGAAAGTTACTGCAAAATCCCCATTTCCTCCCGATCAGCTGGGACTTGGGAGGCAGAGAATAGATGGGGGCTGAGCCAGACAGAATTTTTACTACTGGTTTTCTGAACTATTCAAAATTTCTGCTACCGGTTCTCCAGAACTGGTCAGAACCTGCTGAAACACACCTCTGCCTGTTACCAGATGTTGTATCCTATATGTTCACAGGATGTGCTCTATCACTGAATGATGTCTCTTATTCAATAAACAAGATCTTTATACACACCTCAGTGCCTCAATCATCTTGATCACAAACTCAGATGTTTATTTAACTTTCCTCATTCTGGTACCTCCAGAATGTTGCTGTACAAGTCTTATCATCCTCAGTCAGTATAGTAATGCTAATACAAACTGTAGTTTAATACTCTATAACCAGAACGGTGGGGAAGGCAAATGCATTACACAAAGCTTCTTTAACAGAAGATATGTGGTTGAGGAATGTGTATCTCTCTAACTGGTATAGAGCTTCAATCTGCGTACACTCACAACCCCACTAGCCTGAGAAGCATGACATTCTTCCGAACTATCAGCGTCCAGCAGGAGATAAGAGGGGCCCGGCTGCGGCAGGGGGAGCGGGCGAGACACAACAATAAGTCTAAGTGCTATTGCTGTTTATTATATTTATCCCACCTGAATCCAAATGATTCTGGGCAGATCAAAATATACTATTTTGTTAGTTGCGAAGTCGTGTCCAACCCATCGCGACCCCATGGACAATGTTCCTCCAGGCCTTCCTGTCCTCTACCATCCTCTGGAGTCCATTTGAGCTCATGCCTACTGCTTCAGTGACTCCATCCAGCCACCTCGTTCTCTGTCGTCCCGTTCTTCTTTTGCCCTCAATCTTTCCCAGCATTAAGTTCTTCTCCAGTGAGTCCTTCCTTCTCATTAGGTGGCCAAAGTATTTCAGTTTCATCTTCAGGATCTGGCCTTCTAAAGAGCACTCAGGGTTGATCTCCTCTAGGACTGACTTGTTTGTTCGCCTTGCAGTCCAAGGGACTCGCAGGAGTCTTCTCCAGCACCAGAGTTCAAAGGCCTCAATTCTTTGGCACTCAGCCTTTCTTATGGTCCAACTTTCACAGTCTTACATTGCAACTGGGAAAACCCAGTTCATAACTAAAACATTATGAAACTACATAATAGTAAATAGCAGACAACAAAACCAAACTAGAACAAAGAAAAAGAAGAATATGACCACAAATCTAGCAAACCATCCCACCAGCATCACGCATCAGCAAATGGGGTCCCAACCACCCTCACTCAAGACCTGGGAGAACAGTCATGTCTGTCGGCCCTCTGGAGTACCAGCAGGGTGGGAGCCATTTGTATCTCATAGAGAACCTCCTTCCAGAGGGCAAGTACTGTTATAGGTAATAGGATAGGTGGTATGAACAGCTCTAGGATGCATTCAGCGCCACAGACCTTGAGCAACAGGGGTGAAATCTAGCAGGTTCTAATAGGTTCTGGAGAACCGGTAGCGGAAATTTTGAGCAGTTTGGAGAACCGGCAAAGACCACCTCTGGCTGGCCCCAGGAGTGGGGTGGGAATGGGGATTTTGCAGTGTCCTTTCCCTGGAGTGGGATGGGAATGGGGATTTTGTAGTATCCTTCCCCTGCCATGCCACCAAGCTATGCCCACCAAGCCATACCATGCCCACCAAGCCACGCCCGCAGAACCGGTAGTAAAAAAAAATTGGATTTCACCACTGTTGGGCAGGTATGGCTGTATAGGATTTCAGAGACTGTTTCTAAAGTAGTTTTTAATGGTTGAAGGAGGAAAAGTTAAATCCATGATTGGAGGATAAATATATAAATAATATTTACTTTTAATTCAATGTGATGAAAGACATCATGTTCAGATTTTGTTCTCCTCCATCTCCCACTGTTTGTGGTCTAGCTCCCCCCTGATCAAGCCTAGACCAAATGTGGTTCTAGACTAGAATGGGCTCTGATGTAGATGATAAAAGGGAAAATTTTGCACCATTTAGAATTAGAATTAGAATAGAATTTATTGGCCAAGTGTGATTGGACACACAAGGAATTTGTCTTGGTGCATATGCTCTCAGTGTACGTAAAAGAAAAGATACCTTCATCAAGGTACAACATTTACAACCCAATTGATGATCAATATATCAATATTGGGATTGCCAGCAACAAGTTATAGTCATACAGTCATAAGTGGGAAGAGATGGGTGATGGGAACTTTTGCACCATTTATATTAAGGACATGAGATGATCCCATTAATTGGAAGGCTACAGGCAGGAATATGTGGAGCACTGGTAGAGTTTCGGGAAAGAAGAGGTGAACTTATCAGGTATACATAGTTTCAAAGTCAAATGTTCCCAAGCATGCAAATTTTTCTAAAAAAGCAGACCCTACTTTTAGCAAGATTTTATAGTTTGCTCCTCATGTAATCAAGATGTAGTGATAGATCAGTTTGTGCTGAATACTGAACTGTCTAAAGGGGGAAAAAAATACACACCTTCCGTTTGATTATAAATGTGATATGCGTCAATTTTATCACCTTTTAAATTCATTGCCACTATATAACACCTGAAGCCCATCTGACTTCCTAGCACTTAGAATAAGCATTTTAGATGGGCTTTAGATAGCAAACTGCAAAGGAATTGTGTTTACAGCCTTTGCCAAGATAGAAGTTGAAAAGTGATATTCCTATTTACTAGCACAAAAGGGCCTAAAAGTCTGGTGTCATTTAATTGTGGGTGTACAAGATTTCTTCTCTAGGATGAATACAACAATAATGGTTTTTAATAGTGATTGACAACTGGGAGCCCAAGCCTGATTTTGGCTACCAAGACCTTCTACATCATAAATCTAAGAAAGTACCAGATCCCAAGGTCTTCTTTTTCCCCTCTCTGTAGTCAGGCTTTTATCCAATTTCGCTATTTACCTCTCCTATCAATAGAAACAGAGTTTGTCCACATTGGACAGAATGCTGCACAATTTGGGGGTTCTTCTGGACTCTCAGCTATGACCAGGAGGGCTTTGCACAGATCCATCTCATGTGCCAATTGTGGCTGTTCCTGAACCAGGAGGCCTTGCTCACAATCACTCATGCCCTGGTTGTTTTGGATTACTGCAATGGAAGCTACAACTGGTGTGGAATGTCAGTGGAATGCATGCCTAGTTCTGGGTGCTTCATGTTTTGCCAATATGAAAGAAACCTCCCGTTTCTTTCCAGGTGTAATTCAAGATGCTGATTAAAACCCTAAATGGTATGAGACCAGGCTACTTGCAGGACAACCTCTCCTTCAGGTATCTCTCCATTCCACCAAGTCAGATCCACTCCAGGTCTCCTCCCCCAGAGGCCCTCACCTTTCTTGCTTCTGAAAGGCTTAAAGAACTGGGACAGGAGCTGTATGGGACAATATTGCCTTGGGCTGCTATGAGTTTTTATAGAGCTTTATAGGTTTTTATTTTATTGTTTGAGGCAGGGGTGCTATTCAGCAGGTTCTGACAGGTTCTGGAGAACCGGTAGCGGAAATTTTGAGTAGTTCAGAGAACCGGCAAATACCACCTCCGGCTGGCCCCAGAGTAGGGTGGGAATGGAGATTTTGCAGTATCCTTCCCCTGCCATGCCCACCAAGCCACACTTCACCTAACAAGCCATGCCTACAGAACCGGTAGTAAAAAAAAATTGAATTCAACCACTGGTTTGAGGATTTCTGTTATGCCTACTTTGTATTGGCCAGGATTGTTCTTACAATAAAGGTGGCTACATACGAAGGAAGGAAGGAAGGAAGGAAGGAAGGAAGGAAGGAAGGAAGGAAGGAAGGAAGGAATTTCAAAATGATATTGATAGGAAAAGAAAAAAAAACCTGAAAAAAACCTGAATGAAAAATTACTAAAGTTAATAAAGGGCAAAGTGCTTCCATTAGGAAAAAGAAACCAACAGCACAAATATGGAATGGATGATGCTTACTCAGTAATAGCACACGTGTAAAAGGTTTTGGACTTGTAGCTGATCAGCTGTGACATTGCTGTTACAAAGTCAAATGCAATTTTAAGCTGCATCAATAGGAAATAATAGATCTAATATACTGAGCACATCCAGTTCTAGACACCACATTTTAAGAGAGATTTAGAGAAACTGGAGGAAGGAGAACAAAACAAATCAAGGAAATGGAAGGCAAACCACAGGAGGAGATTGTCAGTGGTGTCCATAACAAGGCAGGAGAATATTGAAAAGACGTGCGCCTCATGATATCATTATGCAAATGAAGCAATGTAGTGCTTGTTGATCCAAATTTGCATTATATGACTTTTGCTTCATGACACCTGTGTCATCATTTGCTCTTTGGTCTTCCCCAGACCTTCATCAACTTGCCGTGTTGACCTTTGTGATGGGATGACTGAGCTTAACAGAAATGTGATGGCGTATTTCAGGGGTAGTCAACCTTTTTATACCTACTGCCCACTTTTGTATCTCTGTTAGTAGTAAAAAATTTTAACCGCCCACCGGTTCCACAGTAATGGTGATTTATAAAGTGTATCGTCTGCGCATGCCTCTAGTGCATCATGGATTGGGTTTGGGGGGGGGGTGCGCCGGCTACCAGTTCTGCTTGTCTGTTACAGCTGGGTGGTGTGGGGGGAGATGCGCAAGCTATTCTGGGACGAGGCTCTTTTGTTTGCGGTCGCACTATAGCGCCATTTAGTTTCACTTACATAACGTGAACTAAACTTATGCGCGGGTGACACAAATAGTATATTTTCAGAAATTTAAATTGTCACGGGGAATTTTATGAAAACCTAATGAAAATGTTTTTAAATAATGCTATGAATTTTTTTAAAAAAGTCAATTAAATTAAAAAAAAGGAGAGTGCTTCAGTATCAGACACAACCCCTACCGCCCACCATGAAAGCTGGAACGCCCACTAGTGGGCAGTAGGGACCAGGTTGACTACCACTGGCATATTTCAAGTACCTGAAGATGTGTCACACACAAGAAACAGTCCTCTGTTGTCCCAGTGTGGTCTTACATGGCTAGAAGATGGATTACAATTTAATATTATGAAATGCTTCCTAATGATAAAGATAGGTTGACAATGGAACAGTGGTGGGTTCCAATTTTTTTTACTGCTGGTTCTGTGGGCGTGGCTTGGTGGGTGTGGCATGGCATGGCTTGGTGGGTGTGGCTTGGTGGGCATGGCAAGGGAAGGATACTTTAAAATCTCCATTCCCACCCCACTCCAGGGGAATTTACTGCAAAATCCCCATTTCCTCCCGATCAGCTGGGACTTGGGAGGCAGAGGATAGATGGGGGCAGGGCCAGAACTACTGGTTCTCCGAACTACTCAAAATTTCCACTACTGGTTCTCCAGAACTGGTCAGAACCTGCTGAAACCCACCTCTGCAATGGAACCATTTACGAAAGAATAGGAAAAACTCCTTTTGGCTGAATGTGTAAAAGCAGAAGTTACACATCCGTTTGTCAATCTTTAATTTGGATTCTTGCACTGAACGGGGATTAGACTACATTTCAGTGGGCTTTCCAACTTTATGATTTAATGTTTTATCACTGTATTGAGCCTCGGTGGCACAGTGGTTAGAGTGCAGTACTGCAGGCTCCTTCTGCTGACTGCCGGCTGCCGGCAGTTTGGCAGATTGAATCTCACCAGGCTCAAGGTTGACTCAGCCTTCCATCCTTCCGAGGTCGGTAAAATGAGGACCCAGATTGTTGGGGGCAATATACTGACTCTATAAACCGCTTAGAGAGGGCTGTAAAGCACTGTGAAGCAGTATATAAGTCTGAGTGCTATTGCTATTGCTATTGCCATTTATTTTAAGATCTGCTAATAACATTGAGTATGCATATGTGAATGACTACCCTAAAGCCAGCAGTCAATTTCCATAGCCATATCTAAGCTTGTATGTATACATAAAGAACTAGGAATATTAAAGCTAATATACAGTTCCTTTATGTTTCCCTGGATTTTCCTTATGAGCTGCTCTATCTCTTAAGTTTTGAATCCAGAAGCAACTGGAATCTATGTAATGTAAATATCTTTGTAATCAGATTTGCTTTCCTCAATTCTACAAGGTTAGTCCCTCAAATACCTCTAAGTGTGTATAACTGCATAGATTTGCTCTTGAATAGCTGGCCATATTGAAATGTGCTCAATAATTGAGTGGAGGTGATTGTGGCACATCTCTGCCATTATTATTACTCTGTAGATGTAGAAAAAAGGAACTGTTTGTGCCAGAACTGTTTGAAGGTTAATGGCATCATGCTAGGGATAGCTCTTTCAGAAATAAGCCAATACAAATGGAATAGAGTTTCTTTCACTCTCCCAAATGACCATTAAATGTGGAATGTTTTCCCAGATGAAGGTTCTATTTGGTTTCTGCCATCCTTCGCAATTTGCTCAGTTTTGCTGCTACTGCCTGATAAAGTGGGTCACCTACTCATTAACTTTCATCTTTAAATGAAGGTAACAAAATTAATTAAAAACTTAAAAAAATGTGTTGATGGTTTTCATTTTTAGAATATTTAGTCAATATGACTTCAATTAGGACTGGCTTAAATAGGGTTTTTAAATGTGGATTTTATTGGGGTTTATTTTTTATTTTGTATGGTATTTTAAATTTAGGCTATTTTGAATAAGTTTTTTAAAATGTGTTTTATTGTAATATATTGTATTATTTTATTTGCCTGTTCACCGCCCTTAGTCCTTCGGGAGAAGGGCGGTATAAAAATTAAATAATAATAATAATAATTATTATTAATTTACTTTTGTGAATGGTGTTCCCCAATTTCCTTTGAATTGTAGAATGAGTTTGGTATTGAAGAACCCCAATTAGTTTGAAAAGGGATGGTTATTTCCTGCAAAAATGAAATATTAAACCCATCAAACATCACTGCCACAAATGATGATCTAATTCTCACCAAAATGGTAGATCGACACATAGTTTGTTCTATGGAAAGTGGCTTGTATGATTCCTGTTGTTCCATGAATGAAATTTGGCTGGATTTGAAATGTGCATTAGCATCTAGTTTTCTGATATGCTGTTCCCTGAATTCTAAAGTGACGTAGCCTGGGCAGCCTTACCACATCATTGAAATCCAGGCCCATAATATGCATAGAAGCACAACTCTCAGCAGCCTTGACAAAACTGATAAAGTCTCTGGCAACCTATGGAACTAGGCTTTGAAATCAGTGTCTAGCTAGGAGTCAGTAGCTAGCTGACCTTGACTGAATTGGAAAAGCTAAAGTAATTGGGTCTGATTAGCACTCAGATGGAGGAACCACCTGGAATAGCAGGGCTGGCAAGTCCAAGAAGAAGACCATGACCAATCACTTCCATATGTGGAAAGGAAACTACATGAATGTCACTAGAAGTAGAAGTTAACTTTTGTTTTTGGATCTATAATTTTTAATGGAGTAATAAATTTTATTTCTGGGTATGCAAATGAAATAGATTCCTAGGCAACATGAATGAATGAATGAATGAAGCAACAAGTTGTGGGCTTTTGTGGGACAGGGGACAAGAGGGATAAATGTGGGGTTCACTATGCAGATGCTGTGACTTACATTTTCACATCAGATGCCAGGATGCAAGACTGTAAGGAGATGGGGGTATGTATGATAATACTATTGTAGCCATGTGATTATTTTAGCATCTTGTGGTTTGTTTGGTGAAGCCCACTGAAACAAGGTGATCCAAGAAAAAGGAACCATGGGTTTCAAGCAATATCAACCTTAGCAGCGTCTGTAGATTATGCTAGCCTATGAGCTGATACTGGGACTAATTGCTCCTACTCCAATTATCTCACTGGGAAGTCCAGTCCAAATTATACAGGCTGCCTAATATATCTTGAAATCTGGAAAAATGAAGTTTATTCAAAAGTGTCACATACCAACATTGATTTCTTTGTCCTTTTGAGCAACACCGACAACAAGATTGCTTTGGTTCAATGAAAGACTGTTGTTAAAAGGACTTGGAAAGATTTTTGCTTTCACCCAAATTGACTTCCAGGAAAGTGAATTTCCATTCCTTTCATCACAGAACTCTTGTGAATCCATGGGTTTGGCTTTGCTTCTGAACTGGTTTGTTGTTTTACCTTAACATCTGTGGTCTTCTGAGGCTATGTTCACGATGCAGGGTTCTCATACCTATATTTAATAGAAAGAGAAAGCTTATATATGGGTTTTGATGAGAACAGAATTTTATTACATAGAACTAACTCTGGCCAGCAGGATCAGGTCAGGTTGTATGGCTATCCAGGGTCTAGCCATTTAAACTCAGTTCAGGTATGGCTCATTGGCATTAGATGTCAGCAATCTTTCTACCATGTAAATTCAGTGCAAAGATCTAAAAATGGACTGAAATTTCATTTAGGTGAAATTCTCTCTCTCCCTCTCCCTCCCTCCCTCCCTCTCTCTCACCCCACTCTGTTTCTGTCTCTCTCTCTGTCTCCCTCCCTCCCTCCCTCCCTCCCTCTCTTTCTGTCTCCCCGCTCTCTCTGTCTCTGTCTCTGTCTGTCTGTCTGTCTCTCTCTCTCTCTCTCTCTCTCTCTCTCTCTCTCTCTCACACACACACACACACACACACACATACACGCAGAGTATCTATGCTTAGAAACTTCAGTGAACCAGGATGGTGAGGATTTGGTATAAAAATATCAGCAAAGCACTCTTGTATTTCCATTTCAGATATTCATTTGGAAAGTATAAAGCTCATAATAAACAATTATCTCTGTGTATGTGTGTAGCTCTTGGAGGCAAGGTCTGTACAGCGATGCCCCCAAAACTATTTAGCACTGAATGATAGTAAACAAAATATTTGCATATGTTTTTGAGTCAAAGAGATGTTGAGACTGAATAAGCAGACAGCCTCATACACCAACTGTGCTTATCAGTAAAGTGGTCCACTCCATAGTCCATCAAAGCAATTTATCTTGAGACTCCTCTGAGGCTGATGATGATGAAAGTGAAAAAATATTGAGAGCTACAGTATGAAAAACAGAAAATGAACAAATCGGAACCAGCTGCTTATAAAAAACAGCTTTGGAGCAGAACAATTTTACTGCATTAAAACATTAGATATTATATTTAGATTATAAGTTGGCTCCCAAGTTTCAGTAAGTTTTCATTATGTAATTTTTAAAATGTTTTATTGGTGCATTGGCCCTATGAATGATGCATTTTAGTATTTCAGTGTTTTGTGATTATAAATACAGTTCGTGATAATGGAAACTGAATGTATTTCTTATGTTTAGATCATGGATGTCCAACCTTTGGCTTGTCTGGGCTGCACTGAGTGAAGAATTGTCTTGGGCCATGTATAAAATATATAATAGTGTGTGTGTGTGTTTGCATGTATCAAACTACTTTTTTTGGATTGTGGGCCCTCCCATTATTAGCTGTCCAGAGCCTTATACGGTCCATGGGCCACAGGTTGAAAACACCTGGTATAGATATTACATGCAAAATTTCCAAACATTACATTGCAAAACCTAGACCAACCATGTAGTTCCCCTAGATTTTCACTGCCCAGGTATGATGTGCTTAAGTTGTATCAATGTCTATGTCTCAAAAACACCAAATGAAGACCATGATGACTTGTGAAAGGACAGGTGATGAATTCCTTGTTTATTCAAAAACATTCAACTGAAAGGCTGAAGGGATTTATGTTTAAAGTGCTAATATATACTATCCTGCTTAGAACCCTGCCAGGACTGTCTTGAAATTTCACAATACACACAGGGTGTAATTTGTGTGTAGTGCCATCTGTGGATTAACTTCATAGTCAGCCCCTGATATCATCCTAAATGTATTTAAAACTAATTCCATGCACAAACCAGCCTCCCAACATTTTAAAAGTATTTCAAGAAAACTCTCATGCTTAATATAAGCATTTTAACTCAGCTCTGAGACTGTTCTACACTCTGACTGACGCCTAAAATTGTTCTTAGTGTAATGTATTTGAATCTTAGGAGGGAAAATTGGGTGGGAAAATGCACGTTGCTGATTGGCTGGTGCCGCAGCCAGAATACTATTTAAAGAGGGGGTTTGCCTGTTGGTTTGTGCTGGGACCACAATAAACCAAAGAGCTGTTGTCACTTGTATCGTCTCCTGCCTCTTCATTGCCCGAACTTAACATTGGCGACGAGGATGGGATTTTGAAGGCATTTGAGACTAGGAAAAGAGCTGAAGGAGCATCAAAAATTCAAACCCAGCCAGTATCAAGGGCGGATACATAGCAATGTCTAGCTATACGCCGCCAGCGCCATTCAACCCAACCAAGGAGAAATGAGGGTCGTACATGGCTCGTTTCAAGTGTTTCCTCGAAGCGAACGAACTGCAAGGAGTATCAGATAATCGGAAGCGTGCTTACTTCCTGAGCCACTGTGGACCAGAAGTCTTCGACACGCCGAATCGCTGTCGGAACCAACGCCGGTACAGTCGGTGCTATGACAAACGTTACAGACAACACTATGAGCGCACTACGCACCGGTACCATCCAGGTTCGTACAACGGTTCGAGCTGAGGCAAAGAGTTCAGTGAGAGGGCGAATCGATAAGCGTGTACATGGCCACATTGAGGAAAGCCGCAAACCACTGTGAGTATAGAGACTTGGAGGACTCATTATTAGAACAACTCATTTGTGGGGTCAGGGACATCCGACTACAGAGGCGGCTGCTGTTGAAAAGCAACCTAACCCTGTCGATAGCCCTGGATGAGGCCAGGGCGCACGAGATGTCCACCAAAGCGGCGGAAACCTTACAAAAGCCGAACGCGCCAAGTGCCACGGCGAAAGCAACGCCAGTCCACAGCGAAGAAATCCAGGCCGAATCGGACGGTGAAGAAGAGGAAGAGGTTTTCCACACCGGGCGGCTGGAGAGAGGCGACCGGGACGAGTGCGTGAGTTGTGGAGGCCAACACCAATGACAGAATTGCAGGTTCAAGGACGCAATTTGTCGGCGGTGTGAAAAGAAAGGACACATAGCTCAGGCCTGCCGAACCTCCCAACCTTCCCACCCAAAATTCAAACCGGCCAATCAACAGGGTGCTGGATCCGCGAAGCGGCCAGGGATTGGCCAGTTCAAAAAGGGCGCGAAATTGAATCAGACCATTGTGAGAGTGGGCCATGCAGTGACACGACTAGAAAATAAAATATTCACCAAGACATACATTGAAGGGGTTCAGTGTAAAATGGAGGTGGACACCGGCTCATCAATTACGATTATGTCTTGGGAGACAATTGCAAGGGACCTGCCAGATGTCGCGAAACGCCAACTGCAACCTCAGAAGCTGAGAGTGCAAGACTACCAGGGAAACCGAATCCCTGTTCGAGGAGTCACGACCGTCTGAGTGAGATATGGACGATTCAAGAAAAGCCTGCTGATCACCATAGTAGATGGAAAACTTCCCAGCTTGCTAGGTCTGGACTGGTTCAGAGCCTTGGGAATGGAAGTGATCCGGATTCACAGATGCGGAGTCAACTTGAAGGACGAATTATTGAAAGAATTCGAGGATGTTTTCCAAGACTGCCTGGGCAAGTACATGGGGACCCCTATTTCATTCAATTTGGACCCCCAGGTGGCTCCCATTAGATTAAAAGCTAGGAGGGTGCCATTCGCCCTCAAACCCAAGATTGACAGGGAACTAGATAAATTAGTAAGCCAGGGAATACTAGTCCCCGTCGACCATGCAAAATGGGAGACACCAATTGTGACCCTAATCAAATCGGACAGATCAGTCCGAATTTGCGCTGACTATAAGGCAACGCTTAACAAAGCATTGCAAAAGAGTGCTTACCCCGTTCCAGTAGTGCAACATTTGTTGCACTCGTTAGGACAGGGTCGGGTTTTTGCCAAACTCGATCTGGCTCAAGCCTACCAACAATTACCAGTTGACAGCGAAACAGCCGAAGCACAGACAATAGTCACACATTGGGGCGCTTTTAAATGCACTCGACTTCAGTTCGGAGTTAGTGTAGCCCCCGGGTTATTCCAAAACCTGATGGAATGACTCCTACATGATCTACTGGCAGTAGTTCCATATTTCGATGATGTACTGGTATCAGCAGAAAACTTGGAAGACTTAGGGGTCAAATTGAGGAAGGTTTTGGGCATTTTCAGGTCTGCGGGGCTTAAGGTTAAACTCAACAAATGCCAGATAGCAGTTGAATCTATAGAATTCTTGGGTTACCGGATAGATAAGGAAGGCATCCACCCAACTGAGAGCAAAGTGCGAGCCATAAAAAAGGCCCCAACCCCAAAAAACAAAATAGAATTACCAGCATTTTTGGGGCTTGTAAACTTCTATGCGGTATTTTTAAAAAATAAGGCTACGATAGCTGAACCGCTACATAAACTGCTAGCGAAAAAATCTGTTTGGTCTTGGGGCAGGGTTGAGGCTAAAGCATTCGAGGGCGTTAAGAATCTCTTATCCAGCGATAGCCTTTTAATTCAGTACAATGGGACGCTGCCATTAGTACTAGTTTGTGATGCATCACCCTACGGGGTAGGGGCTGTCCTCAGCCACAGGTTACCAAACGGTTCAGAAGCCCCTATTGCATATTTTTCCCGCACGATGTCCGCAGCGGAAAGGAACTATAGCCAACTAGACCGGGAAGCCCTGGCCATAGTTTCTGGAGTTAAAAAATTTCACGAGTACCTATTTGGGCGACATTTTGAAATAATCACAGACCATAGACCTTTATTGGGACTCTTGGCGGGGGACCGTCCAACACCGGTTGCATTATCACCCAGGCTGACCCGGTGGACTATTTTCCTGACGGCATACTCGTACAAACTGTCTCACCGACTGGGCAAGGACTTGGGACATGTGGACGCATTAAGTAGATGCCCGTTGCCTGAGACTATCGAAGACCTGACCCCAGGGACGCCCGTCTTGTTAATTGACTCTTTGGACTCTGGCCCAGTCACATCTACGGAAGTGACTAGGGCTTCTTACAAAGACATTGTCATAAGAACTGTGATCGGTTGGGTGCAGAGGGGATCGTTTCAATGAGTTTACCAAAAAACGTTCGGAACTGTCGGTACAAGGGGGTTGTCTGTTATGGGGGGATAGAGTTGTTATTCCGGAAAAATTACGAGGGCATGTGTTGGAACTATTGCATGTGGGCCACCCGGGGATTGTAAGGATGAAAAGCCTAGCGAGAAGTTGTGGTGGCCACAAATGGATAAAGACATTAGCGACCGGGTAGGGAAATGCCAAGCATGTCAAGAATCAAGGCCACTACCCCCAACAGCCCCCATAAGGGATTGGGAGAAACCCCAGGGTCCTTGGTCCAGGATCCATATAGATTTTGCCGGGCCGTTCCATGGGCAGACCTTCTTAATTGTGGTAGATGCCTACTCGAAGTGGTTAGAAATTCTACTCATGAAAACTACAACAGCGGAAGCTGTAATCACAGTATTGAGGCATCTATTTGTGACACACGGGTTGCCCGACACTCTAGTATCCGATAATGGCCCACAATTCACGGCCACCCAGTTTGAGGGATACTTGGCAGAAGAGGGCATCCGGCATGTCCTCTCGGCGCCTTTCCACCCGGCGACGAACGGTCTTGCAGAACGTTTCGTACGCAGTACCAAGGAAGCGCTATCTAGACTTAGCCTAGGAGATTGGCAATCAAAAATCGATACCTTCCTGGCAGTCCAACATAGAACTCCCTATGTGACCACTGGCCGCAGCCCATCGGAGTTATTAATGGGTAGAAGACTCCGGTGCCCCCTAGATCGGTTAAACCCAACATACTCCCCTGATGGGTACCAAAACACAAAGGGAAAAACCAGAACAATGTCAACAGGTGACCCGGTATGGGCACATAACTATAGCGAGGGCCCAGCGTGGCTACAGGGAACAATTGCAGGAGTGACGGGGCCAAAGTCATACATAGTAGACATGGGAGATGGCCGAGTGTGGAGACGCCACATAGATCAATTACGAAAAAGATTACAAAACAATCCAGAAACCAAACAGCCAGACCCTGACTACCCAATACTTGAACCAACAGCTAACTCAACCCCGAAGCGATCGGAGGACTTATCTGAGCCTGAAGAAGTCCAGCGACGCCAACCGGCTCCTCCGGAGGACAGCAGGGACAACTCTGCCAATAATCCAGGGCCAGACGGCCCAGAGGAGGAGCTGGGAGGAACAAACAGTCCCTCCGACCAGCTCGACTCACTCCCAGGGAATGAATTGCGCAGGTCAGAAAGAGTCAGGAGACGCCCTGTCTACCTGCGTGACTACGTGGAAAAATAACATGCAAAAATTATGTAAATATGTTCCAATGTGTTCTGGGAGGGAAGGAATGTAATGTATTTGAATCTTAGGAGGGAAAATTGGACGGAAAAATGCACATTGCTGATTGGCTGGTGCCACAGCCAGAATACTATTTAAAGAGGGGTTTTGCCTGTTGGTTTTTGCTGGGACCACAATAAACCAAAGAGCTGTTGTCACTTGTATTGTCTCCTGCCTTTTCATTGCCCGAACTTAACACTTAGGTTCTTTCATAATACTATATATGCTGTATTTTGCTATTTCTTTTTATGTGGCCAGAGTTCCTTGATCTATTCCT
Organism: Ahaetulla prasina; assembly: GCF_028640845.1. Classification (NCBI taxonomy): domain Eukaryota; kingdom Metazoa; phylum Chordata; class Lepidosauria; order Squamata; family Colubridae; genus Ahaetulla; species Ahaetulla prasina. The sequence continues at coordinate 270,965,973 of NC_080539.1, forward strand.
TGACTAATCTTCACTTAGTTTCCGTAAAGAGATGTGTGTCTTCTGTTACACAGGGAAGAAATTTCTCTGTTGGTTCCAATTGAATCTATAATCCAAATTCCATAACTGATGTCACCAACCCGTAAACCTCTTTCTTGTAATTTTAGAATTCTGGAGGAAGTCAGCTCTTATGGACTAGTTCCTAATTTTTGTGCTTATAGTTACAGTGATCAAACAAGGAATGAAGCACATTTAAGAAATGGTTGTCTAAGTGCCAACCCCGCCATTTCTTGGATTTGTTCATACAGTCACATCTACTTTTCAATAATAACTTAGCAGTATGTTAAGCATATTTTGAAAGTCCCATTTAAAGAGGATTATGCTAAAACTGGCATTAGATACAAAAGTTCTATTTCTAAGTCTTTGAAAGCTAAATGGCAGATAAAGGTCCCTCACTGCTTTATGATGCATTCATTCACAGATAAGCATTCTATGTACAGTGTATTCAGTTCTCAGAAGTCATCTCCATCACATCATGGATGAATAAATATGGAAGTACTTATGTGTTCTCAATATTTAAATTGCAATGCCAACAAAATAAATTAAGTTCTGGTGATGTCAATTTGACTAGCACTGATTAAGTCATTATTCATGTAATATAAAAAGAGCGGTATCTTTTTTTCGGTGCAGTTTCTACTGATTCTGCTAGTGAACACTGGACATCATTTGTAGGGCTGTGTAAAAGTTAAAGGGTAGTAAATCTGACTTGAAGACAATTTAATCAGATTAACTTTCTGAATTTGATTCATGAATATATATCAAATAATTCCATTGTATCATATTTCTTCAATCATTAAATTGATTTGAAAAAGCAAATTTGGGGGGGGGGATGGATTTAAAAAAAAATAAATCAATTAAATAAATTTCCCTGAATTGATTCAAGTAGTTGAATCAGGTCAAAATGACAATTCAAATGGAATCCCTGACTTGAAACTGATTGGCGTAATCTGCACATTCTTGATGCTTAATATGGGCTTGCTTTTCAAGTCTGAAAAGAAACAAGGATATTCAGTAGTGAATGAGAATACCACACAATATCTGAAATATTTATTTATTTATTTATTTATTTATTTATTTATTTATTTATTTATTTATTTATTTATTTATTTTGTCACAACAGTATATATAAGCATGACCATGAAAATAACTATATAATATATAAGCATATATATAAGCATAAGTATGTAATAACTATATTAATTGGATATAATGAAAGGAAACAATAGGACAGGAATGGTAGGCACGTTTGTGCTCTTATGCACGCCCCTTACAGACCTCTTAGGAATGGGGTGAGGTCAAGAGTAGACAGTTTTTGGTTAAAGTTTTGGGGATTTTGAGAAGAGACCACAGAGTCAGGTAGTATGTTCCAAGCATTAACAACTCTGTTACAGAAGTCATATTTTCTGCAATCAAGATTGAAGCGGTTAACATTAAGTTTAAATCTATTGTTTGTTCTTGTATTGTTGTGATTGAAGCTGAAGTAGTCTTCAACAGGAAGGACATTGCAATGGATGATTCTATGAGTTGAACACAGGTCCTGTCGAAGGCGGCGGAGTTCTAAGTTTTCTAAACCCAAGATTTCAAGTCTGGTGGCATAAGGTATTTTGTTGTATTCAGAGGAGTGGAGTATTGATTTTCTTTTTGATTAAAAAAAAGAAAGAAAAATAACAAAGTTTTCACACCATGAATCTAGTATGGTCAGCAACATAATAGCAAACTGGAGATGTATTGTTGCCTTATCTAAACCACAGTCAACATTTGAGAATCCTTGTTGAGCTTTTCTACATGCATGAAACTTCTCCATCCATTCCGTGCCTTCCTCTTACCTCCTACAGTTTTAAGAACAGAGAGCAGGATGAAATGTGGTGAGATTTGTGTGTATGTGTGTGTTTCAATCTCTATGAAGTTTTTCACATGTTGTCACTGGTATCCCTCTTTGTTTTCCCTTCCCAATCTTACAAGAGTTTGCTAGCGAAAAAGGCAGATACTTCTTTTGGCAGTAGATAAATCTCAGCCAGCCCTAATGCACATGTTGATGAGGAGCGTGGAAGTAGTATATAAATGCGTCGGGAATCTGTTTCGGTACTAGACATGCTTGATATTGTGCCCATATGTCTGCTTATTTCCATACTAAAGACATTTACTGTATACATTGGCCACCAGGGAAAAGGGCTGTCTACTATTCAGCAGTATTACTGGAAGAGCAGTATTGTATTTGTATTCGGTGGAGTCTTCCGTTTCCAGTAGATGCACAGATCTTCATTCTGTAGCCCGCATCCCTGAAAGAGTTCCTCAGACTATCTTTCACCACCCGGCCAATTAGTGAATCCTTCTCTGCAATACGTAACTTGCTACAGTCGGAGCAAAGAGACTGCGGATCGCTCTCAGCAAAGTGAGTGATCATTAACAGCACCGAGGCTGGATAAAGCTTACAAATGAACAGCTCTAAGTGGAGCTGCAAATGCAGCAGCTTTTTGTAATTCAAATGAAGCTAATAGCATGGGAACAAATTGCGGTTCATATAGATTAACTTCTTCGGAAAGATATAAATTGAGGACAGTTACGATTGCCTGGAGCTGGGCTGACCAATGAAGGGAATGCTTTGAAATTCGAGATATTCCAGGAGGTGGGACTAAGGGAATAGAAAAGCAGGCAGAACGATTTCTTCATTATTCAGGACAAGTCACCCAGCTTTGGTTTCCCGCAATTTCTCTAAATTAAGAAATGGCCAAACACCATCAATTATAACTATATCATCATTTTCCAAACCATCTCAGAGAGAAACTGCCTTTGGTCTGGCAGAGCTCTGCATTTGTTTTTCACAAAGAGGTGAGCAGATTGATGTATTCCTCTCTTTCATAGGCAACCAGTAATAGGATCCCTGTGGATTCTACCTTCCCAAACAAGAATGCCTAATTAGGGTCTCTTAATAGTGACAAAAGAAACAGATCCAGAACAGGTTTCCAACTTACCAAAGAGCTACAGGGTAGACAAAGAATCTGCAAAAATCCCAGTAAGCAGATAAGGGAAACAGCACATACTTTACATCCAATAGGATTTGATAAAATCCAGGGATTTTGGCAGATAGTCCCGAGAAAGAATTCTGGCTGAAACCTGATTACAGAGATCCATAACTGATCAGTGAACATATGATTGAATGGAATAATGCAATTTTTTATATTCAAACAAAAGATACTGTGAATGTGGCTTTTATGGGCCCTCCCAATCAAAACCAATTTCTATATGTTAAAGGTAAAGGTTCCCCTCGCATATATGTGCTAGCCATTCCCGACTATAGGGGGCGGTGCTCATCTCCGTTTCAAAGCTGAAGAGCCAGTGCTGTCCGAAGATGTCTCCGTGGTCATGTGACCTGCATGAGTAAACACCAAAGGCGCACGGAACACTGTTACCTTCCCACCAAAGGTGGTCCCTATTTTTCTATTTGCATTTTTTACGTGCTTTCAAACTGCCACATTGGCAGAAGCTGGGACAAGTAATGGGAGCTCACCCCGTTACACAGCACTAGGGATTCGAACCGCTGAACTGCCGACCTTTCAATCGACAAGCTCAGTGTCTTATCCACTGAGCCACTGCATTCTTTCTTCTATATATTAGGGCAGCTGAAAATCAGCTTGGTTCTTCATTATGGCCCTTCTACTGGTAGGGATGGAAAGAGACATTTCTTCAGATAGTTACTTGGTATTTAAACTGGGATGTCTACCAAGATGTTTCTGCATTTTATTAGGAAAGGATTGAGGTCTTCATAAAATAAAATTCCCACTTTTTTCCCTCAGAGCTGAATGTAGCATTTGAAGGACTCCTTACCTAATTTATCCCAGTAACAAACCTGTAAAGAAGGTTTGGATAAGAAAAACCGATTGGCTTGAAGTCATCCAATGGACTTCTGTAGCTAGCATAGATCCTGTTCCTAATTCACCTCACTAATTATACTGCATTGCCTGTGTTTTCAACTATATATTAGTTGTGTTTCAATACATTTAATAGAAGTAATGAAAATTGCATTATTTTGTATAACAACGTTTTGTTGCCTTTTGGGCATATTTGGTGAAAAAGCAAAATGTACACAGTACATTCAATATATTAAAACACAACTAGACCTTCAAATTTGCATTATGATCATTTCAAGAGTGTTTTTTTTTTTTTGTTTAAATCAGTTGCCGAAGTTGGATATCTTTCAGAGCTTCACGAAGTCTAGAAATCCTCTTTCACTTTCTCTGGAATACTTCATCCTCCAGTCCTTTGACCACTTGAATCTGCCCTGAGAAAGTTAGCCAGGTAGGGCTTTCCTTCGTTGGTTTTGCCTGCTGTTAGCAACATCTATAAATTGACTCTAAAGGAAGATTCATTAAAGCTCAAGCAGAAACCCCCATGGCAGGTTTCATTTGTTCTGAATGCAGGATCTGATTCAAAAGCTGAAAGACTACATTACATGCTAGTGGTCACTAAACTGATTAAGAGCTGGTTTATCTTTAGCACTAAAATGGGCTATCTGCTAATACTAAATACCATTTACCCAGCTCTGATTTGCCCGAATGAATATTTATGCCGAGTGATGAGTACAGCACTATCAAATAGGTTTCTGTTCTCTGTCTTCAGAGCTGCAGCGATTATTCAACCACATTATTCTGGGATTCAATTCTTGTTTCTATTAAGCAAATCTGCAGTGTTCACACAAAAATTCACGATTGCATTTTTATTCTGGATTCCTTTTTTTGGGAAAAAGATGTCATTATTTTGTACCTAAGAACGAGCAGGCAGCTTTAGTTGGTACTTTCTCATATATTTATGACCGTGTTTATATAAAGCCTGTTCTGATTTTTTAAATGTAAAATTCTGGGTGTTTTGTTGTAGCTTCTATAAAAACAGATCATAATTCTTTATGATCTCTCTCTCTCTCTCTCTCTCTCTCTCCCCCCTATGAAATTAAAAAAATCTTAAGCATTAAAATGATGTTTTAAAAAACCATTAGCACCAGTACAATAGAACTGAATTTGGTTCCAAATTGAAAGAGGCAAAGCACAATAGAATGGAAATGGCATTTGCATAGGAGCTTGCGTGGTACAGATGTTAACAAATGATTGCCTGGACTGTAAGAGAGCTAGAACATAGCTCCGAACTCCAAATGTTTAACTGTTCATGTGTGTGCTCCAAATCTTCTCTCTTTACTGCTGATGCTTGGGGTTGGAGTTGGGAAAAGAATCTAATAAAACAGTCTAGAGACAATATAAAAATTGCTTGGTGGCTTAAATCTATGATGTTTAGATTTTGGATATCCTATTGCTGGCATGACTTGGGATTAGCACCACTTGAGCAGCTGTTTCCAAGTCAAGAAGAAGATATAGAAGCCCAGACAAATACTAGGATTCCCCATCAGATTTTAACTGGCTCATGAATTTGTATGGCGAAGCAGAAGGCTCACACCTTTTTTCTGGGTAGCTGTCAGCTCCAGTGTGCTGGCCGGCCCAGAGCTGCCATTCGGTGGGGAACTGCCATCTTGAAGCCTCCGGCCAGCCGCCAGCCCAGATGGCTGTGCCAGAAGGGGAGTAAAACAAGGAGTAACAAACCAGGTTTGAGTTTGGAGTCTTTCCTTCTTTTTTTGGAACCTGACAGTAGCTCCATATAGGAAACAAATGCTGATTTCATGAATAACCGGTTCACACAATTCCTTAAAAAAAAAAAGCAATTGGGAACCAGGGAGAAAGTCATTACAGGACATTGGATTGGCAGTGTTACTATTACGGCCTTCAACATGGTCTTCTGTTGCTATCTCCCTTCTTGACTCGCCCAGCAGGGGTGAAATGCTCCCGGTTTGGACTGGATTGCCTGATCCGGTAGCAATGGTGGCAGGTGGTTCGGAGAACCGGTAGCAAAAATCCCTGCCCCCCCTCCCCGCCATGCCCAGCTGAGTCGCATGATCATCAGAGGTTTTTGTTTTTGTTTTTACTTTTAAAAGCATTTTTGCTTTGGCTGAAAAATGCTTTTAAAAGTAAAAAAAAAAGCGTCTGATGATCACGCGGCCAGCTGGGATCGCCAGAGGAGGCTTTTAAAAGCATTTTTTCTACAACCTCTTCAGCTGAAGAGGTTGTAAAAAATGCTTTTAAAAGCCTCTGATGATCCCAGCTGAGCCGCGCGATCATCAGAGGCTTTTTTTTTTTACTTTTGAAAGAATTTTTTTCGGCCGAAGAAAAAATGCTTTTAAAAGTAAAAAAAAAGTTGACCATGCCCACCCAGTCACATTACCCCTTCCCCCCACCAAGCCACAACCACAGAACCGGTAATAACAAATTTTACATTTCACCCATCCCCCAGGGTTAAAGCAGTGCCAACCCTTTCAGAATTTAGAAGGCCACTACAATCTGTTGTTCTGGATGTTTGGGAAGGAATAAAGTGGTTATTCTGCTCCTTCTGTAGGTAGAATCGAATAACAGAGCTGGAAGGGACCTTGGAAGTTTTATTTTCATTTTCTTTTGTTAATATCAGAGAGTGTTTCCTTACTGCAGTGGGATAAATTATTACTAATGCTGGCATTATGTGCTGTTTCAAAGCTTATGATGAAGCATATACTGCTTAAAGATTGAAGTGGTTTATTTGCCTGAGTAACAAAGAGAAGAAAATATAACCATTTAGAAATCAAAAATTCTGAACCCACAAAGGTATTCTGCATTCCACATCTGAATGAAGAAGACTATTCTTCTACTCTGAACTTTGCTTCTAATTGTTCCAAGGTTTTTGTTTTTTTTACATCAGCGGTATAATTTAAAAGGCAGTGTGTGTAATCATTGTTGCTCTTGTTAATCAGTTGCAAGTCACCAATTTTTGCAAGTTTGCTGAAAATTGCCTGAAGTCTTCCAGTTGTTCTGCCTCTACTGTCTGCCAGCTCTTATTCTAGATGGATAATTTAGGGTGAGCTGTGAGTGATTGCCGTCTTTCCATATAAACAAAAAAGAGTTTTAGGATGGCCAGGAAACATTCATAATTTTTAATTCACACCTGTAATAAAATTGCATTACATTTTTCATAAAATAAATGTTCCAGTTTATATACAGAAAAACAGACTGTACAGAGCTTTCCCCCAATTTCCCCCCTCCCAACTCACAAACATACAGGCAAATGCAGTGCTCAGCTAAGCAGGCACAACTGTACATCTAAAATTGTAACTGCTGTGTTATTTATGCGTGCGTGTGTGCGTGTGTGTGTGTGTGTGTGTGTGAAGAAATACTACAATGTAGATCGTCCTTTGGGGACCAAGGATTAAAAAAATATTGCAGGCAAGCTGAGAGGCGCCCTTCACTGCTAGATGTGGCTGAACGTCCATTCCACAGTGTTTCAGCCAAAGTGGATTTGCTATTGAACTTGGGGCTCAAAGCTTCCGTTCAGTTGCCCCTCCTCATAGTCCATCTGACACAAGATCATATTGTTCTTCAGGAAAAACTTGTCCCCCACGCAAAATCTAAAACACAATAAATAAACAAACCATTAGAAACTACTTTGATAAATCCCAGAGCAGAGGAATGAAAACATTCTGTGTATTTGCACAATGTTTGCTTCTCATTCCTCATGTGAAGAAAGAGAGAGCAAGAAAGAGAGCATTTACGTACATCGTGTGCACTTCCTTCTCCTAATTTTTTTTTTTGCTTAATGACAGATTCAAATGATTCTATTTCACCTTCAGTGGTTCAATTATTTTTTTTAATCATTTAAGAAGTCTGTAAAACATAACCCACATTTGATCTACCATTAAGCTGACTGAGGCAGTCTGGCTCAGTGGGAAAAAGTGTCAGTTATTTAATTAATTGATAAATATTTATCTCCACAGAAGTGCACGCTTGTTTGCACTGCACCATTTAGCATTTCTACCTTAGGCATCAAAGGGCCCTGCTTCTCGAGAAATAATAATCAGAGAAAGAACATTTACCCTGGAATTTTCACATCTCAAAGTCAGCTTTGTTTAATTTATTTTCCTCAAAAATGTCAGTGTTTTGGATCCTTTTGTCAAAGGATTTTGACAAAATATCTTGAACTTCCAATTTAAAACTATCTCACAAAATCATCTTAGTTCCAGCCTGAAATCCAATTAAGAGAAGGCAGCATGAGTTCTGCCAAAGAACAGGACCATGGACAGTTCATTATGGATCAGGAAAGATTCTTACTACAAAAGATTAAGGAGTCACCCAGACATTCAAGGAAAAGTGTGATATCCGCCAAGCTCAATTCCACTCAATTTCTTATTTTCCCAATGATAACTTCAATTCTGTCCTGCACTCACCTTAATTTGGGAGTTCATGAGAGAGAAAACATCATGTAAACTTTGTATTTACATATGTATTTATCAAAAGAAAGTATTCCTGTATTTCTTTTTATCAGTTGTACTGATCTGTCATTAGTTAATTTCCCTTTAACACTGTACATACTATTTATAGATAAATCTGTGCAATGTGAATACACACGTATTGGTGTATTCCAATACGTGAAAAGACCAGAGAGGTGCAGATTAGGTACATTCAGATCAGGTAGCAACTGGTCCTGCTGGCAGAGTTGATTTAGCTGGTTTTGTCTCATTTGAAAAACCTGCTGGTGCCTAAAAATGGATGAACACCTCTTAGAAGAGTTATTTTGCAATGTTGGGAGTTCAAAAGTTAGGAAATCAAAACAGGTAGGGCGATTTTCTTCAATTATGCAAAGCAAAGGCTACGCTGACATTTCTTTTCTCATGAGAGTCATTTTACAGGGTGGTATCTTCCGAAATGATTTAGAAATAGAATAACAGAGTTGGAAAGGACCTTGGAGGTCTTCTAGTCCAACTCCCTGCTTAGGCAGGAAACTCTACATCACTTCAGACAAATGGTTATCTGACATCTTCTTAAAAACTTCCAGTGTTGGAGCATTTACAACTTCTGGAGGCAAGTTGTTCCACTGATTAATTGTTCTAACCATCAGGAAATTTCTCCTTAGTTCCAAGTTGCTTCTCTCCTTGATTAGTTTCCACCCATTGGTTCTTGTTCTATCCTCAGGTGCTTTGGAGAATAGCTTGACTCCCACTTCTTTGTGGCAGCCCCTGAGATATTGGAACACCACTATCATGTCTCCCCTAGCCCTTCTTTTCATTAAACTAGACATACAATTCCTGCTGTAGTTCCTGCAACCATTCTTCATATGTTTTAGCCTCCAGTCCCCTAATCTTCTTTGTTGCTCTTCTCTGCACTCTTTCTAGAGTCTCAACATCTGTTTTACATCGTGGCAACAAAAACTGAATCCAAGTGTGGCTTTACCAAGGCATTATAAAGTGGTATTAACCTTTATAAACCTGATTCCTGCCCCTTGCATTGTCTGAGTAGTATTCTGCAATCGCACACTTGGAAAAGGACATGTATGGCACGGAGTTCAAATCTATGCTCATTGAAGGAATCCAAATTAACATTTTATATTTCTTCATAACACCCCTCAGATATCTTTTATCATGGCTAAGCAGAGTCAGATTTTTTTAAAAAAATTATACTTCTAAATCTCATTTATCTGTCTCACGATCACCTCATTGCTTTGTGTTGTTTATATTTCAGCTTCTCCAAATCTTTCCTAAAACAAAGTTCCCAAAACTGTGCCCAGCTTTTGGGAACTTGATATGGCATGACAAATACAAAATAAAATGCAAAATTTGTTTCCTACTATTTGAACGCTACACTTCTACTTATGCATATGCTCTTTTTAGCAGCTCTAATTCAGAGTTGCTCATATTCATCTCTTTATTCTTTATTCTTAATTGTTTACTCTTTTATACTACTGCAGTATCATGCCTGATATTTCCTCATTCTATTTCTGTACATTTGATTTCTTTCTTTTTAAGTGAAGAACTTTGGGGCTGTCTCTATTGAAATTCTATTCTTTTAGTTTTACCCCAATTCATTAACCTATCAAGCATATTTTGAATTTTATTTTTGTTTTTCTATAGTATCATTTGGTTTATGCTGTGATCTGCCATGTGCAAATCTAATAAAGCCCTGATTAATAGACAATGACATGCTCTCTCAGTAAATAAATAAGAACCTGTAAATCTATCTTACGTCATCAAGTTTTGCTAGTGGTAGAACTGTTGTTTAAAACTAAAAATTCTTCCCAATACCCCATCCAATTTGACCTAAAAAGCATGATATAGTATTACTGAGGCACTGTGAGATATTTTGTTCAAAGCTTCTGCTGTCTTGGCTCACTCCTTCTTTAAATTTTAATCTATGTCTACATAAATTCTTATGAATAGAGGCTGTTTCACATTATATATTCATTGAACGCTGCACAAACATAAGCACCCTGTCTTGGTTGCCTTCTCTAATTACTTCCTCTGACATCCAGATGTCCATTTAAATGAATGATGGGTTGGAATTAGAGTCCTCTACACTGACTTCCTCCATTCTGGCACTTCTAGATGCATTGAAATGGCAGCTTCTAAATCTGGAAGGCACCAGATGAGGGAAGAATGCTGGATATATTGTCTCTCAATACTTTAAATAAAGACATGGGGCGGCTGTGTGTGTGGATGGATTAAAAGGGCCAGTCTTGCTCATCCCATCCCCAAATTTGGTGCATCTCAAGCTAATGATTATATATTTGAGATGATACTCAGAAAGGGGATGGCTAGGTGTGCATTCCATGGGACCTGAACCTTAATTGTTTACTCTTTTAATTTTTTTCCAGCATAAGAAGGGTGATGGATGAATGAGTGAATGCATGGATGATACCAAAACTATAGTTATTTAAGGAGCTGCTAATGAGTCATGCAATGGCATTTAAGTATCCCATAAATATAAGGGCAAATTTTAGAAGCCCAAACAATGTGTGTGTGTATGTGTGTATACACACACAAACACACACACACACACACACACATCCCAAAGTATATAGACAAATTTAGCAACATAGTACTACTTCTGCTTTATATCTCATTATGCATGAGGGATGCGGTGGCTCAGGGGCTAGGATGTTGAGCTTGTCGATCGAAAGGTTGGCAGCTCAGCGGTTCGAATCCCTAGTGCTGCCGTGTAATGGGATGAGCTCCCGTTACTTGTCCCAGCTTCTGCCAATCTAGCAGTTTCGAAAGCACGTAAAAATGTAAGTAGAAAAAATAAGGACCACCTTTGGTGGGAAGGTAACAGCATTCCGTGCGCCTTTGGCATTGATTCATGCCGGCCACATGACCACGGAGACATCTTTGGACAGCGCTGGCTCTTCGGCTTTGAAACGGAGATGAACACAGCCCCCTCGAGTCGGCAATGACTAGCATGTATGTGCGAGGGGAACCTTTACCTTTACCTTTATGCATGATTTGAATGCCTACGTTTGTCAGCGGACACGAACCCTCTGCCATCAAGCCATACATGTCATTCAAACTAGGTTATTTGTCCTAAACTCAAAAGACAATGGGCCAGGACTCTCTTAACATCGCTGACCTTTTCTTTCAAAATGTATTTCAAATGTTACTGGATCTAAATGGAATTCAGATAAATTAGTTGAGTAATATGATCTTCCATTCAGTTTATGCAAAAGTGCCACACATTTATTGCTTACCCAATAGCCTGGTCCTTCCACAACTCTTGTGACTCACTGGGTTTATGTCCTTTTGTTAGCAATGAAGTCCATTTTTGCTACTTTATATGTAATTTTGAAAGATACACGGGCCTTTCTTTGGAACTGTGTCAGCCTTTGACAAAAGTGTAAAATGTTTGATACACAATGTAAACTGAATGGAAGATCATATTATTCAATTAATTTTATTTGAATTTCATTTAGATCCAGTAACATTTGAAATGTAATTGGGGGAGGAGGGAAAGTCACCAATGTCAAGGTAGTCCTGGCCCATTGTATTTTGAATTTAGGACAAATAATACTTTGTGGAGAAAAAATGTGTGTCTATAGAGAGGGAGTTAGGGATCCTAATTCCCTTCAAAATAGCTCAAACTGTGCAAGAATACATAATGCATGTCAACTGTATGGATTGAATGCCTACATTTTTGCGGGTTAATAGATAAGTAATGCATTTCTTCTCAGTAAGAGATCAGGAACAACCATATAACCATGAGGAAATATGTTTGCTGGCAGCAGGAAACAGTAACCAAAGAATCTGAGACCTAACAAAATGCTTTAGAAAATGCATTACATTTCCCTATCCAATCTAGTTTGCACATGGAAAGGGATTATATGTTATTTCCATCTAAAAAATATTGATAAGGATTAAATGTTCCTATACTAGCAAGTATATGAACTATTTATAAAATAACTACAGGAAACCTATTTTCTTTTCTCTCTTAATCCCAGTTTATATATTCTGCTGCTAACTGGAAGCTACAGTCCCCACAATTTTGAGTTGACTAAAGAACCGTTATAAAGAAAATAGGAGATATGGTTTCTTTTCACCTGAATTTTTACTGTTACACAATTTTCTAAATGGAGAAATGGGAAAAATACTGACAGTAACAGGTTTTTGTTTATTTGTTTTTTAAAAAAACAATTACACTTGTCAATGATGCATTATTTAGAATGAAGGAGAGTAAAGATTCAAGGAAAGAGATAGGAAGGGTAGAAATATTAATTCCAAGGCCAAGAAAATATCTGTTGGCTTGGAAAGGCAAGAAGAAAAAGCACAGAATTTAAACTCTGAAATAGTGACCTAGTATAGAAACTTTGCTTATATATTGCAGTAAGAAAACCTTCCTTGTTATATGGCTTCATTATTATACACAATTATGTATTATTAATGTTTTGTGCCCTTGGGACAGGTTTTTTCCCCCCCTCCTGCTGTTGACTAGTCTCTGTTGTTTTCTTGGAAAGATTTTTTGGAAATATTTTGCTCTTGCCTGTTTCCTAGGGCTGAGAGAGAATGACTGTCCCAAGGTTACCCAGTTGGCTTTGTGCCTAAGGCATGGCTAGAACTCATGGGCTTCCAGTTTCGAGCCTGGTGCTCTAAGTACTACACCAAACTCTCCCTCTTTATGCACAATACAAATATTAATTTAGACAAGTTGTGTCTCTCACTTTCTTCAGGGTAAATCAATATTTGGCTAAAGGGATACATGTTGAAAGCACTAAAATGTGATGGAATGTGCAACTGGGAGAGCTTTGGAAACACAGGGCTTTCCCACAGATTAAGATTAAGATTTCTACCCAGATAAGAGACGTCACAGTCCCAAGCTGTGTGTGTATGTGAGTGTGGGGACGAGAAAGTGAAGGCTGGTCACATCCTAGAATCTCTCAGGGTATATTTGGCAGATTAAAAGCCTATATAGCTTTAGTTGGGCAAGATTCCATCCATTAGGTGTAAGCAAATAAAGGATTGGACCCAGTGGTGGAATTCAGTTTTTTTTTACTACTGGTTCTGTGGGTGTGGCTGGATGGGCATGACAGGGGAAGGATACTGCAAAATCTCCATTCCCACCCCACTCCAGGGGAAGGATACTACAAAATCCCCCTCCCCACTCCTGGGAAAAGGATATTGCAAAATCTCCATTCCCACCCCACTCGGGGCCTTTGGTGGCTCAACAGACTAATGCAGTCTGTTATTAACAGCAGCTGCTTGCAATTACTGCAGGTTCAAGCCCCACCAGGCCCAAGGTTGACTCAGCCTTTCATCCTTTATAAGGTAGGTAAAATGAGGACCCAGATTGTTGGGGGCAATAAGTTGACTTTGTATATAATATACAAATGGATGAAGACTATTGCTTGACATAGTGTAAGCTGCCCTGAGTCTTCGGAGAAGGGTGGGATATAAATGCAAATAATAATAATAATAATAAAAAAAACTCTGGGGCCAGCCAGAGGTGGTATTTGCTAGTTCTCTGAACTACTCAAAATTTCCACTGCCGGTTCTCCAGATTGTCAGAATCTGCTGAATAGCACCCCTGATTGGACCTGACTGGACTTTGCTATGTTGTCTCAAGGCTTAGGCCCGATACAAAATGTACAACTGCACTTGATGTGAAAACTGACAAAAGAATTCCTAAAGTTGAGGCAATCTATCAAGTTGCCCCTTCTCCATTGCTAAGAGCAGTGGGGAAATAACAGCCTGTTCTTTGTCTGTCAACTAATAGCTCCTAAGCAATAAAAGTGGATAGGCTCCCCAAAACTCCACAGGTTCCAGCTGATCAACATTGCTCTCAGAAACAATTGGAAAGATTAAGAGCATCTTATGCTACTGTTCCGATGCACCTGCTGTCCTTTACACCAAATTGGCAGAATAGGCCTATTATGTAACATGTGAAGGTCACACAAGGCAATAAAAAATATTGCAGAAAAAAGCACAAACATCACAGAATAAGCAAGGAAACCTGCCCCACCAACTTGTAACATGAAGAATTATCAAGATATCATGATTCTGCCATATATCCTCTAGCTATGCTCTTGATGAGGGTTGGATTTACATTGGAGAGACCTCCACAATAATGATATAACTCCAGTTTAAATCTGCACCTTGAAATTTAACTTGCAAGGCTTCCCCAAGCATTCTGCTGGTAGAGAAAGGTTTCCCTTTCTGATTGAAAAATAGACATATGCTGACTCACTACTTATTTTTGCTTTAAACCAAGACCCTCTGAAGGAGTAGTAATGCAAAATGAAGATCAAAGTTTTGCTACTGACACAAAGGCAGTGTGCATGACACCTGCCTCTAGCCAAATCAGCTGGCTAGAGGCTTTAGAGTAGCAGATTTGTCAAGCTTTGTAATGCATTATGAAGAAATCTTTTATGTATTAGTAATGACATTTTGGATAGTTGCAAGGTACAGTTTTCACATGGATTCAAGGCCATGTTGCACATTATTGAAAACAAACCTACGTTTGCCACCAAATGTAAATAACCTGTCCAAGCCAGTGGTGAAATCCAATTTTTTTAACTACTGGTTCTGTGGGTGTGGCTTGGTGGGCGTGGCAGGGGAAGGATACTGCAAATCCCCATTCCCTCCCCACTCCTGGGGGAAGGATATTGCAAAATCTCCATTCCCACCCCACTCTGGGGCCAGCCAGAGGTGGTATTTGCCAGTTCTCTGAACTAGTCAAAATTTCCGCTACTGGTTCTCCGAATTGCTCAAAATTTCTGTTACTGGTTCTCCAGAACCTGTCAGAACCTGCTGGATTTCACCCCTGGTCCAAGCTCTGATATTTTTCCTGAGCAATATAAAGATTGTAAAACATTGATATATTAGATTTCTAAGGACAAAGAGCTGTGGTGGCACAGTGGTTAGAATGCAGTATTGCAGGCTAATTCTGCCAACTTCCAGCAGTTGAATTCTCACTGGCTCAAGGTTGACTCAGCCTTCCATCTTTCTGAGTTGGTAAAATGAGGAACTAGATTGTTGGGGGCAATATTCTGACTCTGTAAACCATTTAGAGAAACTGCAAAGCACTGTGAAGAAGTATATAAGTCTAAGTACTATTACTATTGCTATTGCTATTTTGATTAAGTCATGAAACACCAAACTTGAATAAAATTTCCTACTTGAATAAAAATAAACTCATGGTCATTTATTCCCTACCTCAGAACAGTTGGGTTACACTGAGAAGTGTTTTATAATTATAGATGGCAATCCATGGGCTGATTAAGAGTAATAATCTCACTTTCAACCATGTTTAAAGTATTTTCTAGGCATTTTAAAATAGGAATTAAAGAAAACTAAAATCACATTTGAACTCTATTACCAAAGAAGAGCCAAATAACCTCAATGACTTTCAGTGCTAGAAAAGCAACCAAATTCCTACTGTAGTCAAAACTAAAAACTTGTGATGTGCTTAAAGGTGTCTTGTTGTCAAAATTAAACAACATGAATGAATGAATGATCTTCTTGAAACCATTTATTATAGAATGGCTCTTTGAATTCTGCTCCTTAATTGGAGCCTCCAAAAATATACTTAACATATATTTGAAAATATGTAATAGGCTTTGTTTTATCAAAGCTCATGATGCTACTCTGCACATTGTTAAAGCATGAGGTCTTCGTGATGAACAGCAACACAGATTAAGCCATACCCAGAAGACCAGATCCACCTCTTCGGTGCATCTCCTCCATCCACTCGTTCCTCTAATGATATTACATTATGGCTATCATCATCCTTAGCAAGCAAGGCCATGCTCGTAGCAGGGAATCTGGGCAATCACAGTTCATCACATTAAGCTAAGAGAAATTGCTGAATAGAAGGAAAGTTAGTCAGCTCTGCAGCATGAATATGAGACGAGAGACTGGATGGGAGCACAGGAGAGGAGTAAAAAGTAGAGCTTCATTTCACAGAACAGACCATTACTCAGTCTGAGCTTGGTTTGTGGAGACAACTCAACTGCTGGCATTCAGCAAGTCTGAACTTCATCAGCTGTGGAGGGAGGAATATAGCTGAGAGGTAGAGCACAGACAGCGTTTTATAAACAAAAAGTCCAGTTGAAGAACTGAACATCAGAGGAAAAGAAAGGTCTCCACTTGAGTTCCAAAAGAGCTACCAACTCACAGTGCTGGGCTAGATGAACAATTAATCTGACCGGATAGCCACTGTGAAGATAAAACATTCATAAATATTATTGCCATCATCATTATCACCATTATTATTATCCTCCACCATCCCTGGAATGGATCTCATAGCAAGAAGTTTTCCTTGGCCATCGTTGGAGTTGCTTTACTTACATGGTACTTAACAAGCAAACAATCCAAAGCCAGGTATCTTTAAGAACTCCTAAAACAGGATTAAATTACAACATGCAGAGACCTGTAACTAAACATACATTTTACATGTCGCCCAGTGGTGGGTTGCCCCCGGTTTGGACCGATTCGCAAGACCGGTAGTAAAACCAGCGGGAGGCTCCGCCCACTGACTCAGATGTCATCAGGAAGCTTCTGCGCATGCATGGCCCCATTGCGAACCAGTAGAAAAGGTAAGTAGAACCCACCCCTGATGTCGCCCACTAGCAGAGAAGGAAGAAGAAAGCTATCCACTGGGTTTAACCCTCCGGGACAGATGCTCAGGGAGCAGAAGGGGGACAGAAGTGGCAAAAATAATGTATTTTCCCTTTAACAAACAACAGCATAACTCTAGCTGGAGTTATGTTCATGGGCACTTACAATCTAAGCCCATATGTTTCAATGAGTAACACTTCATGTGTATTTAAAAAAAAAACACCAGCAGGTAAATTGCCTTTAAGATTCTTTTAAATGCTACCTATAAATCTTGAAATGAGGTTGAGCATTTAAAAGAAAAAAAAAAGGGAGGGGGAGAGAGAGCAGAGCCCAAATCCAGTTCTCCTTTAACAAATTGCAAAAGAATTATTGCCAGGAAATATTTTAGAAGTAACAGTTAACGCTGACAGTAACACTAACAGCGAACTGCAGCAGATAATTAATGGAAACAGAGTGCTGAAGTAGTTTTGAATTTGTGCGTGCGCATGTGTTTTTTAAAAAGCAGTGTGCTAACAGCTCAGACAAGTATCTGAAATGGGTTTAATTTCTGACTGCACATCTGTGTGACATATTAGAGGAAACAAACCATTCAAAAAAGCACCTTTGGACAGAGGTGGGTGAATGGTGAAATGTCAAAGTCTAAAGATTTAAAAATTTGTAAATTAACTTTAGCTCTGGGTAAAGAGTAATTGAGTTTGGTTTTTTTCACCGTTCCTCCTTCCAGATACAAGAAACATTTATAATGTAAATGTAAACATATTTTTAGCTAATGCTATATAACACGTATATACTGAAAATGTCAGTTCATTGTTTTTCCATTTCGGAAAATCAAATTCTAGAGATAAATCCAGCTATTGTTCATTTAGTATATGAAGATTCCTTTTGTACTTGAATTCAGGAGACTACTGTTCAAACCTATACAACGTGCAAGTGAAATGAAATATCATTATAATTTGAAAAATGGTAAAAATAAATAAATATCTGGCTTTATTTTGTTCCGCTTGGTATCTACTCTATTCAACATACCCAGAGACAATTTTGTCTTTATTGCCAGTTCTTAGAAACTTGAGATCTCATAGGCAAAGTGCAAGGACAAGGAGAGAAGAAAAATATTTTCTCCTATACACCCAACAACTATCATTGAGTCATTTTTTTCCAGATGACAAAGGCACTACAAATATATTTAAAATCAAATTTACTAAGACCATAAAATATTTCTAGAATTTTCCAAGAAAGGTACTTATTGTACCAACTCCCTTCCCCCCCCCTCCAAAAAAACCCAAAAAATACCAACCCAACACCCTCTGTTCGAACCCACTAGATGTCACTATAGCCTTAACAGAATAGCCTATCAAATTGGACAACTTGATTGATTGTACCTGCCTCTTTCAAACAGAAAGGCAGCCTACTCTAAACAAATAATGCCAGCTTTGTGCTTATTACAAACCCTTCAATAAAGCCACCCAAAATGACAGCATATTCTCACTCATGCTGTAACTTCTGATGGTCAGAAGAAATGACTCTGATAACATTAAAAAGCTAAATCACTCCACAAGAGGGGGCCAGAAGAGACAGAAACAGAAGATCCATGGCTTCTTAATGGCAGATATGTAATTCTAATGTGCCTTTTGATCATATACTACTGTCTGTGGATTTAGCAGTAAACATCTTTCCTAGAACGCTTACATAATAGAGTTATCTAAACAAGAAGAAAAGAGTTCTCGTTGGCTCCAGACTTGATGTATCCCACAGATATTAGGACTGTCCATGTCTAAAAGGTAAAGGTAAAGGTTCCCCTCGCACATACGTGCTAGTCATTGCCGACTCTAGGGGGCGGTGCTCATTTCCGTTTCAAAGGCGAAGAGCCAGCGCTGTCCGAAGACATCTCCTTGATTATGTGGCCGGCATGACTCAATGTCAAAGGCGCACGGAATGCTGTTACCTTCCCACCATAGGGGGTCCCTATTTTTTCTACTTGCATTTTTACGTGCTTTCAAAACTGCTAGGTTGGCAGAAGCTGGGACAAGTAACGGGAGCTCACCCTGTTACACGGCAGCACTAGGGATTCGAACCGCTGAGCTGCTGACCTTTCGATCGACAAGATCAACGTCCTAGCCCCTGAGCCACCGCGTCCCTTTTTGTTTACAGATGTCCGTGTTTACAGATCATTTCCAAATTTTTAAATTTCCATGTAATACAAAACATCCCAGTTGGGTGGAGGGATGAGTATAAGCGGTAACTTGGACAGAGGAGTTGTCTTAGCCAATGTGACAGGGAGGCATAGGACCAGCAATATGCACCTATTTCTAATGATTACACAAAGACCGTTCAGTTGTCTAATGTGCAAAGTAGTCAAGACGTTTAATTATTTAGTCTGCTCACAACTTGTTTTAATTTATTAAATTCTACTTCTCCTGCTGTAAGCAAGCAACAGCGCTCCAAAACACTGGCCATGTTTGAGATGCTATAAGCATAAACTTGATTATCTGGATTTAAATAGTAATTTAAATAAACAACTCCTCAGAATTATGGTATTTCAACAGAAGATTTCGGGAATCCCAAAAGGATGACATACTCCTGTTGGATTTCCCTGAAGTGCTAATTGAGAAGCTGACTGCATGTTGTCCTCCATTAATGATGATAACTGGGATTGGGAACTCTGTTGCTAAGCAACACATTTGCAAAGGTCATGTGACCATGCCAACTTAATGATGGCAGCACTGGAAGTTCCAGTTGTGGTCATTAGGCAAATCCCACAGGTTCATTAGGCACGATATGTGAGTGCCATTTGTGATTGGCTTCCCAATGGACTTTGACACTTGCAGGGAAGGTTCCAAATAGTGATAATGTGACCGCGGGTTTCTGCATGCAACCATCAACTATGAGCTAGTTGCAAAGCACCTGAATTATGACCATGTGACTACAGGGCCATTACAGTGGCTGCAACTTCAAGGATTGGCCACAAGTCTCTTTCTTCAGTCCATAACTTGAATGGTAAAGATTAAATGGTCGTTAACTAAGGACTATTTGTAATCCCTTATTCATCTTGATTCTAGGCTGAAAAGCACCCAAAATTGTAATGTTTACTCTTAGGTGAGCTGTTTCAGATTAATTATAACTTTTGCCTTTTTGTTTTGTTATTGTTATTGTTAATCCTTCCCAAGGCTATTTTTATTTTTATTGATTAAATTTATCTGCCCACATTTCACTGACCAGCGACTTTGGGTCTTTTTAAGGCAGGATGATCAGAACCATATTTAATATTCATGTATGGTTACACCACAGATTTGTGTAATGATATGACATTATTAGAAGTTTCCTCTTCCTTGCCCCCTTTCTTGTTCTGCCTATCCCACATGTATAATTTGCCTTTTGGAATTTTATATTATAATTACTTAGTGCTCCGTTGTTTCTTCAGGAGGTTGAGATGCGGAAGGATAAAAAAAAAAAGTCAAGATAGTGGCTGTGACTGCCTGCCCTTTTGAAAGGGCTTGCAATACTCACCCATGTACAAAAGGACAAAACTTCAATTACATTTTTGCAATCCCCATCTTCACATTCTTTACTCTCCCCTGCAGATGTCCCTATAGATGTTCCTTATTTGGGAGGCTCACACAGCGTCAAATGCTACGGGCACTCATTAATATCTACAGCAAAGTCTTGTTGCCTTCTATACAAGCTAGAATTCTGCTAGTTCTGGGTCCAGACTCCTATGGAAGACATCCTTTTATACGAATGGTTTACTGTGGCAGGCTGTTGTGGCTCCAGCCCACCCACCCCGGGCCTGGCCCCCTGCCAGAGAGTGACTCAGAGAGTGAGGGGGAAGGGCCATCAGGGCTCCCCTCTGCAGGGCCGGCCTCTCTGGCTCAGCTCCAGGAGGCAGAGGGAGGCCAGGTGGAGGAAGTAATGAGGCCTCTGTCTCCTGTATCTCCCCCCGCCCAGGCAATGCTTCCAGACCCAGCTGTGGACAATCAGTCCTTGTTAGATCCCAGGTTTCATAGACAAGAGAGGCGGGAACAACAGAAAAAGGGGTGGAGCAGGCCTAGAAAGTGCTGAGTCATGGAGCCACACCCCAAAAGGTATAAAAGCAGGAGGGGCTGCTCTACTACTTCGTGATGGACAAATCAAACTGACTGGAGAAAACTTGAGCTGAACTATTTGACTGAGCATTTGGCTTGGATTGCTGTTTGTTCCTGACTTCCTGGTTGACACGCCGGCATCAAGGAAGATAAAAGAAAACCTTGGCAGACGCTCGCTGGTTTGCTGCCAGAGCTGATAGCTGCCGTAGACTAAATTGCTGGCTAATTGAGTCATTTCACGTGCCTCCCGGACTGAGGTGGGGAGACAGAACACAGGCTCTGGCATTTAATGCACAGGAGGACCCAACAGTTAATCTTCTTAAATGCTATTGGTGAGAAGGGGTGGAACAACCCAGAAGGCTCACAAGTTGAGGGTTCCAGATGAGAAATGCATAAAGGAGGGTTGTTGTCATCCTTTAGGATTAGAATAGAATGTATTTTTTTAAATTTATTATTATTTTTTTTTGGCCAGATGTGATTGGGCCCCCAAGGAATTTTTCTTGGTGCATATACTCTCAGTGTACATAAAAGAAAAGATACCTTCATCAAGATTAACTCTGAGGTCATCTCCCTTTTGCTTTGTTCCAGAAAGATGGCCTATCTCTACATTTTATCAATTTGTTCTAATCTAGGTGGGGATTTATCCATTTTATTTACCACTAGCTGGACGCCAGTGCTTCACTACGAAACTATGTGATCAGGCGTGATAAACTGACACTTAAAGCCTGAAACTTAATGTAGAATGTGTAACTCCGTAACATCAGAGCGTGTTAATATAAGGCAACTGGCAGTTTGAACAGAGGGGGAGGGGGAGTAGAATGTCCCAGTCCGCAGGCCAGATGAGTCATGCACTGACCACGCCCAGTTTAGCGAAGGGGTAGCATCAGAACGTGTTAATATAAGGCAACTGGCAGTTGGGACAGAGTTCTTTTCAGGTTGGGAGGGGGAGTAAAATATCTAGCTCCTTAGCATCAGACCATGTTAATAAAATACTGTATATGGAATACTAATGATCTGATGGTCATTTCGAAAAATTCTTTCTTAGTGAGCACCTAGAAGCCAAATGGAACATACATGGCAAATTTCAAGTTTGTAGGCTTTACGGTTCTGGACATTTCGTGATTACGGCATGAGTGGTTATCGCTTTTATATATAGAGAGATTCCAATATCCCTTCAAACTTTTTGGCTGAATGGCCAATAGTATGCCATGTGCCCCAATTTCCCTTTGAAAGCAAATATACATGAAAATGCCAGAATCTTAATCAAGTCATTCTTGCCGGCTTTTCCACAGAGCGCAGTTTAAAAACTGCTCTCCCATCTTTTTTTTTTTTTTTTGCTCTTAAATGATCCTTGAGGAAAATGCATCAATGAAAAAGGGAAAATATGGTGTAAGGCAATTCAGAGTTCTAGGAAATCCGCATATGCAATGTATAGCTTCAAATTTAATTAACACAATTTATAGCTACTCCCCATAGATGGAAAGTACATGCCCAGGTGACCATTTGATCTCCTATAATCTCTTGTCTTAGGGTTAAGTGTTGACAGACAATTCCAAGGTTCTCGAGAGTTGGACTGTGCAGTCCTTTCAATAAAATACACATTCAAAGAGAGGATTGTCCAGTGTTCAATCTGAAATGTGCAACTCCTTCCTTTGAAACAGGCCTGCTTCACCCAACAACTTTCCTTACTGCATAAATAGCTCCCAACTTTCCATTTCTGTGTCCACATATTCAGATCCCTCAACTATAACTGCCTCTACCCAAGAAAGAAATGTCTGATTTAAAAAAAAATGTCCTCCAAATTGCCTTGAAAATTATAATTAGGGATATATTCTCTGAAGTGTCAAAATCCAAATGATCCCTGGATGAGGATAAAGATCTCTCTTTGCTACCATCTAGTTGTTATCTGGAGTTTTGAACTCTACTATAAGGAAGGCCATAGGGAGTGGTTTTACAAAAAGTATGAAGCAAGAAGCTCAAGAGTTGGTACTTCTTTTATTTCTTCTTTCAGTTGCCTCGAAACTCAACTATATTTTTCTTAGTGAAATGTTTGGAAATTAAGAGCACCATGCCCCAAATTAGTTTTATTTTCAACTCTATTTACCAATCAAAGACGCAAAAGTCATTTTTGATTTTATATATACATAAAGATGAAAAAATGTAGATTTTCTTTTTTCTTCCCCCATTGTGTTAAACCTTTGAGTAGAGGGCTGCCATTCTGACAGTACAATTCTGCATTTCTCTTCAAAGATACCTTGCAGTCTTTATCTGGCCCTCAATCCACTATGCATTTATACAAATTAGGTTTGGTCCTGTTTCCAAACATTGTTTTGGACTGTGGCCCCTGGTATGACCTTCAAAGGCCAACAATCATGCTTGCCAGGAAGGAAGTTCGCAACTCTGGTCTACAGAAATAATATCTTCCTCAGGGGTGAAATCTAAAAATTTTCCCTACCGGTTCTGTGGGCGTGGCTATGGCTTGGTGGTCAGATGACTGGGTGGGCGTGGCCAATAACAATAATAATAAAAATAATAAATAAGGTATACAAAACAATAAGAGGTACCAAAAACCAACTTTCACACTTTACACACATACAATACAACACAACTGACTCACACACAATGTAAAAGCAGCTGCACTTCACCCAAAATGGCCCCTGCAACAAGCAGGAACCTCACACTTTCACACTTTACACACATACAACACAACTGACTCACCCACACTCACACCCACCCACCCACACACACAATGCCACATACAGCTTTGTGAGATTTTGTGTGTTTGCGTAGTTAGAGTGAAACACTACAGAAACACACCAAATCTCAGAAAGCTGCACAAATATTTTATTTTATTATTTTTATTTATTTTTTTAGATAAGGGGTCTCCAACCTTAGTAACTTAGATTGTGGACTTCAACTCCCAGAGTTCCTCATTCAGCAAAGCAGGAAGTCAAAGCAAGCTGTAATCAGTAGCTAAAGAAAAACGCATGCTGTGCCCGAAAGGAGCCGTAATTATAGGTAAGTGAGGAGGGGGAATTGGGTGGGCATGAGTGGGGGCTCTTGTAAGTGGGGGTTGTTAAAAAGTGAGTTTAAAAGCCTGTGAGGATCAGGAAACTCCTCTGGGATCGCCAGAGGAGGCTTTTAAAACCTCTTTTTTTTCCCCCTTCGGCTGAAGAGGATTTTTTAAAAAAAAACAACTGTTAAAGGGTTTTGATGATCTCTGCTCAGCCCCGCGATCATCAGAAGGTTTTTTTTTTACTTTTCAAGGCATGTTTCAGCTGAAGAAAAACTTCTTTAAAAAGTAAAAAAAAAAAAATATCTCTGCTGATGGTGCGGCTCAGCAGAGGCAGGGGGGGCGGGGACAGGGATTTTTGCTACCGGTCCTCCAAACCAGCAGCTGTCATCGCTACCGGATCACGCAATCCGGTCCAAACCGGGAACATTTCACCCCTGATCTTCCTCCTCTTTAGACTGTGAGTGCCAGGAAATTCTACCCAGGCTGGAAAAAAAACAGATGAAACATAATTTCAATCTCAGTGTGTAGTCAGGTTTAAGATCCTTTATTAGGGATTGCCTTGTGTTGATTAGCATGGTGAAATATACTTATTTTTCCTCTTCTTATTGCCTTCACAGATAGTTGGCTGGGGAACTATATTTTGGAGAACCTGATCTCTTCTGGACAAAGGGAGGGCAGGGGAATCTCTGCAGAATTGCTGTTGTAAGTAATATTTGAGGAATTTGTCGAACAAATTTGCTTGGGTTGTGGCTGGGGCATGATCTCGTTCAGTTTTCTGGGGAAATTTTGATTCTATCAGTTCTGAGGAAGTGAATAGGTCCCTAGGACTTTGATTATTGCTACCTGTATTTCAAATGTCCCTCCTCGTTAGTTAGAAAGTTAGGCACTCCTGGGAAGTACTGGTAGCTGGATCCAGATGATGGTGAATATTTCTTTTGAGAGGGGATCGGGGTGAAATTCAGCTGGTTCTATCCAGGGAGGGCGAATTGGTAGCGCTGGCAGGGGAGGCTCTGCCCATCCCACACGGATGTAATGATGTCGGGTTTTGGTAACATTTTAAGCCTCTGCGCACATGGAGACAACATGGCATGGCAGACGCAATGCAGCAGATGCGGCGCATGCACATTTGCGAACCGGTAGGAAAGGTCAGTGAATTTCACCCCTGGAGGGGATGATTTTGTTCATCCTTACACTCTACACTGAGATTCTATATGGATTTTATATGGTTCCAGGTGTGATTCAAGATGCTTGTTGTCACCTTTATAGGACTGCATAACACAGGGACCACCTCTCTTCGATAGTGTCTACCCATTCCATCAAACCTGACACAGTGGGCATGCTTGGGTCTCTTTACAACAATGCCACTTAGTAGGATCCAGAGATTTGCCTCTTCTCTCATAGCACCTATCTATGGAATAGCCTCCTTGCTGATGGCTCTTTGGCTCTGCTGGCCTTCCAGAAGTCCTTAAGACCCTGGCTGAAGAGCAGAGTATTAGTGGAGCTTGGTATGTGATTTCTGCTCTGTGAGATGGTTTTGTGAAAAACCTTGGTTATTGATTTATTTATAGATTTATATTGCCTTATGATTTTCATCCACATGCTTGGCCAGCCCCGAGTTACTTGTTTAAGCATGGGCATGTACATTTTCTATATAAACATTAACAGAAATACTTCTGAATTTTTGAGTCTGAAAGCTGAGCAAAGGATTTTGATATGGGTTGGGCTCTGGCAACTATTTGACACGTGAGGTTCTATGATTCCTACACTATATTTAGATGCAGTGTTTTTATAGATATAAGAGGTACAGAAGTCAAAATATCGCTATTTTTCAGTCTACACATTAGGCTCTGAAATCTTCTGCTACTAGTATCTGTACAAAACAGAGAAACCAAGCAGATACATGAAAATATGTGAGGCACCAGCACCAATATTATGGTGATAGAACCTTATCAGAATATCTACTTCATTTTGTCCACAATATCTGCCATTTAGACGCATATTATATGTTCTGTGGTGAGCAGACATTACTGGGGGCAGCCCGCAGGTTGATGGGTGAAGGTTCCCTTCTGAAGGTTTGTCAGGCCTTATTTCGAAAAGGGCATGTCCTTTGCTTCTTCTGGATCTCACATCTGTGCCTGCCCAGTTGTGTGACTTCAGGAACTCTGATTTTAAAAGTATTTCTGCCAATGATCTTTCTATCAATGGATGTTCAGTAGACCGGCGAGAAGTTTGGCTTTGAAGCTGCTCATTCAGTTGCCTCGGCTCGACTCAATACCGCCTGCTGGCCTATTTCACAGCAACCCCAATTTTGACGATGGTGGTGGTGGTGGGGGAGTCCCTTCAACAGTCCAGCCTACCATCAATTCCACACATGAGTCAGAGAGCTGCAGGAAAAAGGGCTCCAGCATTCAATTAGCAGGTAAAATCATTTTGCCCAGCAGTAACAATCTGAGAGCCTGGGAGAAGGTGATGGAGATCAAACGGTGAAACAGACTTTACTGTTTCACAGAAAAGAAAATAACTTGCATGGAGAAAAAAAACCCCACCAATCCATGTAAACCCCCCATGTTCTCACCTCTGGTTGCAAAGCTGGCAGGCAAAGCAGTCCAAATGGTAAACGTTATCTCGGGCCCTCATCACCATCTCAAAGGCAGGGATCAGCTTACTGCAGGCAGCACAATTCCCAGTGGTCCCAAAGAGCCTGCCAAGGAAGCACAATCATTAGAAGCCAGTTTAATTAAATGGTGGAAGGACTAATTAAGTGTAATTAGTAGTATCAAATACTGTATTGCACCAATCAAGAGAAGTTGCCGTCCCCATTTCTCTGACCAGCCAGCATGTGGGAAACGGGGGCTGATCCTGCATGGGGAGAGAACTTCTCAGTCCTTTGAAGTTTTGGAGCTGCCAGCTAATTGACTGTCTAATGAAGAAATCCATTCCACATGCAGACAAAGTGCTATTTTGAGGCTCACAATGCTTCCATCAAAAACAATACCATCTTTTCAATGCAAATTAACAGTGTCTTAGCAGTACATTTTTAGAGGAGTCTAGCAGCCCCTCTGTTTTCTAATTTGCTATTCCTTCATTTTCTACTGATTAGTTAGTGCTCTGGAGAAAATATGCAAGGTTCATCTTGGGGTATATGTATGACTCCTTCAAATCACTTTCCATACATGTTGATTAGATTAGATTAGATTAACAGAGTTGGAAGGGACCTTGTAGGTCATCTAGTCCAACCTCCTGCCCAAGCAGGAGACCCTAAATCACTTCTGACAAATGGCAGTCCAATCTCTTCTTTATTTATTTATTTATTTATTATTTAAACTTATATACCGCCCTATCTCCCAAAGGACTCAGGGCGGTTTACAGGCATATAAAAACATCAATATACAAATTAAAATAATCATTAAAAGACTTATTCTAATGCCAATAATTAATAATACCAATTATTAAAAATAGAAATATAAATATTAAAATCAATTTAAAACCCCTCTAAATTTAAAAATCTAAGCCAGTCCTGCACAGATGAATAAATGAGTCTTGAGCTCATGACGGAAGGTTCAAGATCTGGAAGTTGACGGAGTCCTGGGGAGTTCGTTCCAGAGGGTGGGAGCCCCACAGAGAAGGCCCTTCCTGGGCGCCGCCAGACGACACTGCCTAGCTGACGGCACCCTGAGGAGTCCCTCTGTGAGAGCGCACGGGTCGGTGAGAGGTATCTGGTCGCAGTAGGCGGTCCCAGATAACCCGGCCCTATGCCATGGAGCGCTTTAAAGGTGGTCACCAAAACCTTGAAGCGCACCCGGAAGGCCACAGGTAGCCAGTGCAGCCTGCGCAGGATGGGTGTTATACGGGAGCCACGAGGGGCTCCATCTATCACCCGCGCAGCCGCATTCTGGACTAACTGTAGCCTCCGGATGCCCTTCAAGGAAGCCCCATGTAGAGAGCGCAGTAATCCAGGCGAGACGTCACGAGGCGTGAGTGACCGTGCATAGGGCCTCCCGGTCCAGAAAGGCGCAACTGGCGCACCAGGCGAACCTGGTAGAACGCTCTCCTGGAGACGGCCGTCAAATGATCTTCTAGAGACAGCCGTTCATCCAGGAGGACGCCTAAGTTGCGCACCCTCTCCATCGGGGCCAATGACTCGCCACCGATGGTCAGCCGCGGATTTAGCTGACTGTACCGGGATGCCGCATCCACAGCCACTCTGTCTTGGAGGGATTGAGCTTGAGCCTGTTTCTCCCCATCCAGACCCGTACGGCCTCCAGACACCGGGACAGCACTTCGATAGCTTCGTTGGGGTGGTCCAGTGTGGAAAAGTACAGCTGGGTGTCATCCGCATACAGCTGGTACCTCACACGAACCCACTGATGATCTCACCCAGCGGCTTCATGTAGATGTTGAACAGAAGGCGAGAGGATCGATCCCCGCGGCACCCCACAAGTGAGGCGCCCGGGCCGACCTCTGCCCCTGTCAACACCGACTGCGACCGGTCGGAGAGATAGGAGGAGAACCACCGTAAACGGTGCCTCCCACTCCCAATCCCTCCAACCGCGCAGCAGGATACCATGGTCGATGGTATCAAAAGCCGCTGAGAGGTCTAATAGGACCAGGGCAGAGGAACAACCTCATCCCTGGCCCTCCAGAGATCATCCACCAACGCGACCAAAGCCGTCTCCGTGCTGTAACCGGGCCGGAAACCGGACTGGAACGGGTCTAGATAGACAGTTTCATCCAGGTGCAAGGAAACTGATATGCCACCATACTCTCTACAACCTTCGCCGCGAAGGTTGAGACCGACGATAATTACCTAAAACAGCCGGGTCCAGGAAGGCTTCTTGAGGAGGGCCTCACCACCGCCTCTTTCAAGGCGGCCGGAAAGACACCTCCACCAAGGAAGCGCCAGAATCACCTGAGCCAGCCTCGTGTCACCTCCTGCGTGGCCAGCACCAACCAGGAGGCACGGGTCCAGTAAACACGTGGTGGCATTCAGCCTCCCAACAACCTGTCCATGTCCTCGGAGCGACAGGGTCAAACTCATCCCATAAAATGTCACCAAGACCACCCTCAGCCGCCTCACCAGATCACCGCAATCTTGGTCCAAACCATCCCGAAGCTGAACGATTTTATCGTATAGATAACCGTTAAACTCTCAGCACGCCCCTGCATCGGGTCATCCCGCCCCTGGTGTAGGAGGGAGCGGTCACCCAAACAGGGCGGCTGGGCGGTTATCTGCCGATGCAATGAGGGAGGAGGCGTAGCTACGCCTCGCTTCCCTCAATGCCACTAGGTAAGCCCTAGTATAGGACTTCACTAGTGTCCGATCAGCTTCTGAACGGCTGGACCTCCAGGAACTCTCTAGGCGTCTTCTCCGGCGCTTCATCCCTCTCAGCTCCTCGGAGAACCAAGGAGCCGGTTGGGACCTGCGCCGGGTCAGAGGCCGCAAAGGCACGACACGGTCTAAGGCCCCCGCCGCGGCCCGTTCCCAGGCCGCAACAAGTTCCTCAGCCTCCAGCGATAAAGCTTCCACAACTTCGGAAGGTAAACTGTTCCATTGGTTAATTGTTCTCACTGTCAGAAAATTTCTCCTTATTTCTAGGTTGAATTTCTCCTTGGTCAATTTCCATCCATTATTCCTTGTCTGGCCTTCAGGTGCCTTGGAAAATAGCTTGACCCCTTCCTCTCTGTGGCAGCCCCTCAAATATTGGAACACTGCTATCATGTTTCCCCTGGTCCTTCTCTTCACTAAACTAGCCATGCCCAGTTCCTGTAATGGTTCTTCATGTTTTAGTCTCCAGTCCCCTAATCATTTTGGTTGCTCTTCTCATCCAGTAAAGCTGGTTGAGGAATCCTGGGAGTTGAAGTCCACAAGTCTTAAAATTGCCAAGGTTGGAGACCCCTGGTTAAACTGTTCCGCAGACACTAGAGTTCCATAAGAACTTGATTGGTTCCACAAGGAACTAAGGGCAAAAGATCAGAAAACTTCATTCAGATGCAGATGATTTTCTCTCAAGATAGCTTTTCCTCTTGATCATTCTAACAATGATCTTCTATCACAGTTTTCACTGCAGAGCCTTATAAAATTTGAAAACTTCTGCTCTACTGCATCTTAATGCAGACATTCCTTACCTCCAGTTAAAAGAAGCATAAATAATTAGATCCATTAAAATTTCTGCAGCTGTCAATCAAGGTAGCCAATATTGACCACGTAGTAAGATTAATTTTAAGTTTTACATCAACAATGCAGTGCATTCATATGACACATTGCTTTACTGAAAAGATAATGGACAGATTGGGGCCAAGATAATTATTTGAACTTAGTTTCTAGTGCAGTTAATCAGAATTTATGTTTTCCTTTCATGGTATATCAGTTGGATCTAAGTATAACTAACTTAGATCTAATCCAGTATGAACCAATGTATTATTTTCACAAGTGTGTGAAAGCAGTAGTTTGCTACTGTGGGCCACATACATATAATCTCTTCTCCATCCATTACAATTCTAACCTTTTTGAGAGCTTGCTGTTACTTTTACAGCAAGGTATGGAGTCAGAATTATTCTAAACACAATTTGATGATGCAGTAAAGATTGCAATAATTACCCTGTGACAAGATTAGACTAAGCTGTTCATTCAAAGTACCCAGCAAACAAAGTTAGCTGGCAGCAAGTAGGGTTTTCATGCCATGCATCTTTTATTTTTTTAAAAAAATCTACTATACTTTATCAGAAACACTGCCCAGTTTAAATCATGTTTAGAAAAAAAGAGCTCTAGAGAGGAGAAGTCAGATCTTGAAGTTGCCTTTGAATGGGCACAGTCTTCTTCATTAGAGAGAGAGAGATGTTGGACTATCTAAATCAGAGGACTTCAAACTTGGCAGCTTTAAAACTTGTGGACTTCATCTCCCAGAATTCTCCAGCCAGCTATGGTGGCTGGAGAACTCTGGGAGTTGAAGTCCACAAGTCTTAAAGCTGCCAAGTTTGAAGACCTCTGATCTAAATTATAGTAATTATAATACAAATAATATTGTATTACAAATTATAATAACAAATGATTATAGTAATTATTATACAAATATAATACAGTATAATCTCAGACTTGAAGTCATGATATAGGATTTTCCTTTCTTCTCTCAGGCAAGCCCTCAGGACTGCCATCTCCGGCGTCTGGAACAAATTTTAAGACTGGATAGGAAGCTACCAAGTAGAGGGGGGATCCATTCTTTGGTGAGAAGAATTACCCCCACCCCCAAATGTGAAGAAGGTATACAGATCTTACCCTTTTTATCATTGTGTTCTATTTTCTCTTTTGTAGTGCCTTTGCTTTTGAGTTGATGCTTATCTGACCCTTTTTGTAAACCAGGATATTTTTAAGAACTTCTAAAAATGTCAAATTGTTTGCCAGGTACACTTATACATTGCTATCTTCTGATTGGTAAAGTATCTCTGAAATACTTGACATTTCTTTCTGCCCTTGTGAAAATGAATGCAACCGATTGTGAAAACAAACAGAGGGATCTTAAGGCTGCGATCTTAAACCCACTAAACTGGAAAAGAAATCTCTTCATCTGTATCAATTAAATATCCCTGACTCTAGATTGAATATCAACAGATATCTAAGTATTCTTGGACAGACAGAGAATTAGATCTAAAGACCTATAGGCTCCTTTGAATTAAATCCTGGTGACATCAAGGATATCCATCTTATTTTCTTTCCCACCAAATAGAAATGGTTTCTCTTACCTCTTACTTCCAGGACCTCCAAGTCTAGCCTAGGCCCCTGATATTCTAATTGTTGTCATCCAAGTACTAACCAGGCCTGATCCTACTTATCTTCCAAGTCCAGACCAGATTATCCTATTGAAACCACCAACTGAGATCTAATTCTGATAGAAACCTCTGTTGGCGTAAGTTGGTTGAAATTGTTCTACATATTCTTACAAGAATGATTTTTACTGAGGTGTGTCCCAAACTATATTTTCCTGACACAGGAAACTATGTGCAAAGCATACAAGTGCCATTTCACACCATATTTTCTCATCTGTATGGCATGGGCAACTCGGCATGGCCAATTCACCATGGCCAACTCAGCGCAGTCAACTTGCTGTGATTAGCTCATTTGCCGATCTACTACGACTGCGAGGTTCCCCCGCCTCGCAGGAATGGCCCTCCAAGCTATCGAGGGCTTACCTTAACGAAGGGTCTTGGGACCCAGAGAGGTGGCATGCGGCTAAGAAGAATTTGTGGGGTTTTTTAAATAGTTTTTTAAATAAGGGTTTTTTAAGGGGTGGGAGGGATTCGACGGGTGGGGGGGAGGACCCGTCGGGGAGGGATCCAGCCCTGTGCTAGTTCGACATTACGCCATCTTGTCTGAAGGCAGGGGAGGACGTTCCAGGTTTAGAGGGCTGTTCGATCTGTACGGTAAGTGGGAGAGGCAGATATGGCGGGGAGGGCCGTGTCGAGTTATGGGGGCACGTGCTCGAAGTTTGAGAGCGATCACGTGCTCGGCCCTCAGTCCTACCTGCCTCGGTGGCCATGATCTCAGAGTTGGACCTTCGCTGATGTTATGTAATGCCCGGTCCGTGGTTAATAAGGCCCCTGATTTGTGACCTTATTCAGGGAGGTCCATGGACCTCATGGGCATTACGGAGACCTGGTTGGGCCCTGAGGGGGTCCCCTTGTTGAGATGTGCCTCCAGGCTTCCGAGCATTTCATCAGCCGAGAGTCCAAGGTAGGGGTGGGGGTGGCGGTTGTTATTAAGGAAGATCTAGAGCCGAGGAGACCACTGTTCCTCAGATTGCTGGCTGCGAATCCTCTGTGTGCGCTGGGGCTATAGGAATCAGTTGGGCTTGGTGATCGCGTACCTGGCTCCTTGCTGCGTGACCACAGCCCTGCCCGAGCTGTTGAGGTACTGGCTGCCGTGGCGGTTGAGACCCCCAAACTTATAGTTATGGGGGATTTCAACTTGCCATCGGCTGGCCTGTCATCAACGGCAGCTCGGGAGTTCCAGGCTTCCATGACGGCCTTGGACCTGATTCGAGTAAATGATGGCCCTACGCACACAGGGGGAGGCATGCTAGATATGATTTTTATCTCTGGACAGTGGTTAAATGATCTAGTATTAGATGATTTAGTAACAGAACCAATGTCATGGTCGGATCATTTTCTCCTTCGCCTAGACTTCCGAACCGCTATTCACCATCGCAGGGAGACGGAACCTATACGGTGGTTCCGCCCCAGGCGCCTGATGGACCCTGAGAGGTTCCAGACGGAGCTTGGGCCATTCCTGAGGATCTGGCCCACGGCACGACTGAGGAACTGGTCGTGGCCTGGGAGCAGGCCGCGCCGGGCCCTGGACCGTGTCGCGCCTTTGCGGCCTCTGACCCGGCGAGATCTCGTCCGCCCTTGGTTCTCCGAGGGGCTGAGGGAGATGAAACGCCGGAGAAGACGCCTAGAGAGCACCTGGAGGTCCAGTCGCCCGGTTGATCGGACACTAGTTAGGACCTATACTAGGACCTACCTAGTGGCAATGAGGGAAGCGAGGCGCCACGCCTACCCTCATTGCGCCGGCAGATAACCGCCCGGCCGCCCCAGCTGGGTGACCCGCCTCCTACATCAGGAGGTGCGGGATGACCCTTGCAGGACGAGCCGAGGAGTTTAGTGGTTATCTATACGATAAAATCGCTCAGCTGAGGGACGGTCTGGACCGAATTTGGGATGATCCAAGCGAGGGAGAGGAGGCACGCCTTGTTGAGCACATTTGGGATGAGTTTGACCCTGTGGCTCCCGAGGACGTGGACAGGTTGTTGGGGAGGCTTCACGGCACGACATGTTTACTGGACCCGTGCCCTTCCTGGCTGGTACTGGCCACACAGGCGGTGACACGAGGCTGGCTCCAGAGGATTATCAACGCTTTGTTGGATGGGGTTTTCCTGCCGCCTTGAAAGAGGCGGTGGTGAGACCCTCCTTAAGAAGCCCTCTTTGGACCCAGCTATTTTGGCTAATTATCGTCAGTCTCCAACCTTCGCTTTGTTGCGAAGGTTGTAGAGAGTGCCGTGGCGCGACAGCTGCCCCAACACCTGGATGAAGATGTCTATCTAGACCTGCTCCAGTCCGCTTCCGACCCGGATACAGCACGGAGACAGCTTTGGTCGCATTGGTGGATGATCTCTGGAGGGCCAGGGACAAGGGATATTCCTCTGCCCTGGTCCTATTAGACCTCTCAGCGGCGCTCGATACCATCGATCATGGTATCCTGCTGCGCCGGTTGGAGGATTGGGAGTGGAGGCACCGATATCGGTGGTTCTCCTCCTATCTCTCCGACCGGTCGCAGACGGTGTTGACAGGGGGCAGAGGTCGACCGCGAGGGGCCTCACTTGTGGGGTCCTCAGGGTCGATTCTCTCGCCTGCTGTTCAACATCTACATGAAGCCGCTGGGTGAGATCATCAGTGGTTTCGGGTGAGATACCAGCAGTACGCTGATGACACTCAGCTGTACTTTTCCACCCCGGACCACCCCAATGAAGCTGTTGAAGTGCTGTCCCGTGTTTGGAGGCTGTACGGGTCTGGATGGGGAGAAACAGGCTCAAGCTTAATCCTCCAAGACGGAGTGGCTGTGGATGCCGGCACCCGATTCAGTCAGCTGCAGCCGCTGGCTGTTGGTGGCAGTTACTGGCCCCAAAGGATAGGGTGCGCAACTTGGGTGTCCTTCTGATGATCGGCTGTCGTTTGACGATCATTTGACGGCCGCTCCAGGAGGGCCTTCCACCAGGTTCGCCTGGTTCGGCAGTTGCGCCTTCCTTGATCGGGATGCCTTATGCACGGTCACTCATGCGCTCGTTACCTCTCGCTTGGATTACTGTAATGCTCTCTACATGGGGCTCCCCTGAAGTGCGCCGGAGGCTTCAGTTAGTCCAGAATGCAGCTGCGCTGGT
The DNA here is from genome assembly GCF_028640845.1 of Ahaetulla prasina. Lineage (NCBI taxonomy): Eukaryota > Metazoa > Chordata > Lepidosauria > Squamata > Colubridae > Ahaetulla > Ahaetulla prasina. The sequence goes on from NC_080539.1 coordinate 271,000,971, forward strand.
GATAGAGGAGCTACACGAGCTCCCATGTAACACCGCCTCCTGCGCAGACTGCACTGGCTGCCTGTGGCCTTCCGGTGCACTTTAAGGTGTTGGTTACGACCTTTAAAGCGCCCATGGCTTAGGACCTGGGTACTTACGGGACCGCCTGCTGTTACCATCGCCTCCCACCGACCCGCACGCTCCCACAGAGAGGGACTTCTCAGGGTGCCGTCCGCCAAACAATGTCGGCTGGCGGCCCCAGGAAGGGCCTTCTCTGTGGGGCTCCCACTCTGGAGCAGGCTTCCCGGGCTTCGCCAAATTCCTGACCTTCGGACATTTCGTCGCGAACTCAAGACTCACCTTTTTATCCGCGCGGGGCTGGCTTAAATTGGGATTTTAAATTTTAAATTTATTAATTTTAAATGGGGTTTTAGTAGAGTAAATTTTAATTATTGGGCTAATTTAAATAAGTTTTTTAAATTGGATTTTAAATTTGTATATTGTATTGTTGGTTTTTATTATGCCTGTACACCGCCCTGAGTCCTTCGGGAGAAGGGCGGTATAAAAATTAAATAAAATAAATAAATAAAATAAATAAATAAGTGAATTTTGTCCCATTTTACAATCTTTCTCGCCACAAGTGAATCATATCAAGTGAATCACTGCACTTGATAAATTAGTAACATGGTTGTTAAGTGGATCTGGCTTCCCCATTGACTTTGCTTGTCAGAAGGCCTCAAAGAGTGATCACATGACCCCAAGATACCACAACCATCATAAATATGAACCTGTTCCCAAGCATCCACATTTTGATCACATGACCATGGGGATGCTACAATAGTTGTAAGTATGAAAAATAGTCAGAAGTTACTTTTTTCAGTGCCATTGTAACTTTGAACCATCATTAGATGAACTGTTGTAATTTGAGGACTGCCTGTACTAGGTGAGATGGCTTAGTACTGATTCCAATTTATGATTGGGGAGCCAACGAAGCTCTGAAAATATGACATGTGTCATGTGCAGGCCATGCCCACCCCCAGCTCTGCAAAGGCAAAAATGTCACAATGCGTTGCAATATGTTACGCGACGCGATCGAGTTTGAAACCCATGATCAAGCTTATAGCCCTGGGATTTCTTTGGTGATCTTCCCTCCAAATAATAAGCAGATGCAACCCTGATTTCAAGGTCAGCCAATTGCTACCACCTGTCAGATTGTGTGAGAGAAGTCAGACTTGGTTTTACTTATCTCCTTCTACCCAGCGACAATTTATATTTGGAGGAAAATGTCACATCTCCAAATATCACTCTAAATCATGAAAAACAAAATCTAGAACATTTTGAGTGAGCTGATCTCAGTTGTACAAAAATTGTTTATCTTCCAATTATGAGTCAGTGAATATCTCCCTTGTATTTTTATTAATACAGATGGTGTAACATTATTATTAGGATAATCTTAATGTTTGGTTCTTGATTAAGCACATGCTTATAAAAATCTCCTCTTTTCTTCTATTGTTTAAGTGTAATTCACTCCTTTATCTTAAAATGGAACATTTTTGTATCGTATAAATTACATTATTGATATACTACTATGGAAACAAAGGAAGAAAGCACACATGGCATTTATCTTGTCAGTTGCAAAATTTGTACTTTTTTTCATGTAGCTGTCCTGCTCAATAAGACATTGTTGAGGGACAAATCATCTTAAAAGGTATTAAAAAAAGTTTGCCAACGTGCCATCACTCTATTTCCTGGCAAACTTGAAAAAGAGTTTCATGTTCAAAATCAAAATGTTACCCTTTTGATCTTTAGAGCATCCATGTCAGTTAGATTACCATTAAAAACTGCTGCCCTGTATCCAAATGGGAAAATTAGAAGCAAGCTAATCCCAGATTTGTTCAGACTGCAGTGCCGCGCCGTGTGTGAACATTAAAAAAAAAATCCATTATTCATTAGCATCACAGTTGTGTGGAGCTCAATCTAGATTAAACAAAATAAAGAGACCCCAGACAGCACCATCTGCATTGTTAAGCAGGCATTTTTCGTCACCCTGTGAATTAGCGGCTTTTCTAAATGGAAATGAGAAGTTTGGACAGATGTTCACTTAACTATTTAAACAGTTCATCTTAAGAAACATGAAAATGTATTTGATCCTGGATTCACCTGCCTCCTTCCAGGGGCTTTGGAGGTGGGGAGAGAGACAGCATTAAACAGCTTTGAGTGTTTGTGTAAGATTTAAGCCTTCTATTCTGTCCAGCTGAAATCATGTTACTTTTTTTCTTGTTTGTAACAAACGGAGCTCCAAGCTAGTCGGAGTCAGCTAATCTTGGCCTTCGGTTTGAACACAGCTTTCCACCTTTTCACATATAAACATTTGACAGTTGTTCTTGCACTACTAAGTTCAATGCCTCTTTTCAAAGGAAGCCATAAATGGTCCAGTTCCTGGTATTTAAGGAAGCAGCAACAATATGCAAAGAGAACTGGAGCTGTCAGCTAGAGGACTTTTGACTTCTTTGTGTCCCCCCCCCAACAATTCTGATCAGCTAAATGCCTATTAACTAAACTAGATAGAATAATTCCTCTGGAAGAAGTGGATTGTGTTCTTTGTTAAATATTCTTGATCCCTCCATCTTTATAGATAATAAATTAAGGACCATACGTGCCTTCTCCTCACAGAGTCTGTATTCACACGGTGCATTCAACCACGTTATATTTTAACCACAATGGGTGGCTAAGCCATACATCATGGTTTTTAATCCAAACTGGCTAAGGTCAGACAAAGCAACCGCATTATAGTTTAGCGTGACTTGATCTTCAGTCATGCTATCTAATGGGAGTTCATGGAAGAAAATTTGGCCTCCTTTTTTAATTTTCCTGTAAGCCGTTGCAACCTAAGAAAAGCCATCCTGGAAATATCTCTAGGCTACAGTAGGGCTACTAAAAGGAAGAAAACTCAGGAAGGTATCTTTCAGTAGAGTTTGATGATTAGCTTTCTCCTGGGATTATCCAAACCATGATTAATTATCTTAGAAGATGAGATAAAATTAGATTTTGTGCTCCAAATGTCCATGATGAAGCTCTTGGATAAAAAATAAATAAATCATACGTTTGCACATTCTGGCCAAGATATTTTAGTAACACGAATGCTAGAAATAAAATGGGAGAAAAATGGGTTAAAATAGGCATTTAAAGGCATGCATAATGAATTTTCATGTTTTAAAAAACCCATTAATGAGTAAAGAGAGCAGAAAAGATTAATGAATTTGGTGTGCACAATGGACTTAGACTGAAAACAAACTTAGCTCTACCAATGGCTATGATTATTTGACTGGAACTCCATTTAATAGAAGTGTTCTTTCCACAGAATTCTAATAGACTTTCAGAATAAGGCTGTCTGCAGGTGGAGGGTCAAAAAAGAAAATGGTCGCCATGCCATGACAGTGCAACCAAACCTCTGCTCGTCTGTGGAGATTCTCAACCAACAGGATCATGGTTGTCCCAAAGGTTGTTTTCAAAAGAGGACTTTCTTGTTTTCCCCCCCTTGTAAACATTCTGCTTCTCATCCAAGAACTGAAGAAACATCTTGGATGAAAAGTGAAACGTTTTCAAGAGGGAAAAAAAAGTCCAGTTGCCTTTTAAAATGCACCTCTGGGCTCAACCTCTGCTTGATTTTATGTGAGCTGCATATATACAGAGCTCCAATTGCACTGTTGTAGCTAGCATCCTGACTCTTTTTGCCCATACCTTACGGACACCACTATTTCAGAGTATATGCAAAAAAGGAGTAACCATCATTCATATACTCTATGACTCTCTATAGGGAATTAGTGGACCACAGCTGGAGCCAGAGCGTTATAGTAGTTTCATCTCAGATGAAAAGAGGCAGATAGAGACTTGCTAGCCTTGAATCCTTCCTCTGCTTCTGCTTTTTAGATTTCCCTGCTGTGCTTTAACATTTAGTCTATGGAACTATCTAGAACAGAGACCTCTTTATATTTTTAAAATTGATTGAGGACTCCAAAGAACTTTAGTTTATATCAGTGGTGGGTTTCAAATTTTTTTACTATCGGTTCGGTGGGTGTGGCTTGGCTTGGTGGACATGGAAGGGGAAGGATACCCTAAAATCTCCATTCCCTCCCCAATCCAGGAAAAGGATACTTCAAAATCCCCGGGAGGCAAAGAATAGATGGGGGGGGGCAGTGAGAATTTTTACTACTGGTTCTCCAAACTACTCAAAATTCCCGTTACCGGTTCTCCAAAACTGATCAGAACCTGTTGAAACCCACCTCTGGTTTATATGAGTTATATCTATTGTATTTACCAAATTAAATTAAAGCTAAAAAAAACCCTAAATAAAACTAAATAAAAACTAAAAAAAAATCAGTGTGTGGATGCCCCTGAAAGGAACTTGGGGGCACCTACAGGACTCCATACTACACTTTTTTTTTGGAGAACCATTGATCTAAAAGATAGACATCTCTTTACAACTTTATGGTGTTAAAAATACCCATAAACCCAAATTAAAAGAACTCACTCTGTGGCAAGGTACAGCTTCTACCACCAAATATTTCTACCTCTGATTCACCGTCAGCCAGGTCCCTTCCTGTAAAGATTTCTAATGGACTATTGGTAAAGAAAAGCTTGGAACTTTTTTTAAAAAAAATATTAAAATGCTATTAAATTTATGCCATTCCCAAATCAAACTAGAGGAGGGAACAGAGGGAAGAAATCCTTAATTTCCGTGAGTCATATTTCAATAGGACATTCATCTTGTCGTTTTTAGGGCCAAAACATTTTCCTTCAAACTACCATCAAATCCTCAATTTTTAGTGTGGTCCCAATAGGAAGGAAATGAGTTGGAGATACGACTGGCTTTTATCAGCATTTTAAAAAGTTTTTTTGTTTTGTAAAATAAAAGTTGGCAAGCAGCGATTTTTTAAGTACAGATTTATTTTCTCTTATGTAACACGAAGGCCTAGCCAGCTTGTAAATAAGCTTAGGCTATGCAGATTTAAAATTTAACACAATTAAACTTTTACCCTGTGGTAGTAATTACGCTTAATGGCTCTTACCCTGAACTTAACCATGTCTATTGTCGACAGCCAATCTGAAAGCAGGAGTTTAGCCAAGGACAATTTTCTGTAGTTTATAGGCACACTAAAATCCTGCAAGACCAGAATCTCATTGGCTGCTGATGTCATTGTGTATAGTAGAAATTAAAGCTAATTGGCATAAGGACTGGCAGTGAATACGAATGAATTGATGGGAGAAAATGGAATAAAAGCAAGCACACTTAGTGGCGTGTGACTGTCGAAGGCAGCTTCTCATTTAAAGACTTCTTTGTTGGTAATTATAGCCGCCATCTTCTGTTCAGTGTCTTTTGCAGGCCAGGGGTACTTTCCAATAGCAGGCATGCATCTTTGTTCAACGTTTTATACTTTGTCTAAAATGATAGGCCTGTGAGAGCATTTAAAGGAGCTGCTCCTTTATTCCAAAGAAGATGGGTTTCTTACTGAGGACAAGCAAATTTTCAAACTCTGATCAACAGGAAAGCTGCCTTGCCTTTCTTCTCAGTTTCTTACTTCTATGCAAATTCCCCTTGAGATTATTAAGGGGTAAGGGGGAGAAGCATGGGCAGGGCCAAAGAATCAAGATGGCATTGCAGCCACCAAATTTAATCTCCAACCCTTCTGTCTGTATGCTGCATGTGGAATCTATATGAAGAAGAGGTGGGGCTTTCAATATTGTACATGGTTGCAGCTTGATTTTTTTTGATCCCCTCTGTGGACTCCCTCTGTTTCCCATTTTTCTTTAATTGAACAGTTTTTAAATTGAATACATGCATACCTCCAACCTTGCTCTATATAAATAATTCTCTCTTTCTCTCACACATCTACAAGACATATGATGAAATAATAAAAGAATATAATATTTAAAAAACCTAGGCGTTTGAATTCTCATGGATAGTACAGCTTTCTAGTGTACTATTAAGTAGTTGTAAATAGTTAGCTATGCTGTACATATTATATCACATGAAAGATTAAGAACCACTAATAAACCTGAACTAAACACGAATCTCAAGAATCTTATTTAAGATAGTATAAATCACTGAATAAATGCAGTCCATCCAATTCATATTATTAAGAATCTGTTGGAGTTGGTCAGCATCCAAACTGAATGAATAAATAAGTGACTTTTAAATAACTCACTAAATCAAAGTATACATTCTATGCATCGATAACACTAAATTTGGGGTTATCCACGTATTAGATTATGGCTAAAGAATGTTCTCCAGTTTGAGCTGCAACCTGCGTCAGATTTACTTTTTAAATTATGCAGTTATTCTGAACGTTAAAGTGTATTTCTACCAGTTGGTTAGCTGCTTTCCATTAAGGGATCAAATGAGCTTTCAGGTCAGAACTCCTTACCAGGAAATTATTTTTCAATGGAAAATAATGTTTACTGTGGCTGTCATGTATAGGTATATAATTGCAACTGGAATAGCTGTCAGTAGCTCATAAATCTCTGAACTTCTTCCAATGACGGCTGGGAGTTTGTATACATGAATCATGGGAATTGATGTTGGGATCTATGTGAAGATGATCCTTGCAAAACAAGGCAGGGATAATGGTCACAAGAAATAGATACCCCCCAAAAGGAATTTATTTGTTTGTTTGTTTGTTTGTTTATTTATTTGTCAAACACAACAATATATATAAGCATGAAATAACCATACGAATTGGATACAACCAAAGGGAACATTAGGACAGGAACGGTAGGCACGCTGGTGCTCTTATGCACGCCCCTTACAGACCTCTTAGGAATGGGGTGAGGTCAACAGTAGATAGTCTGGTTAAAGCTTTGAGGATTTTGGGAAGAGACCACAGAGTCAGGTAGTGCATTCCAGGCATTAACAACTCTGTTACTGAAGTCATAACAACTCTGTTACTGAAATGAGTACCTAGCAATAGCAGACTTATATACCGCTTCACAGTGCTTTACAGCCCTCTCTATGCCGTTCACAGAGTTAACATATTGCCCCCAACAATCTGGGTTCTCATTTTATCCACCTCAGAAGGATGGAAGGCTGAGTCAACTTTGAGCCTGGTGAGATTCGATCTGTCAAACTGCCGGCAGCCGGTGATCAGCAGAAGTGATCAGTAGCACTCTAACCACTGCGCCACCGTGGCTCTGCGACATGTACCTCAATGTGCAGACAATGCAATTTATTAGATCTAACTCAAGCACTAAGTGGGATACTTTGCATAATGATTTCACCACACATGCTATTTGCACTTCAACAGGGCATTTGTAGGAAGCAATTTTTGGAATATCACCGATTCCAGTTCTCACCTTTCAATTTCTATCAAATCCAAAGCTGCATTGTAAGAAGAGACCACATGCTCTGCTTTATTCCATAGCATCCTTCCACTTGAAAGTTTTCCACTGAGCTAAGAACCATAGTAGAGAAATCCTGACCCTGGAAAATTGCTGCCAGTTATACCACTGGATACCTGATTCAATTCAAATATTCATTATCATGGTCACTGAGCAGCCTTACAAAAATTAATAATTATAAACAGAGACATATTAACACAACAGGCAAGGTAACAGGAGATAAGCGACAAGTCGATTTGCCTTCTCAAACTTCTAATAACCTGCTACAGCCAAATATAGAACTGCCAGCTAAACAGTATGTGGGAGAGAGTGAGAAAAGAAATGAAATGGGTGTGTGTGTGTAGGGAGGGGGGAATCATTTGGCAAATTCTGCTTGCTGTCATGGAGAATTTGGCTACAGTGACAATCTTAGAGACTCCGTTGGAGAAAAGATGCTGTACATAAAATTCATCCAAACAATTTTTTAAAAAAATAAGAGGCATTTTAAACTGTTGCATAAGCTTTTATATGAAGCACCATGTAATAAAACTTTTGATAATCCCCAGAAGGATATAACACTAGTTTTCTTAAACTAACTTTTGAGATTTGCTGAGAGTAAAAGAGAAGGGCAATGCAAGTTCTGTGATGTATAGGTTAGTGGTTTCCTAACTCAGCATAGGGGAATGTCTATGGAGATGCTCAGTCATCCAGGTCATGGTTGTCCCAAAGGTGCTTTTTTCAAGAGGCAACTGGATTTTCTGGTTTTTCTTTGAAGACGTTTCACTTCTCAACCCTAAAAGGATGCAAATGACCAGCTGTCTGCAAGGAGTATAAATCCTTCCATTCCCCACCGGTCAGAGCTGAAGAAGCTTCTTGGATGAAAAGCGAAATGTCTTCAAAGAAAAACCAGAAAGTCCAGTTGCCTCCTGGAAAAAGCACCTTTGGGTCAGCATAGGGGAGAAATTTGCAATATTCAAAATGAGATTTCATATGCTCCAATCTTAATCGGAGCATTTGAGACCATCTTATCCATTTTTATACTTGAAAATCAGCAGCATAATCATTTTTCATCAACTCTCCATATGGAAGAAATCTGATAGTTTTCCATCATGGTTAGCAAGATTAATCCTTATGGGTGAAAAATTATCTTTGTCCCACCCTTGATTTGCATGTATTAATAGAAGCAAATCCGATTTGGTAAACAATGAGCCCCCCTCCCAAAGATTCTTCAGTTATGTACACTAAATAGCCTCTTACATAGTAACATTCATGCAGAGGCTTCCATTTAGAAGCTGGATTAGTACCCTTGACCTTAAATAATTTTATGATGAAAAACAATAATTTTTTTTTCTCTTCTGAAATTAATACCCTTACTTATTTGGGAATTCTGAAAAGTGTAAGATATATGGCTGCTCAGTAGTATAATCATCAATTCTCTAAGCCCATTCTTGATATTCCATGAGTGGTCATGATCTACGTCTTGTCACAGTTAATCTTCACTGACTGAGTACTCTTTTCAGAGGAAGACCAATGCTCTTAAGCACTCTTCTTATCTCTGTTAGTAATGTGGATTCTTCTCCTCTTGGTAGACTCCTTGGTTGGAGAGCTATTTAAACAGAGGCTGGATGACTATCTGTTGAGGATGGTCTAGTAGTGGATTTCTGCACTGGTTTCCAAGATGGCTTTCACTTTTCACATTCAATTACTGTAAGAATTGGAGAGAGGAACCATATCCACCTTCAATAGGATGATTCCACCCCCCTAAAAAAAAGGAAGAAAAAATAAGCCTCCCACATGCCTTGGAAGATGGCATTCAGCTAGAAAGGGCTCAGGATTGAACTGTACTATAACTAGTTTCCAAGATAATGTATTTGTTGCCTGCCATTATTAAGTTCTGTCAAGTAGCTTGAACTATTCCCTTATTACAATTTTTTTATTGGTAGAATTTAAACATCTCTTTTTATAGATGTGTTCCCTTTTGTTCAAGGATCATCGAGTCAGCATATGGCAGCCAATGCCCTTGTTATGTTGGCACATTTGTGATCAATCCATCATTTTGGTCCATAGAAACAGAATGACTTTGCTTATTTGGTCATGTTAATAATTGCTACATAATCTAAATCAGGCCTTCGTATCAGAATACAGAATAACAGAGTTGGAAGGGACTTTGTAGGTCTTCTAGTCCAACCCCTGCAGAATGAAAGGTAAAAGGCAAAAATTACAATAATGGGTTTTAAAAAATCTTTAATAATTAAATAGAATTGTTATATTGTCCCGCAGAGAGTTGTCCCATGGTGAGTTGGCTGTGGTGAGTTTTCCTGCAGAATGTTGGCCATGACAAATTGGCCATGGCAAGTTGACCATTGTGAGTTGGCCATGGCAAGTTGATCATGGTGAGGTGGCCATGGCAAATTGGCCATGGTAAGTTGGCTGCAGTGAATTGACCGTGGCAAGTTGTCCCATTCCATTTGTGGAAGGCCAAGAGATTTGAGGCTCATCTTAAGTCTGAGGGTAAGATGTTCCATAAAGCAGGGAGAGCTGCTCTGTGGAACATCTATGTCCTGTATGATTTTTGAAAAATGTTTGTAATCATCCAAAGTATATATTATAATAAAGAGAGTACTGTCATCTTTCTGTTACAGATTTAATTCAGTTATGTCAGAAAATAAAAGACATAGTGCTCATTCTGTAATAATACAACCAGAAATTCTAAAGAACTCAATATTTTCATATCCCCCTCCCTTTTCCTTATGTGGTGCCTTGATGTAGGACTAGCCCTGCATGGAGATTCTTCTAGACCTTGGTCTGTGTGGAAGAACCTGAAAGGCAGCTCTTACAATGGCAGTTTCAGCCCTCCCAGAGAGCAGGAAAGGGAGAGCATGGTAGAGAACCACAGAAATGATCTTGGAAAAGGAATGTTTAGCACAACATGATTTAAACACAGCACAAAAGGGAACATTAGAAAGAAGCTTTACTTGGCTTTGCCTTAACTCCCTTTGATATAAGAGGGGAGGAAGAAAAATGCTGGCAGGCTTTCGAGATTGTGTTGCAATTGCCATTATTAAAAAATACAGTTCCAGTCATTCTTGCAGTATCTGTTTCCTGGATGGCCTACTTCAAATGGCTGACAGGTATCCCTATTTGTTTCCCAAATTGTCTATTTCCAGTCATGGTCGACTGGGTGGAATTAATTCAAATCCCATGCAGGTGTTGAGTCTGTTTATGAGGTAAATCTAAATCTGTGGGATAAGTAATGGGTCAACTTTTTAATGCTTCCAACCATATAACAGCTCCCAACCAATTCCCAGCTAATCCCAAAAAAGCTAAACAGAGTTGGACTTCATAGATACTTGGAAAGGGCCCATCAGAAAATACCAGAGCTAAAGGCTGGATTGGGAAGTTTAAAAAATAGCACCCCAGAAGAAGGAAATGCATTCTACTACCATACAGTTATCTATCTATCTATCTATCTATCTATCTATCTATCTATCTATCTATCTATCTATCTATCTATCTATACATACACATATACATATATTGTTGTTGTTGTTAGTTGTGAAGTCTTGTGAAGTCTGACCCATTGCGACCCCATGGACAACATTACTCCAGGCCTTCCTGTCCTCTACCATCCTCTGGAGTCCATTTAAGCTCATGCCTACTGCTTCAGTGACTCCATCCAGCCACCTCATTCTCTGTCGATATACATATATATACATATATATGTGTGTATGTATATGTATGTGTGTACACACACACACACACACAACCTATACACACACACATACATACATACACACACACATGTGTGTTTGTGTGTGTTTATGAATATGTATATGTGTGTTTATCCTAACCAGGAGCCAATCTTAATTCAAGGGAGACTTTATTCTTTTTAAAAATAAATATAACATTATAACACCTGGTCTCCCACCTACCCCCCTCCCGCATTCCACTGAACCAGTTAACGTTTGGTGGGAATATAGCCTAAACACCCAATCAATGGAAACCTGGCACAATTATCATGAAATGAAGAAAAAGCACACGCACTGTCCATATAATGTAAACTTGTTTGCTTCAAAATGCAAATAGGAGGAGCATATTTTTGAAGTAGTTTTAAAAGTGTATGTAGAAATCCCCCCCCCAAACAAAATAAAATCAAAACTCTTAAAATGTGAGATTTATCTAGTTTAACTGCAGGGAGATTTTAATATATTTAATATAGGAATAATGTTAAAATGTCTCCCTTCTTTGGCATATTCTAGGCATGATACTTAGAACGCAATAAAGGATCCTGAATACATCCATATTCTTTTTTTAAAGGGTAGAATGTGAGGTGACCAAAATGCAAAATGAAAGAAATGTATTAATAATTTTAGACAAATGCCTTAATATTTCAAGACAATAGAGTTTTGGATAAATGGGGATCAAATTTAGCATCTAATTATGGAGTACGGAAGAAAATGTTACTCTGGGCGTGCTCTTTCCTCTACACTCCAGAGTTTTATTTCTGTTTCTTTTGAATAACTGAAGAATATACACATTTCCAAGAGGGATTAAATAAATTTGTATAAAATATGAACGTTTCATTTCAATCCAAAAATTTGCTTTTCTTGCCAGAGTAGTTTTGGTGCCCGATTCCAGACATCTGCGGATGCGACTGCTCCAACTAACATTAAAACACAACTTGAATTTTGCAGATGCTATGCAAAAGCACATGAGCAGAGCAGAGGTCTCTTTGGAAGGTTTCACAATTATCAGTAGCAAAACAGCCAATATGAAAATGCCAGAGGCAGGTTAAAACATCAAACGGCTGAAAGATATAATCCACACAAGCTTTTCACTTAAACAGAAGGCTTTAGGAAATAATTAAAAAAAAGTCAACTAACAAGCCAAGTGCAATCTATTTTTGCCTTCAGATCGTAGAAATCCTCTGAATAGTTAGCCTCAGTTAAGGTATCATATTTTAGGATATGATGTAGATAAAAGCAAGAGCAAGAGCACTTAGACTTATATACCCCTTCACAGTGCTTTACAGCCCTCTTTAAGCCATTTACAGAGTCAGCCTATTGCCCTCAACAATCTGGGTCCCCATTTTACCCACCTTGGAAGGATGGAAGGCTGAGTCAACCTTGAGTCGGTGAGACTCGAACTGCCGCCAGGCGGTGATCAGCAGAAATAGCCTCCAGTACTGCACTCTAACCACTACACCACCACAGCTCTTAATGTGCTACAACTTTTCTATCTGAAGTATTAAGCAAAAACCAGTGCATTCTAATGGGATGACTATTATACTTGGGCAAAACAGAATCACTCTTGATTTCTGTTCAGCGTGTTCAAAAAGAGTGAAGATAAAATAGGAAGGAAGGCATTTGTGTGTACATCAGACCGTGCTAGCAACATCCTGCTCAAGCTCCTATATTATTGCTGTTATGTCACTGCAATCCTGACATGGCAAAGCTATATTTGATCCAAGCCTTGCTTATATTGCACGATTCTAGTACTATTGATAATGTCAGAAACCCATAAAGTAGGTGGCTGGGTAGGAGAAAATATTTATTCCATCCAGATTTTAGAAGTGGTCTTAGTTGCAACTTTGTGGTTGTACAAAGTAAAAACTGAGATTAAATTATATGGTATCCTAGAAAGTATTCAACAGAACATAGGCCCTCAAGATCTTATCAAGTCCTTGAAAATTAACAGAGAAAAGGCCATATTGATGTAGGAGATGACCGGACTGAGTGTGAGGGGTCAAATGTGTCATTAATCTCGAGTCCCTTTGTGCCCACAAGAGATGTAAGTCCAGGTCATCTTGAATTCCATTGACCGTTAGTAGTTCAGATTCTTGTAGAGAGCATAAGCTTATAATAAACCTTTATATTTATTTGAACTGTCTGGACTTTCTGATTTTCCCTGCACTTGACAATCCAGCTTTATGGAAATATGTCTGGTCTTGGGGACTGTGATTCTAGAAATGAACTCTCTGCTTCGTTTTCATCTTCAAGAACTCTGACATTTGGGACATATTTGCTTCCTTTGCAGATCTAAGGACTTCAACTAGTCATACCTCCAGTTTATGTGTGAAAGATGAAAAGGATGGTGATATAGGGAGAAGGAACTGGTTTCATGCTTCATTACTGACTTAGACCTTTTCTCTATCCAGTAAGTAACCCAGAATAGTATTTTTCCTGTGTGCAATTAATTACTGATAGTTTGATCCCTGATTCTTGCCACATTCACTCTGATCAACTTGTGTCCTTACTTTCTTCCAATTCCAAATGTGATCAAGCTGTGTCCTAAGTTTGCGTTTTTCTTAAAAACATCCTCTTAATCTTCATTGAAAAAGCAGTGTCATGCGTATATTAAAATTTTATTTCATTTTCTGTGTTATCATCAATATAAAATTTTAAAAAATGTGAATTTTGAACAAAGGTCATATGGCACCTATCACTTTGTAGTTTTTTTATTTGATTCTACTATTAGCCATACTTCTTTTTTTAATTATTAGGTATTGTTAGAGTTATGGATCCTAAGAAGTATTAATATGTGTATATATAATTTTAATATATTTTAATATTAATGTGTGTGTGTGTGGTGTGTGTGTGTATATGTATGTGTGTGTGTGTGTGTGTGGTGTGTGTGTGTAAGGCCAGTCTTCTCCTGTTTGGTGCTTCTCTCCAGGTGTGTTATTTTGCAATACTCATCTTTCTCTGCCATCATGGCCCGCATTATGGATTAAGGCAGCACTTTTCAAATCATAATGTGTATAGCCTGAGGACAGCTGTGAGCAAGGCAAAAGGAAAGAGATATTTTGCAATCATTTTTGGATGACTGGACCAATAAATATTAATTGACATACAGTAGACTGAAAGTTCTACAAGAGTCTGGATGATGGAGAAGATTTGCCAAGGGGAGAACAATGAAAGGTACTATATAGCTAAAAAGATTCTTAGCCAAGAGATACACGGACGTTGTAGATTTCAAATGTGAACATCAGTCCAAACTTGAAAAATGTTATACCTATTTACACATTTTCAGTTTCATCATTTGTAAACATGGTTTGAGGCAGGAACACAGCCATGATCCTAATTTTGACATGTTTCTGGACTAACCCTGCTCTCTGTCTATTTAATAGACAGTATGTAAGGTGTGCAGCTTTTTCAAATGCTTGCAATATAAACTTTTTGAGGTCAAGAAACAAGAATGCCCTTTATTGTTGTAGAGTTGAATAACCAAATATTGAAAGCATGTGTCATGCCCCTGTTGGAGCCTGAATCTGCAGAGGATTAGCCAGAGCTAGAGCCGATGGAGATTGAGAGGGCAGCTTCATTGGCTTCTGAGGAATGTGAGGAGGGCAGGCTGAGGCACTCCAGGGCCCCTCAGGATTGGGACAGCTTGTCAGCAGGGAGGACCAGGGACAGGATGACCAAGAGAGGGCAAGCAGTGGACATGAGGAGTGACAGAGCTCAGGCAATGAGGTGCTACGATCATTATCCAGAAGTATATTGTAGGCAATTCCTGGGTGTATTGCGTCACTTTGGCACTTGTGAGCCCCACACTTCTGACCACTGCTGAAAGGAGCCACTATAGGTCAGTACATTTGTTCAGAAAGCTTTCCTCATCCTGTGAACATGAGGGATTTAAAGGGAGTGGTAGAATAGCAGAAGTGTCCCATTCCTGCTTAAAGCATAAGAGTACAAACATGCCTACTGTTCCTGTCCTATTGTTTCCTTTCGTTATATCCAATTAATATAGTTATTACATACTTATACTTATATATATGCTTTTATATTGTATAGTTATTTCATGCTTATGCTTATATATACTGTGTGACAAAATAAATAAATAAATAAAAATAAATAAATATGATCTACACAGAAGATCATAAAGCTAACAGAATAAGGAAAAAGTAGCAATTTGTTTTTACATTAAACAGCAATGCATTTGCCACTGACATGCAAACTTCTGTGGTCACAGGGGCCTGGCATGTTTATGTCCTGCATTTGTTTTTGCTTAAATTTAAAACAGCCTAAGTGTAACTTAAAATACTGTGAAAAGTGGTCATATTGGCAGTTTGGGAAATGTGAATTTCACTGCCATTTCTATGAACATGTTATTGTTGCTTTTTATCATGAAGCTGATATTTTCTCTTTAGAAGTTCCGTGAACTTGCCGAGGCTCTTTTCTGCAGCAATTGCATAAACGTTAATGATTTGTTGAACTCCTCCCCTCTCTATCATCTGCCCTAAAGAAATCTCTCAGCTGGACCTGAACCCAGACACTACAGTCATTTAATTAATCATTCCGACAGATGTTTTACAAATGTTGGCACCTACTTTTGATGATGTAGAGTCGATACATAGAACCGTGGTTGAGAACCGTTTAATTTCATTCACCAAGCTTCCTTAGAAATGGTAGTTGAAAGAAGAGCTATTACTGAACGTACTTCCTTTGCAGATTGAAATGATACACTTCAAGAATCAAGGTCTTACTTTGAACAGAAAGTAATCAAAGTGGACGTAGGGGCTACTGTAAATACTTTTCACCCATAGGAAATGTGAAACTCTCTACAAATTGAAATAGAATGTTGACAGATCTATTAAAGTCAGATGAAGAAAGAAGAAACTATGCAACCATTGAGGGTAAGATAGATAGAATAGGTGCTATTTAACTGAACCATGATACAACATCTGTAGTTGGGGCAATGGCATGTGTTCCTCAAGGCATCTGGCCAATAACTACAGTTGCTCTTTCCATGAAACACAGAATCTATGAAAATGAATGATTATTTGTAGCAACTGACTTATCTAGCATTGTCCAAAAGTGACCTACCATAAGTTGTTGGGTTGCCAATGCAACACAACCGCTGAAAGTATGATGGTTGTTTAGAAGATGTAAATTATGCCATTTGGCACCAAAGAGCATTTTTTTCTACTAAGAAAGGATTTAGAAAAAGCTATTGGGGAACTATCTACGTGGTCACCAGGAGTCAAAATAACTTGGTTGGTCAATCAGCTGGGTAGCTATACCTTGACAATATACCTTGACATGAGGAATGTTGGCCCTGTCAGATGGAAAGGAAATGAAACCACCTGAAATCATATCTGAATTCAGTATCTTCACTGAACATCTATGTCAATGATGGCAAACTTGTGCTGGCCTGCGTGCCGAAAGTGACACGTGAAACCATCCCACGAGGTATTCCTGGCTCTGCTGGCCTTCATGCGCGTGGGAGCGCCGATACCCGTAAGAGCGGCTGTCCATCATGCATGCGCAAACTGGCACCCGAACACCCGGATACTGGCATGGAAGCACGCCTGCTGAACAGCTGGTCATCGCACATGCGCGTGACGTCAGCATGGAAGATCGGGTGCCGGCCTGTGCATGTGTGATGGAACACTGCTCTTCCGGGTTCTGCCACTCCTGCATGCGCGATGGCCAGCTGACTGGTGCGTGTGTGATCACAGGAATGCAGAATAGGAGCCAGTAAGGCCACACATTCTTCATGGGATGGTTTTGCGTGCCATTTCCAGCACGCGTGCCATAGGTTCACCGACACTGACCTATGTGATGTCAGGTCCAGATATTGGTTTAAGATCAGGGACAGCAAGGCTGTAGCCCATTTGCAGCTCTGGAAGCTCCCTAGGTGATTTGGGGCCAGTCACTCCCTTTCAACCCAACTCGTAAGTCTATTGTGAAGAAGAAAAAACATGTCTATTGACTTGAGTTCCTCAATGAAAGAGGAGATATAGATTTAACAATAGTAATCTAAATTCAATGAATAAGCAAACTCATCATCTTAAAACAGGATAGGAGAAAAGCAACTTCCCAAGGATGCCAGAAAAAGATCTGTCCCAAAAGTGCTTTTTCCAAAAGGCAACTGGACTTCCTTGGAAAAAGAGGCTGGGAGAATCCTACCTGAAAACTTCAATTCATCTGTCAGACATATGATAAACTGCATATTTATAAAGGAATACTGCAGGTAACTATACATAGAAAATTCCTGAAAGATTCCTAACTCCCACAAAAAATTCCGAGGTGGCACAACAGTTAGGAGGGACACTTCCTCTATTTTGTCTTGGCTACACTGATTATCCTGCACCTTCATTAAACCTTGATCCAACCTCACCATAAATATAGTATACAACAAGTGTTCTCATCAGCATCAACAACTGTTGTATCAAATGTTTTCTTCGTGCAGATAACTCAGGTTAGCATCCCTGAGTACCAAATGACCATCGTCACCACCATTTGTTTCACAACATTCTGTCTCAAGCTGCTTGATATTTTGTAAGTGTTACACCACATTTGCAGTCTTCACATCGATAACAGTTTTATGCTAACATCTTGTAACTTAAAATCAGTATATGTGCCTGCTTGTGTGAATCTTTTACAGTTTGAGAAAACAGACTTGGATTTCATAGGGGACTCTTTCATTCTCATACTGAGTGAGGCAAATAAAATGATGCTCTAGTAATGTGACAGTGAAATATTAAAGCAGGCATGCACATGACCTTTGAGTGGTACAGGAAAGAGCCCCTTCCAATATAATTGAGGGCAGGGGCATCATGAAAGGGCAAAAAAGTCAAGATAGCGGCTACAGCTGTTTGCTCAAACCATGTGTGATGCACATTAAAAACAAGTGGGTCATCAGTTGAGCAGTTGCTGTGTGATCCTGCCTTTTTTTGGTCTTTCTGAGAATGCCCCTGTGTGGGATGAAAAACAAAGATTAAGTTTAATTTGCTTTAACTTATTTTAAAATATTGAATGGTTATCATATATTTTAATAATATCATCTTCTGCAATATGAAAGAAATATCTTTTGCTGGCGACTGCCGGAGTTTATGATGACTACTTCCTATTGCAGGGGTCCCCAAACTTGGCAGCTTTCAGACTTGTGGACTTCAACTCCCAGAATTCTCCAGACAGCATAGCGAGAATTCTGAGAGTTGGAGTCCACAAGTCTTAAAGCTGCCAAGTTTGAAGACTTCTGTCCTATTGTAAGGGGAGGATGCATGGAACTCTGAAACAATGGATGTGGAACTCATCCGCCCCCTTCAAAAACCAGAGCTTTCCCTCTGGTTTTCTTAACTGCCCTGTCATTGCTGTCAGCTCCCTAAACAAGGAACATGAAACATAAAATCAAGTTGAAGTGTGAAAAATCTATGCAGGTGGGTGGGAGAAACGATGAGTGAAGTGGGATTTTACTTGCTGAAAAAGCATCTAAGTACTCAAATAAAAATTTTGGTGGCATTCATGATAACTGTTTACATCCTTAAGGTCAAGAACCATTTCAAAAGCATTTATTGGGGGGGGGCAGTGCCTGTGCCAATTTATGCTAATGTAGCAGATCTGAAAGGCTGGCTTTTGATGGCCCCTGTAAGAAATAGCAAAAAAAATATTCATAACATTCATAAAGGCACTAGACAGAGTCCAGAAAATGTTTCTTGTGACTAGTGGAATGGGACTAGGTTGTGATTAACATTTGATGTCAGAGAGTCTCAACTGTGACAAACATTGCTGGATTAGGCAACCATAGCTAATAATCAACTAACCATTATTCCATTTAATAGCTAAAACGCTTTGCAAATGATGCACCAATGAAGGGAAAGGAATTGTGAATATTCTGGGTAACAATGGAGTCAGAACTTACGCATCTCTCACTTTTTAGAAAATCTAAAATTTTTCCCTACCGGTTCTGTGGGCGTGGCTTAATTGGTGGGAGTGGCTTGGTGGCTTGGAAACATACCGGTCTACCAGGCTTGCTTTAGTCTAGCAGAGCCATACCGGTCTACTTGCCATTTTTGGAAGCACACCGATCTACCTTCTTTAAAAATAGAGGCACCGGTCTACTAGCCACCTACAGCGCTGATCAGCTGTAGTGCGGCCCTTTGAAGCGCCATGGCAGTCATTTAAAGCTGTCTGCAGCTATATCACCACCGAGAGCTTCAGGGACAGAGAAGAGGAACAGCAAGGCATGGGCGGTGGGGGGGGTAGGGATTTTTGCTACCGGTTCTCCGAACTACCTGCCCCCATCGCTACTGGATCGCATGATCCGATCCAAACCGGCAGCATTTACCCCTGCTCTCACCCAAGGGTGTCTTGGGGCATCCTCCTCATAAAGAACGTATCAAGGAAAGTTTGCTCTTCCTTATTACTCCTTTGTAATAGTTAAATCTGAGAACCAGCATAATTTAAGATGGCTGTGTGACACTTTGAAGAAATACTTTGCTTTGCACAAAGATCTAATGAAACAGTGCAATCCGTGACATTTCTGTGGAAGAAGTTAGGCCTGGGGGGCATAAAACGGACATCTAAAATATCAAGCAGTAGACCAGGAAGTGGGGATGTATGTCTCTTGAGAAAAAGTGGATACTGGAAGGATGAGATTTTTTTCTTCTTCTTCCAGTCCAAGGAGAAGGATCAGAAATGGTGGCAATGTGTTTCTCTACCATGCTGTGATGCAGAAGATAAGGCTTGGGGGATTTTTTAATATTATGTTTAAAATGAAATGAAAAGTCAGAGCTGAAGAAGCTTCTTGAGAGGGATCTTAGAGTCCTACTGGACAATCATTTAAATATGAGCCAGTTGTGTGCTGCAGCTGCCAAAAAAGCCAACACAGTTCTAGGCTGCATAAACAGAGGGATAGAATCAAGATCATAATGCCTTGGTAAGGCCACACTTGGAATACTGCATTCATTTTTGGTCGCCATGATGTAAAAAAGATTGTTGAGACTCTAGAAAAGAGTGCAGAGAAGAGCAACAAAGATGATTAGGGGGACTGGAGGCTAAAACATATGAAGAACAGTTGCTGAATTGGGTATGTCTAGTTTAATGAAAAGAAGGACTAGGGTGACATGATAGCAGTGTTCCAATATCTCAGAGGCTGCGACAAAGAAGATTGTTCTATTCTCCAAAGCACCGAAGGGCAGGACAAGAAGCAATGGGTAGAAACTAAACTAGGAGAGAAGCAACCTAGAACTAAGGAGACATTTCCTGACCATTAGAACAATTAAACAGTAGAACAACTTGCCTCCAGAAGTTGTAAATGCTCCCACACTGGAAGTTTTAAAGAAGAGATTGGACTACCATTTGTCTGAAATGGTATAGGGGTTTCCTGCCTAAGCAGGGGGTTGGACTAGAAGACCTCCAAGGTCCTTTCCAACTCTGTTTTTCTATTTTTATTTCTATTTTTGTACACTGTCCCTGTCCCTATTCCTGGACAATCCCAAAGGTGCTTTTTAAAGAGGCAACTAGATTTTCGGGTTTTTCTTTGAAGATGTTTCGCTTCTCATCCATGAAACATCTTCAGCTCTGGCTGGATGATGGAGAATGGAAAGATTTATACTCCTTACAGACTGCTAGGCATTTGCGTTCTTTTAGCAAGTTGTTGAGGCCACCTGGTGGTTTATCTATGTCGTCAGGGTCCCCTGACTAGTGCAAATGGGGTGTGAAGCCTTATTGGAACTGTTGAATACTTCCATTCCTTACTATCCAGTCAGAGCTGAAGAAGCTTCTTGTATGAGAAGTGAAACATCTTTAAATAAAAACCAGAAAGTCCAGTTGCCTCTTGAAAAAAGCACCTTTGGGACAACCATGATCTGCCTGACTGAGAATCTCCCTAGAAATGAAAAACAATTTAATATGTCAAAGCTGTGCTATTAACAGCCTCATCCTGTATTGACAGCTGAATTGGTAAAACCAATATTCCAAGGAAAGAATGTCCAGGTAATGAAACAAAGGAACTGCTGTTTTGATAATCTAGAACAGGGATCTCCAACCTTGGTCCCTTTAAGACTTGTGGACTTCAACTCCCATTGTTCCTCAGCCAGCTTTGTTGGCCGAGGGACTCTGGGAGTTGAAGTCCACAAGTCTTAAAGGGACCAAGGTTGGAGACCCCTGATCTAGAACACTTGCCTCCTCCCAGGTCCCCACATTGAAAAACAGCTAATAAGAGAGTGACATGCTTGTGCACCATCCAAATAGACAGGGTGATTTGACTTCTGGTGAGGTCATGGTAAGTTAGAAATCTCTGAAGGAGTGAGGACAGCATTGTTACCAAAATTAGCAACCAAAACACAGATCCTGGCCAGTGAAATATCTCTGGAGGAAGAAGAGATCATGGGATTGCCTACATATACTCTGGATGACTGCTATTCATGAATAGGCTACAGAAATCATTTTGAAGTTGGCTGGTGAGTGGAGCAACTGGAAATCAAGGGCTACCAACTACACCACATTCATAATGTAGACTTTATGGACATAAAGCTCAGCCAGGCATAATTTCTTAATCACCTCTCAAGTTATCTTGCTATTTTTTCAAATATTAAGAACCGTCAGAATGGCAAGTTTGAGGCTTTCATTGGGAAAGTTTTCTTCAATCCTCAACAAAATAAGTTTTCAAGTACAAGTTTAAGGATTTAGCAGTTCTAGGGAATAAACAGCAAAAGGGTGATTTGAATGTTGTTTTTGGAAAGTTATAAATGGATTAAAGGTTTAGATGGGCTTGAAATGGGATTTTGAAATTAATTGAAAGAATCTTTCCTGTGGGAAATAGCTGATGTTTTGAAAAGTGGGGGAATGATAGAATGGGATTTTGAAAATTGGACACTAGAGGGAGCCAGAACAAAGTAAAGATTATAATTAAAAGAAAGAACACCTATTTGACCTGTTAACACAAAATGGAGCAAAGTATTTTTGGATATACTGAGGATATTTAAGAACAATGGACCTAGAAGATAATTTTAAGAATGTCTTTCATCATAAATAGACTGTGTGAGTATGTCATGGAAGAGAAACAAGTTAACTGCATAAGATGAAAATAGATTTAAAAAATGACTGGATACAAGAATGATCCAAAAATAAGATGAATTATTGGATATACAAAGAAAAACAGCTGATGTTTTAATAATTAAAAGGGACATACAATAAAAACTAGGACAGTGGCTTGAATATTTTGCCTATACTGGATTTACAAAGAAAACCTGTTAAACTGTTTTGGTGAGATTTGGTGAGATTTGGTGAGATGAGACAAGGGGGGGAAAAGAAATAAAGTTTTAGGACTTTATTTGAAGGCTTTAAAGACTAGGTTTGTTAAAAGTAAAGGGAAGTAATATAAAGTTGGAATAACTGATCAACTTTGAAATGTATTTTTATTTATTAGCTTTAATTTTGTACCCAGATCATTTAAACCTTCTTGCTGTTATGTTTGTTATATGGGTGACAAAAGTTCCAGGGTAAAAATTTAATAAATAAATAAATAGCTAAACATTAAACAGGCAATTCCTCAAGCAGCATATTTCAGGCAGTGAGAACCTAAACAGGAATGCAATAATTAACAAGAGCCGGCATGCCTTTATCACTCTCAAGCCATGCCAGGGTAATCTGTCTCTCTGGCTCTCTCCCTTTCTTTCCCTCTCTCTCCCTCTCCCTCCCTCCTTCCCTCTCTCTCTCTTTCCCTCCCTCCCTCCCTCCCTCTCTCTGACAGATTTGTTGTTTAAATCAGGATTTGGTTAGATGTTGGTTTAAGTAATTACTGTGTTATCTGTGAGTTGTGTTAGTGCAGGATTTTATTTTGGGACACAGCATTTTTATAGTGGAGAAGAATGTGTGGGTGAAAGTTAGAAGCCTGAGAAAAGTGAAAGGGAGCATTCCATGTAACTGTGAAGAGAATGGCTTGAGACTGTTGAGTGGGGGAGTGACGTTAGAGAAGCTTTGGACTGGCAGACCTAGAGAACATCAAACTGAAAGGAACTCCAGATCAGCTGGAAAACTGAAGCAGACCGTCTATCCTTAGAAGGTGATAAACTTGGCAGTAGGCACCATGGATAACTGCAAAATGATGAAAAGAACCATCATAGCTGCCATTAAGACCTGAGATGGAAGGCAGTGGTTGAGAATGTGTTGTGTTGTGTTGTGTTGTGTTGTGTTGTGTTGTGCTGTGCTGTGCTGTAGTGTAATGTAGTGTAGTGTAGTGTAGTGTAGTGTACTGGAATACCCGACACTGCTTCTGGACCACTTGTCCTTGCTTTAAATGTTAAGAGGAATAATGCACATTCTGTAAACCACAGACACCAGCTAGAGTGGCTGTTAAATTTACTGTCTGCCTAGCTGATCTTGAACCCCTGGGTCATTTCAATGCTGATACTTGAGTTTTCATAGCTTCTGGTTTTATGTGACTTTCATCTCTATGTTCTGAAGGAGAGTCCACTGTAGTTAATAAGTTCATGGCCTCCATGGGTTTGTACAAATCAGATAGCCCAACACAGAGGTACATACCTGATCTGGTTTTACTGCGGTATTGACATCCCTCCTTTGGCATGGTCAGATTACTTTCTGATCAAACTGAGGAACTCAGATCGAGTTTAATTAAGCCGGTATCCTGCTTGAGGAGTCAAAGCACATAAGTGGAAGACTAAAAGTGGACACGACTGAGCATTAATAATGTCTATGGAGATTCTCAGTCATCCAAGCCATGGTTGTCCCAAAGGTGCTTTTCCAAGAGGCAACTGGACTTTCTGAGTTTTTTTTTTAAAGATGTTTAGCTTCTCATCCAAGAAGCTCCAGTTGTCTCTTGTCTCTTGAAAAAGCACCTTTGGAATAACAGCAACATTAGTTCAAACATATATGGGCAGCGTAGTTTCAATTCCTCGCCACATTTATTGTGTCTCGTTGTTTGTCCCTGTTCAGAATCGTTCAGACCTTTCTAAAGAAGGATGGCTGGGATAAAATGTTTAATATTAAACTTTTAAAGAGGCAGTGGTGTGCCCTCTTTCTGGATGCAGTTCATAGCCAGTCTCCCCCACTTCTGAACTTAGGAAATAGTCATTCTGGTAGACAAATTTCACCGGGGCAAAAATGCAGCAAGTGTACTCCTCTTCATCCTAATAAACCTCTTAACAGCATTTGATATATCATCATTAAAAGATACCATTTTGGATTTGTCGTTGGTGCAGGTCATGCAGATGGTACAAAATGTGACAGACAAACTACTTCTAAACTACTAATAGATCAGATCTACTATTTGATAAGAACAATAAAACTATACTCACTACATTAATTATCAGTAAGCTTCAGGGTTCAATTTTGTTGCTGTGAAGTCATGTCTGACCCATCGCAACCCCATGGACAACGTTCCTCCACGCCTTCCTGTCCTCCACCATCCTCTGGAGTCCATTTAAGCTCATGCCTACTGCTTCAGTGACTCCATCCAGCCACCTCGTTCTCTGTCATCCCATTCTTCTTTTGCTCTCAATCTTTCCCAGCATTAGGCTCTTCTCCAGTGAGTCCTTCCTTCTCATTAGGTGGCCAAAGTATTTCAGTTTCATCTTCAGGATCTGGCCTTCCAAAGAGCAGTCAGGGTTGATCTCCTCTAGGACTGACTTGTTTGTTCGCCTTGCAGTCCAAGGGACGCTCAGGAGTCTTCTCCAGCACCAGAGTTCAAAGGCCTCAATTCTTTGGCGATCAGCCTTTCTTATGGTCCAACTTTCAAAGCTATACATTGCAACTGGGAAAACCATAGCCTTGACTATACACACTTTTGTTGGCAGGGTGATGTCTCTGTTTTTTATCACCTGAATGTAGGAAGGCAGTGGGAAGAGCTACAGCAAGGGCAACAGTCAGGTAACAGAATAGAATAGAATAGAATAGAATTTTTTTATTGGCCAAGTGTGATTGGACACACAACAGGCCGCCTTAGCTTGCAAAAGTAATTTGGCAAATGTCCCAGAAGGGATCTTCCCTCATTTCATGCATTATAAAATGATAAGGAACAAATATACTTTTAGACTTGCAAGATTCTGTTAATGTAACTAATAAAATCTAATTTCATTCCTTTCTGTCTGGACTACCTTGTAAGGCTGACACCTATTAAAGGGATCAGAGGGTGAGGGCTTAATTTAGCAGACTGTCATCCTCCAGTTTCCATACGCAGTCAATCACCTGAGACTGTTCAACTAGCCATCAGCTGGAGCAGGTGAGAGAGGAGTGAACTCATCAGGATCTGACCATCCTGGAAGAAGATGGAGCCCAAGGACATTCTAAGAAACCTGGAGAGCCAAGCAGCCACCAACAGTTCCCCACTTATAACTGCATCCTGAGAGCCGAGGTGGCGCAGTGGATAGAGTACAGTACTGCAGGCTACTTCAGCTGACAGCTAGCTACAGTTTGGCAGTTTAAATCTTTTTTATATATATTTTGTCACAACAGTATACACAAGCATCAACATAAATCAACAAAATATCATATAAGTATATATATGAGCAAAAGTATCTAATAATTGTATTAATTTGATATAATGAAAGGAAACATTAGGACAAGAATGGTAGGCACTTTTGTGCTCTTATGCACGCCCCTTATAGTCCTCTTAGGAATGGGGTGAGGTCAATGGTAGACAGTTTTTGGTTAAAGCTTTTGGGAGTTTGAGAAGAGACCACAGAGTCAGGCAGTGTGTTCCAAGCATTAACAACTCTGTTACAGTTATATTTTCTGCAATCAAGATTGAAGTGGTTAACATTAAGTTTGAATCTATTGTTTGCTCTTGTATTATTGCGATTGAAGCTGAAGTAGTCTTTAACAGGAAGGACATTGCAATAGATGATTTTGTGTGTTAAACACAGGTCATGTCGGAGTCGGCGGAGTTCTAAATTTTCTAATCCCAGGATTTCAAGTCTGGTGGTGTAAGGTATTTTGTTGTTTTCAGAGGAGCGGAGAACTCTTCTTGTAAAATATTGTAAAATCTCACTGGCTCAAGGTTGACTCAGCCTTCCATCCTTCTGAGGTGGGTAAAATGAGGACCCAGATTGTTGGGGGCAATATGCTGACTCTGTAAACGGCTTAGAGAGGGCTGTAAAAGCGCTATGAATATAAGTAAGTGTTATTGCTATTGCATCAACGTTAGATTCATATTCCTGTGTCTTTGATCTATGCTTATATCCTTAACCTTGGCTCTTCAACCCTGACTGGTTAACCAACTTCTTGGTGACTGGACTACTGTATGCTTCTATCTCGGAACCCAGGTTCTATTGTGGACTGAGGTTTCTATTTATTTAGCTTTCAGACAAGTCCTTGTTTCTGCAATGCGTGCGCATTCTCTCAAGCTAGCTCTCTTCTTGCCTTGTGTGTGACTGGTTGTTACTCAGTAGATGAACATGTGTACATTATGATGTAGCTGTTAAAAAGGCAAATACTACTTTGAGATGTATTAGCGGGACACAGAGTTTAGATTACAGAACAAAATATCCTATTCTAGTCTAGCTTGTCAGGGCTTGTTGGAACAATGGCTACAGCTATGGGTACCATCTGCAAAGGATATTGATAAACTAAAATAAGTTCAGAAGACTGCCACCAAGATGATGAAGAAACTAGAAATCATGTCCTGTGAGGAAAAAACAATTGCTACCAACCTGCCTTCCATTGAAGACTTGAATACTGCACGAGTCAAAAAGAGGGCTGTGAAAATATTTACAGACCCCTCACATTCTGGACATAAATTGTTTCAACTCCTACCCTCAAAACAACGCTATTGAGCACTGCACACCAGAACAACTAGACACAAGAACAGTTTTTTCCCAAATGTCATCACTCTGCTAAACAAATAATTCCCTCAACACTCTCAAACTATTTAATAAGTCTGCACTACTATTAATCTTGTAATCGTTCTTATTACCCATCTCCTTCCACTAATGACTGTATGACTGTAACTTTTTTGCTTATATCCTTATGATTTATATTGACTGTTTCCTAATATGATTTGATTGCTTATTTGTGCCCTATGACTTATCATTAAGTGTTGTACCTTATGATTCTTGACAAATGTATCTTTCATGTACACTGAGAGCATATGCACCAAAGACAAATTCCTTGTGTGTCCAATCAAACTTGTCCAATAAAATTCTATTCTATTCTATTCTATTCTATTCTATTCTGTTCTGTTCTGTTCTATTCTATTCTATTCTATTCTATTCTATTCTATTCTATTCTATTCTATTCTATTCTATTCTATTCTATTCTATTCTATTCTTAA
Source organism: Ahaetulla prasina (assembly GCF_028640845.1). Lineage (NCBI taxonomy): Eukaryota > Metazoa > Chordata > Lepidosauria > Squamata > Colubridae > Ahaetulla > Ahaetulla prasina. Next base: position 271,028,340 of record NC_080539.1, read on the forward strand.
AGAAACTTAATAGAGTTGGTTTCCAGAAAAGAAGACCAAGAAAAGATACGATGAAATCTTCAAATATCTGAAGGCTGTCAAAAACAAGAGAGAGTAAATATAAATGTTGATGCCCCAGAAAGTGGACCAGAACCGATGGATTGGAAATATAGCAAAGAAAATTTGGGTTGGATATCAGGCAGAATTTCCTGAGGGCAAGAGCTGTCAAGGGGATGGTTGCCTCATAAAATGGTGTGTTCCCCTTCACTGGATGTCTTCAGAGTCTGAGTAGCCAGCTGTTGAAAATGCTTTGGCAGATTCTACACTGAGAAAAGATTGTTTTATGAACTCTGAGGTCACTTCCAACTATGTAGTGGTGAAATGGATTTTATGGTGCTATTTTAAAAGGTCATTTTATTATCTGGCAAATCTACTCTGTTCCCCCTAATGCTTTCACAATTTAATTTTACGTAATTCTAATCAACAAGGCTGAAAAGAATTCCATTATAAATTCCACCGGTAGCCAGCAGATCCATCTGTCCATCTGCATTACTGTCAGCAGATCCATGGTAGGAAAATCTGATAGGAAAAAGAGCTTCTACTTCTCAAAGTACACGTAGCCATCAGACGTGCACAGATCTTTTTGAAGCAATAAAGGACAAGACTTTTATCAACTTTCTAATTTTTAAAAAATATTACAAATCTCATCAGATCCTGGGTCAATCTGATTTATTCTTCAATGGATTGAAATAATAAATACATATAAAATTGTCACCCTAAGCAGATTGTTAAATGTTCCCTGATCTGTTATCATCTTACTGAGTTCAGTGCGACTTATTCTAAGTAAAAATGTTTAGGAACACAATCTTCGTATATACCATCAAACTGTATGGATATTTTATACATGTTTTTCCTTATTATTTGCAATTATTGTTTGCATTTCTATCCTGTTTGTCTTAATGTAGAAGGAAATTCAGTATTATTTCATGGCTGAGTTATGGCATTTCCACTGAGGTGTACCTTGATGTACTTTTTTATTATAACATTTATATATTTGTTTACTGAATCAGTTGAATTATTTTTGCTGAAATGAAATAGAAATTCTACTAATGAATCAAAGGAGGGGAAATTGCTATGTTCTACTGGCATCCCCCACATGCACATATACATAATCCCAGTAAATGGATAAATTTTCCAAAGCTCTATTAACAAAGCCATTTTTACCGATTTCACAATATTAATTTAAATAAGAGCTTCGGGAAGCCATTGAAGATAGCATTTCTAGGAAAATGCAAGCTACAGTTTAATTAAGAAAGGGATATATTGATTGCTATATAAAAGAGACATTTCTGCACAGAACATGTGCATAATTCAATCTTGTTTCAAGATGTTGAGTTTTGTATTATACTGAAAATAATTTTGTTAACAAACCAATTATTTCAGGAAGACTGCTTCAAGAGCTGATGCTATTGCTCTTTTGCAGAAAAATCTTTTTGATTACATCCTATAAAGAAATAACAAACCTTGACTCTCGCCCACATAGGGACAGATTAATTACATATTGGCAAGTCTGCACAACACGTACATTAGGTTAAAATGGGGCTAGGTAGATTGTGGTTCAGGGTATTGTACAAATCCGGCTATTATCATATCATATAGTTGAACCAGGCCATCCTCTTGAGCAGTGGTGGGTTCTACTTACCTTTACTACTGGTTCGCATGTGCAGATCACTTTTGATGATGTTCAGGTCAGTGGGAAGAGCCTCCTGCCAGTTTTACAACCGGTTCTATAGAACTGATCCAAACTGGAGGCAACCCACCATTGATCTTAAGCCATAATATGGTGAATTTCGAGGGGATGATGGTGAAGAAGCAGAGGTACAGCATATTAGGTCAACAAAGAAATTGTGTTTTATTAAGCCAGCTTTAGGATTTAGGAGTTGTGCAAAGGCCCTTTTTGTCCATTCACGAGATGAATATCCAAATAATTTCTCCCCATGGCCCTATCTGTCCTTTCCATTTCAGCAGGCATTCTGGGACTTGGCAAAAGCTAACAAGCTACATACCTTCAATCATTTACGTACCTTCCAGCTTGGCTTTGAGAAGATTAAGAACCCACACTGGACATCCTTTTGCTAACCTCCAAGTGGAAGTCTTATTCATACAGCTATATCTACTTTATGCAGCCAGAGCAAGGAAGCTAAGCTGAGTAAGATAATCATAGCCCAACCATATGCACACATGTACATTTACCTCAGGTAATCTCTGCGGCAGAGAATGAGATTGGCTTTTGTGTAAAGTGTTGATCCAACCTCTCCCAGGCGGCAGTCGCAGCAGGCACACTTTAAGCAATCCTCATGCCAGTACTTATCCAAGGCCTTCAGAAGGTAGCGGTCCTTGATCTTACGATTACAGCCGGCGCAGCCCTTCTGCTTTCCTTTTGGTTGCACCGATAACATTGGCACACCTAGGAATCAGAAAAAAGAGAGGGCCTATCAAATGAGGACGTTGCTGGGAAATTCTCCAAGCTGAAATTGGTGTCCTAAGCCAGGGGTCTCCAATCTTGATCCCTTTAAGACTTGTGGACTTCAACTCCCAGAGTCCCTCAGCCAGCAAAGCTGGCTGAGGAACTCTGGGAGTTGAAGTCCACAAGTCTTAAAGGGACCAAGGTTGGAGACCCCTGTCCTAAGCGGTCTTTCTAGGCAGTTTTGTTTAACTTTGGCTTTGTTTGCAAAGTGAGCAGAGAACCTGATCCTGGCAGCATGATCAATATTAGTTACAAAGGCATTCATATTTTCCCATCATAAAAAACTGGCTTATTACATCCAGATATTAAGGAATCTGTCTGTGCTACTAAACAAAGGAATTCTTATAGTACTTCCTATGAAACATTGTTGTCTTATTTTTATTTTATTTATTGTATTTATTTATTTTGTCAAGCATATATAAGATAACAGATATAAGTATAAACATGATTATGAATAGATGAAATGGATAGGAATAAAAGGGGACATTAGGACAGGGACGGTAGTGCGCTTATGCACACCCCTTACAAAGTGGTGAAATCCAAATTTTTTTACTACCGGTTCTGTGGGCGTGGCATGTCGGGCATGGTATTGCTTGGTGGGTGTGGTTTGGTGGGCGTGGCAGGGGAAGGATACTGCAAAATCTCCATTCCCACCCCACTCCAGGGGAAGGATATTGCAAAATCCCCATTCCCTCCCCACTCCTGGGGCCAGCCAGAGGTGGTATTTTCTGGTTCTCTGAACTACTCAAAATTTCCGCTACCAGTTCACCGAACTGCTCAAAATTTCCACAACCAGTTCTCCAGAACCTGTCAGAACCTGCTGGATTTCACCCCTGCCCTTACAGACCTCTTTGGAATGGGATAGGCTCAGCAGTAGACAATCTAAGGTTAAAGTTGTGAGGGTTTGGGGAAATAACCACAGAGTCAGGTAGTGCATTCCAGGCATTGACGACTCTGTTGCTGAAGTCGTATTTTCTGCAATTGAGTTTGGAGCGGTTTACCTTGAATTTGTATCTATTGTGTGCTCGTGTATGTTGCGGTTGAAGCTGAAGTAGTCATTGACAGGTAGGACATTGTATCAGATAATTTTATGTACTATGCTTAGGTCAGACCGAAGGCAGCATAGTTCTAACTTGTAACTTTTTTTGTAACTTGGTAATTTTGTAACTTGGTAATAATTCCATCTCTTCCTACTTATCAAAAATGTTATTTTACACACACACATACACACACAGATAGAGAGGCTTTGTATATACTAGATCCTGGTGTATGCTGATTGGACTGATCAGTTTACAGAGTCTGCAAATTGTGCCTGCAATGATTCTTCCTGATTGAAAACGATGGAAATACAAGTTCATAGTAGTCAAGAAAAAGCTAAAGTATTGGAGCAGCAAATGGCCACATTTCAGCTGAGGAGAATTTATTAGTTGAAAGAAAGTTAGTTCAGCAACAGAAACTGACAGCGAAAGCAACTTTCCATAAGAAAGACAATAAAACAGTGGAGTAAGGCCAGTGGGTAAGAGTGACAAGTTGAAAGACCAGACATAGAAGATAATTCTGGCATGCTAAAATTCAGAAACAATCTTCATGACCTTGTGAAAAGGAGATGGAAGATAGAACATGGAGGACAGGACAATGCTTCCTTAAATGGCAGAGAGGGAAAGCTAAAACATGGAAAAATAGGACAATGGTTTTCTAAAGAGCAGAGACAATGAAAATTTGCCCTGTAAGAAGACAATGAGAGTAGTTAATGATTCAGTGTTGTGAAGAATTGAAGCAAATATATGCCAACCATGGGTCTTCATGGGTCTCTGAAGTCTCTTTCCAAGAGCTACCAAGTCCATGGAGAATTGTCCTTTTCTACTAATATATAGGAGGTCACCAATACTGCAAAATAACAGTTACAACTATTTATCAGTTTGAAAATTTTAGAAAGAACCACAAGATACTCAGGTAATAATTCCCATTCATCCTTCCAAACTCTGGAACAGAACTGGAAAGAGAAAGAATAATGCAAGACAGCAACTCTTGACAAAAAATGATACTGATGGGATATATTTGGTTTCTGAGACCATGGGTTGTCTAGATCAGGGGTCTCCAACCTTCACAACTTTAAGCCTGGAGGACTTCAACTCCCAGAATTCTGGGAGTTGAAGTCCACCAGGCTTAAAGTGGCCAAGGTTGGGGACCCCTGATCTAGATGGATTGCACCTCATAAGAACTGGTAGGGATGTGCTTGATCAATGTATAGCAAGCTTGAGTAGAAAGTCCAGCAGAAGATGGAAACCAAAACTTAAAGTCTGAAATGAGGACTTAAGACAAAAACTACTGCACTGTAGAAATTGAGACCACTGATGAAATTAGGTCTCTTTAAACCGCTCAGTGAAACATGAGAAAGAACCTTGGTTCGTAAAGCTCACAGCCTTCATTTTTTATACACTAATACTCAAGAGTATGGGAAATGAGATTAGATTGACCTCTTAATACAGAAAAGGACATATGATTTAATAGTATAATGGAGACCTGATAGGATGACTCCCATGGCTGGAAATGAAGGATACAATTCATTTAAAAATGAGTGAAAGCAATAGAACAGAAGAAGGAAGAGTGTTGTATGCAAAAGTTTCTACTCGGAAATCCAAATGAATGAACTTGGTTGCAGGGAGGGTTAAATATGTGAAGGAACAAATGAAATTTATTTATTTATTTATAATTTAATTTCTATACCGCCCTTCTCCCGAAGGACTCAGGGCGGTTTACAGCCATATTTAAAAACACAAAATATAAACATCAAGTTTAAAACAGAATTAAGAACAAATATTTAATAGGCCGAATCAAGACTAAAACGGTCATAGACCAACTTAAAACCCATTTAAAATTTCAATTTAAAATTACGCTTAGGCCAATCCCACTCGATGAAATAATAAAGTCTTAAGTTCACGTTTGAAGGTCCAGAGGTCAGGGAGTTTGCGCAACCCCGGAGGCAGCTCATTCCAAAGGGCCGGTGCCGCCACAGAGAAGGCTCTCCCCCTGGGGGCCGCCAACCGACATTGTTTGGTCGACGGCACCCTGAGAAGGCCCACCCTGTGGGAGCACACAGGTCGTTGGGAGGCTATCAGTGGCAGAAGGCAGTCTCATAAATAGCCCAGTCCTAAGCCATGGAGTGCTTTAAAGGTGATAACCAGCACCTTGAATTGCACCCAGAAGGCTACCGGCAGCCAGTGCAGGCCGCGCACTGCCATTATTGGTGTCATCCAGCCAAAAGGATGTGGACGACGTCTTTCAAAAGCAAACTGCAGATCTGTGAAGGAGGCATAAAATCATAATGGTGAGATATTTTAATTACCCTTACATCTGTTGGGAGACAAACTCTACCTAGCATGGGTTTTTCGAAAAAAATTCCAGACAACTTTCTTCTCTAAAAGATGGAGGATGGCACAAGAGGATGAACTCCCCTTGATTTGTTTGTTTATTTTTTATTTTATTTATTTACTTGTCAAGAATGTATTAGGTAATAAATATAAATATGGATTGGATACATAAAATAGATACAAATAGAGGAAACATTAGGACAGGCACGGTAGGTACGCTGGTGCTCTTATGCGTGCCCCTTAAATTAAATTCATATTAAAATTATATTAAATTTATAGGGAGACTCCAAGCACACCCAAACTGCACTCTTAAACAGTTCCTCTCTCTATTCATACTGACCTGACTGTATGACTCTGTGGCTATTCTCGCTGTTAGGAAAATTCTATCAGAACCAGTGGTGAGAACTGGTTCTCTGCCCTAATGATTTCTTCCAACAACCAGTTTGCCAAACTGCTCAGAAAGTTAACAACTGGTTCTCCTGGAGTGGTGCGAACTGGCTGAATCCACCACTGATCAGGACCAAAATGTTCTGGCCATAACTTAAAAGGCATTTGGTCTGAATATCCATAATTGGTATAACATATATTGGTCTGTTATCCATAATTGGATAACAGCGTTCCTGTCAAACAGACAACAAGTGGTCAAAATAGGCAGTGCCCTATCAAATCCTGCTCCTGTCAATAGCGGTGTCCCCCAAGGCAGCGTTCTAGGACCAACACTCTTCATATTATACATTAACGATCTCTGTGACCATATTATAAGTAATTGTGTTCTCTTCACCGATGATGTTAAACTATTTAACACTACCAACAATATGGCTACCCTTCAAAAAGACCTTGACTTTGTGTCAGAATGGTCAAAAATTTGGCAACTCCAAATCTCAACCAGCAAATGCTCTGTCTTACACATTGAAAAAAAGAATCAGAACACTAAATACAAGCTCGATGGACATTACCTTGAAGATGACCCTCATCCCGTTAAAGACCTTGGAGTTTTCATGTCAAATGATTTAAGTGCCAAAGCCCACTGCAACTACATTGCAAAAAAAGGCTTTAAGAATTGTAAACTTAATCTTGCGCAGCTTCTTCTCCAGAAATATTACACTGCTAACCAGACCGTACAAAACATTTGCAAGACCAATTCTGGAATACAGCTCGCCTGTCTGGAACCCACACCTTATTTCTGACATTAATACAATTGAGTGTGTCCAGAAATATTTTACAAGAAGAGTTCTCCACTCCTCTGAATATAACAAAATACCTTATGCCACCAGACTTGAAATCCTGGGTTTAGAAAATTTAGAACTCCGCCGCCTTCGGCATGACCTGAGTTTAACTCATAGAATAATCTGTTCCAATGTCCTTCCTGCTGAAGACTACTTCAGCTACAATCGCAACAATACATGAGCACACAACAGATTTAAGCTTAATGTGAACCGCTCCAATCTTGATTGCAGAAAATATGACTTCAGAAACACAGTTGTTAATGCCTGGAATGCACTACCTGACTCTGTGGTCTCTTCCCAAAATCCCCAAAGCTTTAACCAAAGACTATCTTCTATTGACCACACCCTATTCCTAAGAGGTCTGTAAGGGGCGTGCATAAGAGCACCAGCGTGCCTACCGTTCCTGTCCTAATGTTCCACTCAATCGTATCCAACTCGTATAATTATTTCATGCTTATATATATGCTTATATGTCGTATAGTTATTTCATGCTTATGCTTATATATACTGTTGTGACAAAATAAAGAAATAAAAAATAAAATAAATAGAAGGCTATCCTCCCACTGGACAATTCACCTACTTCAATGTCTTTTCAACTTTCCATTCCAAGAAATTACTGCCAATCTCTTTCCTTCCTGTGGGTAGATCCTACTGGACATGCATATGTTTGTGAGTGTGTATGCAGGTAGATGTGGATATAAAGATGCAGAAATATATTATAAGTACATACACACCAAGCTGAATTGAATGTACATGTGCAAAATCAAAACACACATACCTGCAAATACAGCAACCAACTTTAATATAAAACTTCATTCCTGCCCTGCTGTTCTCTAATGTCTCCTAAAGCTACCTTCATCAGCAATGTACAATATTGCAGCGATTGTAAGTTTCCAAGAGCTATGCTTCATAAATTGGGTGGCAATATAAATCTAATAAATTAATACATAAATAAAATTTGCCTTGAGATCCAAGAGTTATAATTAATATTATTTTTCCATGTCTTACCTACCTTTTCTAATTGTTAATTTTTTTCATGAGAGATGGAGGTGAAAGTATTCTACCTCAAATGACTGGAAAAAATGATAAAATAGTCTACCACTGGATTTACTTAGAGATAATTAACAAACGAGAATGAACAATGGACCAAGAATGAATTTATGTACACATTAAGGCATCCCACTTGCACAGAGACATACATATAATCAAATGTGTATGCCACATGACTTCCAGTGACTCTGCTTGCTATTTTTTGCAATTATTTTAAGCTTTTAATCAGATTTATTAGGCTGCTTTTTCTGTTATGTGTTCACAGCCAAATCAGCAATGACTTTGGTTTACTTAGAGTGTAAATTGAAGTTTGCACTGCAAAAGCACCTCAGTAAAGGCAGACAAAATGGGAAAGTTATTTCCCAATAAGCAGGCACAGAAACGCAGATAAATTTTCCTTTCTCTATCCCCAGTCACTCAACAGCTTCTTCTTAGACAATCTATTTCCCAGGATTTTTTTTCCTGTGGGTTTTTGGGCAAAGAGATAGAGATATCAGTAAAAGCCTAAGAAGTCTAAAAGTTTAATAGGTAGGAGACCTTGAACTAGCTGAATGTCCAGAAGGATAGCTGAGGAAATGAAAGTGGGATCGCTCCAAAATCTGAATTTTCATTCTGTCTTGGGCCAGTTTGTGAATGAGGTGAAATGGTAGATTATAAGTCCACAGAACCTTTCATTGGAGTGTCATCAATGATCTGAATGGAATGTCTACAGCTGCATTAAAAGGGTTTCATAACATTTGTCTCAAATTCCATTGCAGGTGCTCATTTGCCATTAAGTCCAAGGGTTTGGGGTAAGTAGCGTCATATTCTTCAAGATTTATTTGAAGACCTCTTCAGCATCCTAGCAGCCAGCTCTAAAAGATAAATCTACTTGCTGCTGGGAATCAAGGAAGAAATTACTTGGATTTCTCCTCAATCGTCACTGGTTTTCCTTCTGCACTTTTAAAAAGGGAAAGAGTAAACGGGGACTTTCTTTGAGAGGCACATCAGTCTATACGTGGTCCGAATCTTCCATGAGAATCCCATACAATAAATTAATGAGAAAACATATGACTCAAACTTTCATCAAATGATCACACTACAGATGCTGTATTAGTGCTTTTGGGTGAATATCTAGAGTAGGAATTATTTGTTTTGTACTTGAATGGCTCAGGATGGGAGATATGCTAAATTTGTGCAAATTATTTTAAAATCCCATAATGATTCTTCCTCCAGTTTCACCTTTTTCCCTTTCAGTCATGACTGATTCTTGGACAAGTCCCTGGATTTTTCTTGGCAAGATTGTTTCAGCGATGGTTTGCCATTTTCTCTTTTCTAGGTTTGAGAGTTAAGTTAACAGTAACAGGGTGGAAGGGACCTTGGATGTCACCTAGTCCAGCTCCCTGCTCAGGCAGGAGAACTGTACTAGGGATACAAACCACCAGACCTTTCTGATCGACAAGCTCAGTGTCTTAGCCACTGAGCCACCTAGTCAGAGAGTGGTCCCAGGCTGCCCAGTTGACTTCATGTTCAAGACAGAATTAGAACTCTGGGGGAAGTGAATGCCCACCCTTGGGGAAGGGGAGTGAAATCTTATCCAGAGTATTAGCTATAAATGATTCACAACTGGTTTTTTTTAAGTATGTTTGATTGGAGCTTTAAAGAAATTTTAGACAGTAATGCTAAATGTTGACATTTTAGCCTCAGTCCTACACCTCTTAACTTGGAGATGTCTAAGGAAACATCAGGATGTTAACAAATTACCCTTTGCAAAAAAGCTGGTTAGTCTATGGGTATGAAGCTTATGAACCAAAGTAATACTAAACTGACTTGATAGAATATAGAGCTTCAAACTTTCCATGGAGGAAGCAATACATGCTATCTAGTTTTGCCTACATGCTGCAAACAGATGACCCAGCATAAATGCCAATCATTCCAGTTGTATTTTTGTCTGAGAATACCTGTCTCTTGATCTTTCATATCTTTCAGGAGATTGATGTTCCCATGGCTTAAACTTTAAAAAAGAATGTTACTTTGAAAGGTTGCATATTCATATGTGATTACTGCACTTTGGAAAGGTCTTAACAAAACTGTTCAGGGAATTTTGCTTTATGAGACAGGATGGGGATTGAAATGGCAATATCAATCTCCAAGGAAATCAGCAGACTTATAAAAACACACACACAATGAAGCAGGAAGGACCATCTTGGGTGCCCCAATCCTGAACAGCCATAGGTTTTGGTGATTGTAGAAAGGATAGGTGGAAAGTAGAAGGTAGGAAAGCACATTAAAATTGCTGTTAGGAAAACCCTAAAGCTGAGTGGAGTCAAAAATGTTTTGAAGTCTTGGACTTCAAAAAAAACAACAACGGTGTGTGTGTGTTAATGTATGAATGTTGAGTGTAATCTTTTGGCAGGAGAAGCTACTGGAAGAAAGGATGAAAGTTTCTAAGAAGGAAATATTAAAACAAAACTGCAAACGATTCATTTCGGGGGGGAAATGTAGACAAACTATTGTGACTATGCCAAAAAATAGTAAATATCTAAAAACAAAAAAGAAGGTAAATGGGAAATAGAAAAAAGAACCAGGAAAGACAAATAAAAAGTATAGAAACATAGCTTGGCACTGTACAACTGGTGTTAGGCAAGCAAAGATTCAGAATGTACAATTCTCTGAAAATATTTTTTAAAGTACATTTAGAACAAAAGGGAAAATGGAAAATAGTATACCATCTGCCCAGTGAAGAAGGCAAAATGCTCACAGTTAAGCAGATCTATTCAACTCCTAGCCTGGTTCAATCTCCTCCAACAAAAAGTCTGGGATCCACTCAAAAACTGCAAAGAGGCAGGGTGGAAGCCTGAGACTGAGAGAAAATGGGCTGTGGGTATTTATTTCCCTTGAATGAGTTTAAATCTTCAGAGTTAAATAAGTTAAATCCTAGAACACTGCAGAAATGGAGAATTCATCTGACCAGATCCTTATGAATTATTCTTGAGAAATCCTGGAGATTACAGGTGGATCTGCATCTGCCCCATCTTCAGAAAAAGAAGGGAAGAAGATCCAGCTAGCTACAAAGCAGTCATTCTAGAGCAGATAATAAAGAGATCCATCTGTAAGCCCTTGGAAAATAATGCAGTAATCACTAGAGGTCAGCAGTATTTATTGAGAACAAATCTTGCTTCACTAACCTTATCTCATTTTTGGATTGGGTAAACTTCCTTAACAGATTGCAAAATTGGCTTCTTTCAAGACTGTTGCCTTGGCACTAGTTCTTGGTTACAATTTCTCTCAGCTGAAACAGACATACTTTTACATAAAAATTTGGACAAAACCTGAGATAGGAAAGCATCCCTAAAAGTTCTCGTAGAATGTAGTGAACATGGAAAACCACAAGTCTCTGATGTTTAAAACTTAAAGGTTTTAGTAGAAATATCTGACTCGGCTTTAGAGTTTAACTACATTATTTCTATGATTTTTTCCTACTGTTTAAACCTTACCTTTTAAAATGTAGTCATGAAAATAAATAGTTCTATGGACTGCATACGTAGGAATAAATATATTTTCACCCCTCCTTTCTTCAAGAACCCACCAGGTATATGGCAATATATCACTATTTTCATATACCGTATAAAGTCACTTGATTTGGTTTTATACTTGGCACCAATTAATAAGGAACATTTAATTAATTAAGGAAGAATAAGAGGCAGAAATGTTTTATTTCATTCCCGTCACCCATCTCCTTCCACTTATGACTGTAACTTTGTTGCTTGTATCCTTACAATTTATACTGATATTGATTGTTTCCTGATTGTTTAATTGTAGCCTATGACTATCATTAAGTGTTGTATCATTAAGTGTTAAATTTGTACCCTATGACTATCATTAAGTGTTGTACCTTGATGAAGGTATCTTTTCTTTTATGTACACTGAGAGCATAGGCACCAAGACAAATTCCTTGTATGTCCAATCACACTTGGCCAATAAAAAATTCTATTCTATTCTATTCTATTCTATTCTATTCTATTCTAATTCATTCAATGCTTTATTTGATAAAGCATTTTGGTGCTTCCAATACAAAAACAGCAACATTTAAATGATATATAGAACCATTAGGGAAAAGTGATCATAAAATGCTGGAGTTTGGGCGTTGAGGCAAACTGGAGGAAATTAGATATTTTAGATTTCATAAAACTCAGATCAATGACCCATAGGGTACCTTGATAGGAATGGGGAAGGAATGGGGAAAAGCATCTAAAGAATGAGATGCTGAAAGCACCACTGCAAGTATCTCTGATGAAGAGAGGAGGAAAGGAGAATATCAAAAGAAATCATTGTGACTACATAAACATCTTAGGAAGAATATGGGGATGCTGTAGAGCAGCATACCTTGCATTTAGAAGAGCATTGGACTAAATACCCAATTACATGCTGATTTACAATCTATTTAATTTGCTCTATGGCATGACAATTAAATGGGATGTGTAGCTGGTTTGAAAATCATATTCTTTATATTCATTGAAAGTACCTCATCAGATTGGGGACAGGTATCACACTGGGTGTCATAAGGATCATTGCTGGACCCTTTTACCTCATATCATTTTTATTAATGATTTTCATGAAGAGATGAAGAGAATGCATATCAGATTCCCAAATAATTCAAAACTGGATGGGATAGCTAATCTCCTGCCATATGTAAATAAAGTTCAAAACTGTCTTGGTAGATTAGAGAAATTGGCTGACAGTAACAAATGAGGGTTAACAGTGACAAATGAGTCATCTTCAGTCAGAAAGCAAAAATTCAATGGAAAACTCTTTTGCAAGTAAAAACACATTACTTTCAGACTAAAGTAGATACTACACATGTGCACCCTCCCTCCCAAAATTATTAACAGATCTTTAACCACAGTGACTTGACTTAATGTTGCTATAGCAAGTGACATTTTCAGCTTTCCTTAAAAGCAACAGTGACCTGAGGGTAGCAAATGTTCAACACATAAAACCCACCACTCTTACAGTAATAATTGCTTTGTCAGAACTGCAAGGGAACAACAACAGCACTTAAGACACTTCAAGACAAACAGGGAGGTATTGATCTATCCCTTATCAAAATAGTCTTTGTACTATAGAGACAGGTTAAACAACATTATAAAAACCTGGAGGCTTAAACAACACTCCTCACGGAATCTGCCAGAGACTCAAGAACTACTTTTAGTGTTAATGACAGCTACTTTGGGATCTCTTGAAGGAAGAAAAAAAGTGAACTAAACCCAAACTCACACTAGCAACTAAAGATGAAATCCTGTCCTCAAAAAAATGGACACAATCAAGAGTGCCACTCCATATACATCAGCAATTCAAGATAATGGGATATCATAACATAACATAACATAACATAACGTAACGTAACGTAACGTAACGTAACGTAACGTAACGTAACGTAACGTAACGTAACGTAACATAGCATAGCATAGCATAGCACAGCACAGCACAGCACAGCACAGCACAGCACAGCACAGCATAGCATAAAAGTTTCCCTCTTGAAAATTGGTTGTGTTGATTACAATTAACTCTCCACCTAATGGATGATCAGTATAATGTGCATAAACTACAGCAGCATCAAAAACAGAACAATTCTGTTGACTTAAAAAAAAATTCTGTTCTTATCTCTGAGATTAGCAAAGAGAAAATTTAAGATTTTTTTTCTTAAAAAAAATATCCTGAAATAGTATAGTACTCACAGTCTGAGAGAAGATCAAAAGTTGAAGGCAATCTAGATTTCATAAGGAACAAGTTGCATTACTGAGGTGCTGCTCTACAAAAAGGATCACCCTTATGGACTCAGCCATCTAACCTCTAAATGACGGACATGGTTTTTGAACTAGAAAATGGACTTTGAAATGTCTTTATTTGTGTTCTAACAAATTCCCGACTTTGCATGCAGCAGTTTTGGTGGTAATGAAATGTAACCTTGTGACCAATACTAACATTTACGGCCTTTGCAGTTTTGTAAAGCAAATGAAAGTTGCAATACGATTATAAACATGGTCGACATTTCTCTTAGTGATCGCTTCATCTAATAACAGAGTTGCTGAACCCAACTGTGGTCACTAAAAGGGGAAAAAATTCTTTATCTAACCTCACATTCTCTATTGACATTGCATTTCACTGCTGCACTTCCCATTTTATTGTTGCTCTCATGAAAAGATGCTTTGTGATGGAACCCACTCAGTAGAGCATCTAAGTGAGTAACATGCTACTTATATTGCTTATAAATTCCAGCAGTTTCAAGTACACAGAAATATTATTATATTATTACTTTATACACTTGGGTTTCCAAGCAAGTAAGGTAGGAATTTTATAAACAAGAACCATCAGAAACTGGATTTTGGCTCTGAAACAAACTGTAAACTGATGGACATAGTTTAGGATAGAGATTATAAGACTTAGCTAATATTTTTTGCATTAGCTCTGATTTCTGAATGCTTTTAGAAGACAAATCCACATATAGTACATAATAATAATAATGCAAATGAGATAAGAAAGCATGGATCACAGAAGCCAAATCTCCCAGAGTGATTCGTTTCACTTCTATTGTATATTTCTTCCCCTCTAAGATTATCTCTAGTCTGGTGTTTGATTCTGTGAAACTGACCAGACTGAATTACATTTGATTTGCTCCAAGACCATCAACTACACAATATGGGGAGCTAAAACCAGCTTTCCCACAACTGAAGTCATTATTCTGTTCTTCCATCTTACTGTCTTTGTCTGCTTATGGATGACTTTGTCCTTGTATATTTAGGTGTTATCTCAAATAAATTAGTTTAAAAATCCCACTGAAATCAATAGGAGTTATTTTCAATTAAAATTACTTGGAAAGGACTCAAGAGTCCATTTGCATTGCAGCATTTACTGTGATATTGAATTATTTTAGTTGGCCTAATAGAACAAGAGCCTATTTTCTATAGAGGATGGTCTTCAATTACACATCCTGTTGGGTGTCTTCCAACTCTAAAACGTTCACTTGATAACAACTGTGAAGTAGAAAGTGCTGATAGAATGCTTGGGATTAAATTTAAAATAAACATCCATTGTTGGATAAAAGAAGGGAGTGAGAGAGTTCAAAGTTTGTCTGTTGGCACCAGCAATGCCCATATAAAGGGATAACTACCATCTTCCTGGTCAGAGATGAATCCAAAGTCAGGGAAAAGACTTTGATCAGACCAATTCAAATTCAGTCCAGCAGTTATGCACAGCTAGCCTAGACCTGAATATTCACTAGCTTTGTTTCTGTATCAGGGTGATATTATCCAAAATGGAAGGGCAAACCTTTCATTGCTGCTCCATAGTTATATTCAGATGTTATCATCTAGAACTACTACAGTAAGAAATCATTGTTTCCTCCAATGACATCCAAAGCTCTAAAGGAGGAGCAAGAAAATATTTAGCATGTCTCTGCTGCATGAGTTTCCTTTTTGAGCTACACTTCTATCCCATCCTTCTTCCAGGCAACTCCATGCAATGTGTAGTGCATGCTTCGATAATTCAGAAAAAATGCTTCAGGATTTGTACTAGAGTGGGAACAGAGCCTCCCTGTTATTCCTTAAAGCACTCTGAGTTTTTTTAGGCTTCCTTGCAAATTTACCTTTTTCAAATTTTTCAAGCCTTTGAGACTGCACAGAAATATAAATACACCCAAGTTGCAAATAAATAGGGGAGAGGTCCTCTACTCGCATATTTAAAGCACATCTTCTGAAATATTTTGGAAGTCCACACAGGGCCCCCCAGTTCATGAGGTCTTTCTATATACCAACTTTTATCATCTTTCATTAAGGTAAAGGTAAAGGTTCCCCTCACATGTACGTGCTAGTCGTTGCCGACTCTAGGGGGCGGTGCTCATCTCCGTTTCAAAGCCAAAGAGCCAGTGCTGTCCGAAGATGTCTCCGTGGTCATGTGGCCGGCATGACTCAACGCCAAAGGCGCATGGAATGCTGTTACCTTCCCACCAAAGGTGGTCCCTATTTTTTCTACTTGCATTTTTACATGCTTTCGAAACTGCTAGGTTGGCAGAAGCTGAGACAAGTAACGGGAGCTCACCCCATTACACGGCAGCCCTAGGGATTCGAACCGCTGAGCTGCCGACCTTTCAATCAACAAGCTCAACGCCCTAGCCCCTGAGCCACCGCGTCCCCTTTTCATTAAGGTAGTTAGATAAAAAGAAAATTGGTTGGAGATTGGAACCCTCTTCAACCCAGTCCATTCTAACCATTACAACATTGCCCTGGCAAATGTGGTACCAGGCTAAGAAACCCGCATCATTTCTTGAGCTTTTAGCTAAAATCACAGATTCATATATTTTTCAGTTTAGATTGGATTTTCTGAGTTGATTTGCCATTCATTGCTTTTCTCAAAATAGACCCTCTTTAGAGGAATGCATATTTTGATCCATTTTCTACCTGGGGAAGGAAAAATAAAGTTAGAACTTGCATGATGAAGTGTTTAATTTTTCTACCACGGACTTATTCTCCTGTAGAAATGATTCCTCCATTCTATCTGAAAATACCTTTATGGGATTATTATTTTTTTGCCATTCCTGTGAAATCAGCATTTTTGTACTTTGTTCCAGTCTCAAATGAAATCTAATTTTAAAATGGCCACAAATTTAATGTAAAAGGACCCCCCCCTCTCTTTTTTTTACAAAAGTAGTTCCTGCAGTAGAAATGCTTCCTATAATTAGCAAGGTCTGGAAAGGAAAAGAGAAAATAGTCACCATAATGGCAATTCAGCATCCACCTACATATATCCTAATAGAAGTTACAAATTCTGTCTTGAGAGGCTGATGGAGTTCTTAAGGCAGAATGATCCCAAATGATCCTTGAAAAGAGGAAAAAGAGGTCTCTCCTCCCAAAAAATAAAATGGCTTTTTAAAAACCTGACATGGTTATACTAAAGAAAAAGATAGATAGTGAGATGTAGTAACTGATAGGAAGAGGAATCCGAAGAGCCTCACCAGGACTCGGAAGTAGAAAAGGTATCCTCCAATTCCATTTCCACCTTTTCTGAGATATAGTTGTCTTGGGCACCGTAGGTTCATATTTTATATGTTTTCGTATTAAAACCTTCTTAATTGAGACTAGAAGAACACAAGCAATCAAAATCAACACAGCATCATAATTAAATCTGAAGAGGATCATCTGCAAAAATTAGAAGTTGCCATGGAAAATTCTTGGCAAGTTACTTGAAGAAGGGAATTCCATTTTTGTGCCAGGTTTCTCTTTAGGAAGCCTGGCTATCAGTGTCAGCAATCTGCCTCCTGCAAATAATGGAATGCAGAAATGTCATCACCTCCAGATCATAGGGACAATGGCAGGTTATATCAGAAACCGAGCAATATGAGAACCAGAGCAATTTCCCCCAAACTGTGGATTGAACTATCAGACTCCTTGCCAAGAGCAATGCTACCTGGGGAATTCTGGAACCTGAAACCCAGATATCTGGAAACCACACAGGCATAGGAGTCTAGTACAAATGGCGATGATGACAAATTTGTAACATGCATTGCAATTTCATGATACAAACGTTGGGCTTCTCTATAGGAGATTTGGCATTAGATGCAAGTATGTAAGTCACCTACTTCATTATCTACTTCTGTGTTTGCCATGCAATGCAGGTTGAAATAGATGGATCCAAAAAATGCAGACATATAGAAATGGAGTGGTTTTGATCCCTTTCCCCTCTCTTTCTCTTCCTCCAACATACATCTGCCTTCACATTAGATCAGGAGTGGGGAACAGTGGACCTTTTATGACTTGTGAACTTCAACTCCCAGAATTTCTGAGTCAGCCAAAGTCATTGACTCAGGAATTCTGGGAGTTGAAGTTCACAAGTCATAAAAGGGTCATTTTTCCCCATCTCTGATGTAATGTGAAGGCAGATGCATGTTGGAGGGGAGAATGGGGAGGAGGAAGAGGTTCCCCACCCTTGTATTACATGGACCATTCCCAAGTAGAGCCACATTGGTGAAAGATGATGGAGGTTTTTGGGGTGAAAGATATAAAGGCCTATAGTAGGAAATGGACAATTTTCAATAGCATAGATTTGAGTAAAGGTAGTAATAGATTTTCCCATCCTGGTTTAATTGTGACTTTTAGATGAAGTGCGACTGCTACAAAGTTAAGGCATTACTTTTCGTGTTCTTCTTTTCCCACTCAAAAGTAATAAAGACATTAATCTATAAAGACGACCGTTTTTTTTTGGATACAAAGCAATTATGAATTTGAACAATCTAAAGAATAGCTTTAAGAATTTGAGAATGGGCCATAGCCAAGTTTCCTGTCTCAGCTACACTGGAAGGACAAAAACAATTTGGATTCTTTATCATTTATTTTAGAGGCACAATAGACTTCAGAGAGGCTTATGAGACAGGTAAAAGAGGAACGTTTTCTGTTTCTTCTAGTTATTCGTAGAAAAGGATCTTTTTGCAGTTATCTTTGCAAGATTAAAAACACGCACACGCACTCACTTTTGGTCAGTTTTCAGCAGGGGGTTTTCTAATGAAAAAACGCTCCTGCTTCAGACATCATACGATGTTCAAAGCCGCTATTCCCACTCAGATAATAACGAGCAGGGTCAACCCGTGGCAGTCAGGTTCAGTTTTTTGAAATTACATTTTGGTCTGGAAGGCTTTCCTCCCTGGCACCCTAACCAATCTGGATCTGGAACAAATAGAAGCGCAGAAAAATTGAGGCTGTAATTAGCCGACCAGTTGATATGGGAAGGGAGGTGTGGAGCAAATTTCAGCCCTGCCAGAATTAAATCGATCACCATGGATTTGTGCTGAAAATAATGAACAAAGACAGCTGCAATGGCATTGTAACTCCATAGTCCTAGCATTTTGGTAAGATGACTTAAAAAAAAACAACCCAAAAAATACAGAGTTGGTAAAATCAGTACTTAACTCTTTTCCAGGGCTGTTTTTAGTGCCATAAAATTTTAACAGGGAAAGCACTTTGGTGTTGGAAATGCGAGTGCAAACTGCCAGCCATACGCAACAAAAGGCAGTCATTACTACATCTAAGTATAGTGGGATGTACCAGACTCATTCCTACATGAAATGGCTTTTACGTTAAGATGCTTTTAACATTTAAAGTGCCCTGAGCAAGAAGCAGGAGGAAAGTATTCTGCATGGAAATACAAAGGTCCTAATCTCCTTTCATTTTCAGCAATACCTGGGCTTCATTGTTACCTGTGTAAACTAGATACATAGTGATGGTCAGTTTGGTGGGATCTGCCTTGCTTTCTCCCAAAACCTGGCACTCAACCAACTCTAGACACTGACAATTGGAGACTATCCACTGAGAAAAAAAGGAACATGCTAACTGGGCAGTAATGGCCCTTCCATGTGTCTGCCCTTCATCTCCCGCCATTGCTGGCAATCTAATGAATTTTTCACAGAAAAAGTAAAGGAGATTTCTCTATTTTTGGTTCCCATTGAGTTTCTAAACAGGTCGTTATTGTATAGGATAAGTCCAGCATCCAAAGAAGACCAACTGGAAACCTTTAAATTCCAGTCCTTCCACAACAGGTTTCTTTTAGTTATTGGTGAAGAACCACTAGGGCTAATCTAATACAATTGAATGCCTTGAAGCCTTGCAAACATTTTGATGGTTATCAATGATGTAACCTTAAAATGATGGGTAATTTTTGCAAACCCTTTTCCTTTAAAGAGGCCTGCGGCTCTCAAGAATGGGGCTGATGCGGGCAGGACAATTTTTGTTGTTCATCAATGAGCCATTAAACTGTGTTTGGTTACAGACTGTATTTAAAAACATGGAAATTTTTGATGCCTAATTTTTTTAATGAAAAGTCCAAAGGTTAATTGGTCCAAAGAGTAACATAGGAATGCTAAGTAATAAAATGCACAGCCAGGTTTCTCTGCTTTTTCCTATGCTTTTGTAGAAGCAGCAACAGAGATGAGCACACAGCTAAAATAGCTGCACTCCCTTTGTTCTCCAGGACATGGCCCATTTATGTAGCTTAAAACAAGGAGGGGGAAAGAAGAGTTCTTCCCATTAAAGCAACAGTTTATTCCTTTTTATATCAGGTAAGCAGGGAGTCTGTAAAGTTCGGGAAATAGCATTCCTCGTTGTTGTGCTTAAGATGCAAAAGAAACCTAACAAAGAAAGAAAAAGGATGGCCAAGAGGGAAAGAGGAAGATCCTCCCACATCTCATAAGGAATCTGTCCAAAAGCTTCAGTTTGCCAGTTATGACAGCTAATTAGTGAGTCTATTCAAAATTGTTGCTTTAAATAAAAGAACTAATTATACACAAAGGTCAGTCCCCACTCTTCTTATGAAGCACACATAATTGGCTTACTTCCCCAATACACTGTGCGTGTTTTACACAATGCTTTGGGGCAGATGGTTTGAACACTTTTGGCTGAAACTTCCTTTGAAACACTTGCACACAAAATAGTCATTGGAACCTGAAGAACATTTTTATTATTATTATTCAGATCATTTTCAGGATATTTCCTCCTCCTCCCTAAATCAGGGAGCAAATGATTATCCACTGAGAGAGAAGGAATCATTACTTCTTAGACTTTCTATAGCACTGCCGTTGTATGTTGCCCCAAAGCTTGTGTCTTCTAAGTAACTCTACAGAATATCATCTAGAACTATCCCCTTTAATAGCAAAAATATGCTAAAGATCTCATGGCATGCAGCTAGCAGTACTGCTGAAACTGTAAAAGTTGGGCTACACAAATTTCAAAATTCCCAATAATTAGGTACTTGAAATTCTAGTGCAGTGGAATTCTTTCTGGTCAAGTACACATCCAGTTTTGGTGCTTGAGTTTTTGGATTTTAAATCTCCTATGAAACCTGAAATCTCAACTTTCAGCACTATGGAGGACAATCGTCTCATGCATGGATCTTAAGTCCAAATTTTACAACAAAACTTGGGAATCATGGAAAAAGGGAAATGCTTAAAAGGGAGAAGAGAAGAGAAGAATAAAATGGAATGGAGGATAGGATAGGATAAGATAAGATATGGTAGGGTAGGATAGGGTAGGGTAGGGTAGGGTAGGATTCATGTTTTTCAATGCTCTACACCAGAGTTTAAAGCTGCATAATATCTGAAAGAACAGAAATAAACAACTGGCTTTCAGAGACGGCATTCCCACCCCCAGTTCCATTCAAAACTAATCTCCAATATACTAAACACTTAATGCAATTCAAAAGAACACTTAATTTTTATACGCTTATTACAGACCGCCATAGAAATAGTTTTCAACATCTTAGCTTTGAGCCTACATACACATATTTTGCTAAATTGTGGGACCTGGTTTTTGGTGTTTTTTTTGCCACCAGTTGAATAAAGCCACAATTGACTAGATTTACAAACAATGCTAGATAAAGCTAAAATTGTGGTTATTACAATTTACAAAACAGTCTTAATTTTAAGAAAAAAAAGCAAGCAAAATGCTGAACAGTTTAAGGTGTATCTAAAACTTAGTGTAAGTGATTGTGGGTTTGAGGCTGGAGACAGGATAGAGACAGCATGGGATGGAAAAGCCCATGCTTTAGAAAGTTTTAATTCTAGCATTTATAGCTGTACTACCTCATTCCAGTAAAAGAATGGCATCCAGGAGACTGGCAAAATTAAATGAGTGGCTAAGCAATCTTATTAACTTTGGTCAACATGGTAAACAAATCACATTTCAAAGTTGTCTCCAATTTTGCAAAATGTCAGGCCACCCTCGCTGCCCGAACAGAAGGCAGGCAATTACAGAAAATGCTATTTTTGCCTATCCTTAAGCAACATTATTGCAATCTTCCTGTGTTTGGGGAATTTTTTAATGAACATCTTTTTCTTGTACAGAAACTTACCGAACAGTAAATAATCAAAGTTTGTGATTTTTAGGCTATCTATCAATCAGGCTGTAGAACAGATCTTATGAATCACACTGGACTCGAGCAGGCATGTGGCTTGACACTAATGTCAAGGAAGATGCATAATTGTGTATGGCATCAATGTTATTGTGAACATCCACTCAGGAGATCAGTATTACCTTCAAGGTTTAGCTCACTATAAGCATGCTAAAGGCTTAGCTCAAGGTCTGTCTCTATTGCTGCCTATTACAAAAGCTTCCGGTCACTAAGCAATGAAAAACTCCAGTTTGTGACTAGTAGCATGTGATGGTAAAGTGACAGATGGACTGACTCACATTCAGCATGAGAACCCTCATATGAAAGAATTATTACTAACTTCAGTGTCCTATTAATTGCTATGATGGGGTCATTTTCCCCTTTACCAAACAAGGTCATGCAAACTGTTATTTGAATTACTTATACAACTAAGTAGGCCAAATAAATAAAATCCAATTATCTAAAATCTAAATAAAATGTAATCAACCTAAATAAAATAATCTCCACTTGTAATGCATAAAGACAGGTGAGGCTATATTATAGCTAGGCTTGTTGCAATATAGTTTATTTGGTTTACGCCAGCTTGTTGGGCAAACCCAACTGTGATTTACTCAATAAACCATGATAAAATAGACTCTGCTTAGCATGAAGTGAAGTGATTTTGCTAAATCTGATATTGGGTACATTTATATTATGTGATTTTATCTTTAGACTAACTCACTATTTGAATAATAAATCTATTAGATAATGTACAGAACTAAATTTTTGTCAGTTATGGCATCCTTCTCAACAAGATCCTTTCTTCAGTCATCCAGAAAGTTAATACATAGTTCTTTAGATGAAATTGTTTCTGTAAGCTAGCTGGTAAAATAGGCATCTCTTTAAAAAACAAGAAGCTTTTCACAACTGATAATTACTTTGGCTTTAGACAACTAATGTCAATATTCTTTATAGGAGTTTGAGCATCAGTTGAAACTCTTTGTTGGGAGTTATAAACTTCCAAACTCATTGTTATTATTTTATAAGAGACTACCAATATTTTTCATTGTCTTTTTCCTTTATAATGTTTGTACTTTTGATCTTTCAGATTCTTTTGGATAATCTTCAGCTGACCCTAAAGGGGCTTGCCTCCACTTTTTTCTGTCTTACTTTCCAGGTTCTGGGTTTTATTTTCATCTTTAATACATGTAACAATATTCTGAAGTGAAAAGAGATCTGTCACTGCAAGATGGTCATTTTTTTAATCTTTCCAGCCTATGCCATATACAGACACAAACATAGAGTATCCGTTTGTTCCTTAAAGGAATTTCAATATCCACTGCCAAACGGCCATTTGATATTCTCTTTCTGTACCTAGATTGAGACAGTTGCTCACAGGAGTTCTATTGCAACATACGACAACTTTCCACTGTAAAGCTTTTACAGACGAAGAGCCATTTTGTAAGACGTTTAGACCCCAGAATAATTAAGGTACACAAATGAGGCGAGTATTCTTCTCTTAGTTCTATGTAAGACAATGGAATCTACATTCCTTCAACTTCTCCTTATGTCACTACCAAAAATTGGCACATCTGAGGAACTGTCTTCACTCAATGGGATCAACCCAACCCACTTGTTATGGCAGAAGAAGTCTACTGTGGATCCCATCAGCCAAGGGATTTCTGCCTAGGCCCCTGCCCTTGGAACATCTTGTGATTTTGGTGGTTGGGGCAATAACCCTGAAGGCATGAATCTGCTCTGTCCCAAACCCATAATTTTGCAGATTGCTCTTAATCCTCTGAATTTAAATCTTTTTATATATTAATAATTGATTTTTTTTATTTATATGCTTTTATTGCATTGTAAGATGTCCAGAATTGCTTTGAGCTGCGAGATGAGTGGCATATAAATTTAATAAATAAATATTTTCTTCAAATCAATATTTTAAAAATCAGTACGTGGCTTCCAATGTCATCAGTGGCAAGATAGGTGTGGATACAAGTGCAAGGCA
The DNA here is from genome assembly GCF_028640845.1 of Ahaetulla prasina. NCBI lineage: Eukaryota > Metazoa > Chordata > Lepidosauria > Squamata > Colubridae > Ahaetulla > Ahaetulla prasina. Next base: position 271,052,391 of record NC_080539.1, read on the forward strand.
GATTTAGATACAAAAAGCTCATGATATTTTGAACAGATTTGCCCTGTTCCATGGTTTTCCACATTATCATCATTTCACTGCTTTGTATTTGCAGGATGGAAGAGAGACTTACAAGGATCAGGAAATCTTTTTAGCCAGCTCTTCAACCTTTGTCCACGAGCATGTTAAAATTTGTCCCTGGGAATTTCACTTACACTTTCTCTGCATCAGAGAAGGCAAATGACATTTTTAAGACTGTGCTAATGATTCTATTCCTGAAACTAACAATTGCTATTGACTTTCTAGAGGTCATGAAATGTAGACTTCCAGCGATTCAAAATATACAGTTACCTTCCAAACCTATAGCCTTTTTGTCTCTTTCCAAATAATAATAAAACTAAAGGATAGTCTATTAAAGAGTTGGAAGATATATATATATATATTTTACAGAAGTCTTTTCCTCAACAATAATAATGCCCCCCTCCAAGTTCTTTGCAGGAATAACTGCAGACCATTTACATGCTGAGCTGTCAGACCATGCACTTTCCATTCAAGAGATAACATCCCTTTTCATAAGTCCATTTGCGATCCATTTTAGTGTTATCTAAAAATCAAATCTACACAGTAATCCTTTTAATGTACTCTTGACTTTTAAAAAAACAGCTTTATGTTCCTTCAGGAAATGTTTTAAGCCATTACTTGGTAATTACTATTCACCCATGAAAAACACTGATCTTTTACAATATATAATCAGTCTGCAGACTAAAATAAAATAAAATAATAAAATAAAATAGGCTAGAATTTTGACAAACAAAGCAGGAGAGGGGGAAAAAAATCCCAAAGGTTATGGGAGTGAAATCATTTTCCATCCAGTAGTTTTAAATTTTTATTATTATTATTTTTTTAAATAGCAAAAGTGGTATGTTTCAGCACTATGTAAGTAAACAGTGTCTCCTTGCCTAGAAGCGAGGAGAACTTGATGGAGCAAATACAATGGTAATCATTTTGTTTCTACAATCAAAATATGCTAAGAAAAACAGTGACAAATTCTTCACTTTAGAGACATGAAGTGAATTATTCCCAAACATTGTTCTGAAATATACCACAGCCATACTATAAATGCAAGAATGACTGACAAAGTGAAAAAACCAACAACAGTTGGACAATTCTCTTTTTCAGTACTAGAACCTTTATAATTTCAGAGCTCAGCAGACCTAATAGAAATCCTATCTTGTTAAAGTTCAGGTAGATATCATTAACAATGTGTAAGTTTTCAAGTTCACAGAACTGGTCATCAAGCAAGATAAGAAAAAACAGGGGATGAGAAAGTCCAAAAATTTAGGCCAAATGCTTTGGGTGAGAAATCCACACTACAAAACTCATTTTTATGCTAGTTTGGCTAATTCTACTAAAAATATGAAAGGCACTGAGGTATACTGGTTAAGGCATACCCAGGCCTGCCTTAGGCCCAAAGACCTTGGACCAGTCACTTTCTCTCAGCCCTAGGAAAGAGGCAAACCACTTCTGCAAAACCTTGCCAGGAAAACTGCACGGACTTGTCGAGATAGTCTCCAAGAATCAGACATGATTGAAGGGAAGAAAACAAAAAGAGATTAGTCATTTGAATTCTTTTTCCTCAATAGACCAATACAGATACATTTGCTTTCTAAATAAGTTATATGGCCATTGATTTACTTCACAAGAAACTATTCATAAACTCTGTATTATTCTTCCTTCAGTAAACGAAGATTTACTGTACTACACTGTTGCTACTGACTATATAGATTCTGTTCCAAGGCTGAAAAGCAATGGTGAATGTCCGTTTCTCCCTTATTTTAATGCCATGGTGCTAGATTGAAAGCACAAATTTAACTAAGATGTAAGTATCAGAAGAAGAGTTTATATAGATGCTTAATGCAGATCAAGCTAAAATGCACTGGGACTTTAGAATTCAAATAGACAAGCAACCTACCACATACAGACCCCAGGATTAGCAATTGCTGATCCGAAAGACAAAAAAAATTGGGTAGTGGATGTTGCTGTACCTGGAGACATTATAACAGAAGAGAAAGAACTGAAGGAAATCACAAAATACAAAGACCTGCAGATAGGATTGAACAACTGTGGTGAAAGAAAACAAAAGATAGTATCAATAGTAATAGGTGCCATGGGTTCAATCACAGAACAACTGAAGCATCATTACAATACTATTGGAATTGACAAAAATCACCATCAATCAATTGCAAAAGGCAACTTTACTTGGAACAGATTACATTGTATAATGATACCTTTAACACCAACAACATCTGCCTATCCCAAGTCCTTGGGAAGGACTCAATAGATAAAATGCCAAATCCAGTAAAAATATGTGGCTGACTGTGTAAAGAACCATAATAATAATGTTGCTTGTGGATAGGAGCACTCCATCAAAAACAAGACCATAGGACTAAATGGTCCTTCGGGTCCTGAGTCCTTCGGGAGAAGGGCGGTATATAAATTAAATAAATAAATAAATAAAATAAATAAATAAATCCGAATTGCAAAAATCGAAATAATGGCTAGATGGCAGCAAAGAAAAGTGGAAAATTCTTTTTGCTGCCACTTGGTGGCCTGTCTTCAGCCCGGTTCTAGTAGCTGTACCCAAAGATATTCACTTTATTGGAATTTAAGCTCTTGACCCAGATCCCACAACCATAACTATCACATAGTTTGCTGTGTGCTTGTGATAGCCAGTTGGATCTGGTGTTTAAAGCACCAGGCTAGAAATCAGGAAAATATGAGTTCTAGTCCCAACTTAGACATGAAAATTGGCTGGGTGACCTTTGGGTTAGTCACTGTCTCTCAGCCACAACCACCTGACACTGTTTTGGGGAAATAGGAGAAGGAAGGAATATAAGGCATGTTTGCTGCCTTGAGTTATTTATAAAGATAATAAAAGTGGGATCAATACATAAACAAAATATTAACCATGATTTGGTCTAAAAAGGAGTGGGCTTTCTATCTCATATAACACTGAAAACCAAGAGATGTAAGGATGCCAACTATCTTCTCTCAGCTCTCCTCAAGCCAGTATCTTCCAGACATATTGGACTACAATTCCCAGAAACACACACACACACCCCAAACAAAATCTGACACATCTATGTGGTACCAGGTAGGGGGAGATGGAATTAGAAACTGAGAATTGGCCGATGAATTATTGATCTACGATTGCATGCCTGATTCATCCAAATCTCTGAAGCAGTTCCATAGTAAATGCTTCAAAGGCAGCTTGTCCCCAAAATTTTCCATCAGAAAGCAAGTCGGCTTTTCCCCTCCACTGCCAAGAATAGGAAAAAAAATGGCTATCAAAGTGTATGCTTAAGTGCTAGCCCTGAGGGCTCTCCCCCCATTAAACACAGTCCTCAGACAAAATGCTTTAAGCAACTTATTCAGCCTATCCTGAAGTCAAAGACGAAAACAGAGCAACATATCATCATTAAAGCAGGTTTTGGCACATTTGGTTCTGAAAAGCCCATTAACTTAGAGACCTTTGAAACTTCTAGTTACTTAATGTGTGCCTCAAAGGAATGAGAAAAGACTGTGTTTGCAAGAGCAGCCTTAAGCACAGGAAGGAACCCATAGCTTGGGGGACGGTTCATTATAACTTAATAATGAGAGCCTTCCCTGAGTTAGCTGTCCAAGCATCACTACAACATTTCACCTCCAAAGAAGAATTTCCTTAATGCTTCCATTGAAGTAACTCATCTCTCTGCAGACTGTGGTCAGTCTGGGTGGGGATTCTGGGAGATGCAATTCTTCCACCTGTTCCCTCCTTCCTTCAATGATACTTGGCGTTCCGCTACAAAGCATTTCTCCTTTTTAACAGATTAACAGAATTGGAAGGGACCTTATAGGTCATCTAGTCCAATCCTCTGCTCAAGCAGGAGACCCTACCCATTTCTGACAAATGGCAGTCCAATCTTTCCTCATGCCACTGGGTGAGTTTTCTGCTCATCTTGTGGCCTGAATGGATCGAAGCCTCTCTCTCTTTTTATTTTGCAGACAAATTAACTGACTTAAATAACTGCATTTAACATTTAGTATTTTTTAAATGTAAACTTCAGCCATTGGGATCAGTGCAGGCCTGGAATGGGATTTTACATTTTTCTTTTGATTTAAGATGATCAAAGGCCTGGAGACTAAAACATTTGAAGAATGGCTGCAGAATTTGGGTTTGGCTAGTCTAAAGAAAAGAAAAATTGGGGTGACATGATAGCAATATTCCAGTGTTCGAGAGGCTGCCACAAAGAAGAAGTCAAATTATTCTTCAAAGCACCAGAGGGCAGGCTAAGAAATGATGGTTGGAAACTAATCAAAGAGAGAAACAACTTGGAATTAAGGAGAAAATTCCTAACAGTGTGGACAAATAACCAGTGGAACAGCTTGCCTTTAGAAATCGTGGACACTCCAATACTGGAGGTTTTAACAGTCCCTTGTCTGAAATATATAAGTTCTCCAGCTTGAGCAGGGGGTTGGACTACAAGACCTCCAAGATACGATCCCATCCTATTCCATCCCATCCCATCCCATCCTATCCTAGATTTTAATTGTTCTTTGTAGGTAGGTTTAAAAAAGGACATGTGCCTGGTCCCTAAATTTGTGGATTTCTACAGAGCTAGATGACGTTTTTCAATTTCTACATGAAATATTGGTGGAGATGATCCAGAAATAGGTTGCAATGGACACACTTCTTTTTTGAGAGAGACTGCTGAGTTGCTTGAAGGTGAACAAATGGTAATGAAAACTGGACAAAATGGAATTGCTACTGGCTTAGGAGCCTTAATAGTTCGGAGATAATGAACCTCCCTAATCTGGATGGAATTGCACTTTTCTTAAATGATCTAATTTATACTTCTGAAGGTTTTTTTTAGCAGATGCTCATGTATCTAATAACCTTTTTAAAAAAAAAAAAACACTCATGTAAAAGTTATAGCCCGGAATGTTTTAATTCTGCTTTGACATGTACCAGCTGATTCTATTTTTGTATATACTCAGATTTCACTATGATTCTACATGCATTAATTACTATCTGTTCTGAAAATGGCAGCCATGGTAGGTCATTCACAAATCTCGCCCATTTCACCCAAAGGCAAAATAGCCAGTTATGTGATTACTCTCTAAGATGAGGTAAGAGGTCTGGCAGGAATCAAAGGAGATCTCCATGGTTGTTGTCCACCTTTGTTTCTATTTTAAATGAGGAAAGAATAAAACTAAATATATAACTTCTGATTATTTGCTTTCACAAATAAATGGCCAAATATCATTGCAAAAAAAGTGCAAACAGTAGGCTAAGGAGAAAGACCAAACGTGCGATTGTATTGCAGAAACTAAAACTTGTTTTTTGAATTGCCTGGGTGAAAACGGAAAATTTATCAGACCTGGAAAGCTATGAAAGAACTTGATAGTTCTTCGCAAAAATAAATAAATAAATACAGCAATGGAAAGCTTCTGACTCCACCTGTACAGAATATACAATCTAGCTGTTTAAGGTGAGCCTCTTTGTGTATCATGTGTTTTGGCTTCCACATCTGGCCTGCAAAACTTCAGATGCACCCACCTGGATATCTGCAGATCAAATATTATAGTCCTACATTTTGCATGACTTTAGATTGTCCCTGTTGATTTTACAGAACACTACTTATGCTACCTTGGTGCCACTTGGGCTCCATAAGAATTGATGTATGAAGAACTAAGCATACCATTCAGCATGTAAGGCTAAAGTAGATGAGTGAATAGCATGTGGTTATGTGTGGTGGGTTTTTTTTTTTTTTTTGCAAGTGCCTTCAAGTCTTTCTTGTCTCCTGCCAAACTACCTGGACAAGCCCCTGCGGTTTTCTTGGCAAGGTTTCTTCAGAAGTGGTTTGCCACTGCCTTCTCCCTAGGGCTGAAAGGGAGAGACTGGCCCAATGGTGGGATTCAAATAATTTAACAACTGGTTCTCTGCCCTAATGATCAGCTGGGTAGGTCATGTGACTGTGTGGGCGTGACCAACTCAAGGTGACTCACGTCGATGGGCGCTTCGCCTTAGCTGTTACAATGTAATAAGGGTTAACCAGAGAGGCAGTTTCTGTAAGCAGGGCAATAAAGATGAGGCTAGAAACACCACCAGAATGTTTCCTTCCTGCCTTCCTTACAGGATTAGCCCTGTAAAGTGGGAAAAAAACAAAATAAGATTTCTTCCAACAACGGGCTCTCTGTACTGCTTAGAAAATTGACAACCGGTTCTCCCAAATAGGTGCAAACTGGCTGAATCCCACCACTGGACTGGCCCAAGGTCACCCAGCTGGCTTGATGCTTACGGCAGCATTAGAAACCCTAAAAGCACTATTCCAAACTGGCTCTCGCTGTGTTATGACTATTCAGTAACAAATCCCACTGAGTTCAATGAAGCTTACTCTATTGCCAATGAGTATCTTAAGGAAGGGTAAATCTGTCAGTGGCTATTAGTTAAATCAGACCTCATTAATCCTCCTTGATTAGAGAAAAATCTATTGCTAAATAGAGGGTTTATCCAAAAAGAACGACACACCCTGAAAGCAAACTTTCCATGGTATGCATCTGTATATAGTTGGAGGTAAAATACGTTATTGGAAGGAGCCTAATCTTGCCAGGCAAATATCTCTATATATCCATTTCTCCTTTAGTCTTGCCTCATGCCTTTTAAATAATTACTGATTCTTCAAAAGGCCTATCCCCTTATTCCATGGCTGGTAACTTCTTTTAGCATTTCTTGGATTCTTGACTGCTAAAGGAACCTGGATTTACTGAACTAATAAAATAAGGCATTCGCAGCACCTTGCAATCTTTTTAAAACAGTCCGATTCTCTTGGCAAGCCTCAATTTTATTGCCTCGGGTAACTGTGTGCCAAGGCACTGAACCAGAAAGCTGGAGTTGAGCAGGACTTAGAGACACTTTGCTAACATCAGGGTTATTTTAAATTAGGATACTTCAAAATCAATTTCAGATTCAAAGTTTTAAATGCAGTCACTCTCCAGAACACTGAAAATGAACTTGAAGTAAGTGGATATTTCAAGACTAATTTGCTGCAGTTTTTGGTGAGGCTCAAAACTTTTTCTCAAAAAGAAAAGCAGCATCTTGGATTTCCTGGTACTCCAAGGCCTTGTCCAAGCAGGAGAAATTAAACCGCAACTTCTGCAGTAAATTTCTGGCTTCCTCATACAATGTTAGAATTACAGTTCAGATACTTTGGGAAAAACATGGTTTGAATTTTTCATTCTAGGGTACCTTTGGAGCAGTGGTGGGTTTCAAAATTTTTTACTACTGGTTCTGTGGGTGTGGCTTGGTGGGCGTGGCAGGGGAAGGATACTGTAAAATCTCCATTCCCTCCCCACTCCAGGGGAAGGATATTGTAACATCTCCATTCCCTCCTCACTCCAGGGGGAGATTACTGCAAAATACCCATTTCCTCCCAATCAGCTGGGACTTGGGAGGCAGGGAATAGATGGGGGCGAGGCCAGTCAGAATTTTTACTACCGGTTCTCCAAACTACTCAAAATTTCCGCTGGTAGAATTTTTACTATCGGTTCTCCAGAAATGGTCAGAACCTGCTGAAATGGTGTTTTGGAGCCACCATGTTATTTCACCTTTTGCTCAGTAATCAGTTACCATCCTGCTATTGGAAAGGATTAAGGATTCTGATGGCTCAACTTGGAGGATGATCGCAAGACTTAAAATAACTGCATGGCAGCTATAAGAAATACTAGCATAGAGGTAGGTTTTAGATCAGGCAGTAGTTGCACGCATCGGCACAAGACAGGATACAATCTACCGTCATTCTACCCAGTATTCTTCTGGGGTGAAACTAAAGAACAAATAATGTGAAACCCTGACTAGTTTCAGAGCAGGTGTCCTGGATGAGCTTCACAGTACTTTGCCCTCTCTGTATTCTTAAGCTAGATGCACCACCCGGCAACTGTTATTTAATGAACAAATCCCCAACGTAGGAGCAGCCTGTCATGAGTTTCAGGTCAGAATTAACTACACCTTGAGAAAGGGAGAGGGCATGTTTATACACCTGAGCTTACTGCCAAGGTGATATCAGTTGGGTGATTCAGAAAATACTGCAAGGTAGATATAGGGTGGGTGCAAACGATTCATAGCTCCTGTTGACCTGCTAAAATTGATGCCTAGACTAACCACAACCATATCTGCTTCAATCTTATGGCTGTGAGTCAGCCATAAGTCAAGTCTGCCTGGACTTTAAACTATTTTTAATCAATGAATTCCTCACAATCCTCTGTAGTTCCATGGAAGGCTTCACAAGGGGCAGAGGCTGGGGTCAGACATGGAAATCATTCCTGATGTACATGCATTCAACCAGATGATCTAAATATCTACAAGAAATATCTAAAAGATGTCAGGTGCGAAGAATCAAGATCACACATAAGCTCCAGTTCAGAAGATTTATTGCTCAAGCCTACACAGAAGAATCTGATCAACTAATGGTCGGCATACAATTGGCACTGGATAAGAATTAATAGTATTCAAGAGGAATTCAATTTTGAGTGTTTGTGGACATGTAATGATTCTAGGCTAAGTTGTCTCTTGACTCCACCCCTAGGCTCTGCCTGCATTTCTATGTGTATTCATTTATAGTTGAATGGAACTACAGCTTCCCCCACTCAGCCTGGAGGATGAATTCAAGTAAGAGCAAAGGCAGCTTTTATTCAGAACCTCAGCTGAATGTGTGGGAATCATGGAAAGACCAGGAAACACACTATATTCCTTATCCCTTTGAAGAGGGTCTTAGAATGTAAAGGTAAATATTGCTGACCCTAGTGTATGTACACTAAGTGTACATATGAAGAACAATGAAATATTTCTCCCTAGACTACTCAACACTACTCAAGATGTGAACAAGTTGAAGCCTTGTTCAAGGATCTCAAACTATCAGAAGAAGCAACATTTCCTCACTTCTCTTATTTTCTCCCATTCCATGAAATCTAAATCTATTAGACTTGCTTCCAAAATTCCAGAAATTATGGAATATAAGAATAAGTAAGGATGTAACATGTTCTAGAAATGCAGAAAGGAGTAGAAGAAATCTTGGCCATCCAAATTGCTAGCTGATATAGTCTACCCAACTGGTTTATTAATTTCCTGATCTTTTTCACCCCTTTGGTTTCTGTCTGACTTATTGTAATGGGTTTCACATTCGTTTGTTTGTTTGTTTTTTACTGTAAATACATTTTAACTAAATAATTAAAGCTGTTCAATTAATACCTAGGACAAATGGAGAGGTAATCCTTAGAGTGCTTGTGAGATGATTACATAGTGCAATGCATTTCAGATACCGTATCTGAAGGGCACAGAAATGTTTCCATATTTTCTGTTTATGTACAGTTTGTTTATCTGTAGTTTTAACTTATGAATTGTGTACAGACAGAAATAAGAGATTTTTCTGTACTTTTGATAAAGGGTATCGGGTCCAAAATGCAAGATTAACTGCATCATAGGCAATTTGATGATTATCTCCCATTTGTCTACTTATTTGGGTCTGCAGGATCCAATCAGGGTCAGTCACTGGGACCAGAGGTTTTGTCCCCTGAGCTTTCGGACTCATGCTGGAGCCCATCTTCAGATAACTTCTCTGTATAATTAGGGTATTGATGGCTGGCTATTAGGTTGTTTGTTTGTGCTGCCCAGCCCTTGTGCCCTAAGTACTTGATAAGCTGGGAGTAAATCAGCACTTTCATTGATTGACAAAGGGCCCATTTTCCAGGCTTCAATTACTTCCCTGGCTGTTTTTGTGCCTGCTCATCCAACAATCTTAGTAGCTACAAAATTGAATGTATGTCCTTGTTCATTACAATGTGAGGCTACCAATGAGTTTGGGTCTCCTCGTCTGACTGGTCACTTATGTTCTTGCTATCTGGTGATTAGCTTCCTTCCATCTGTCCTACATAATCACAGGGACAATCAATGCAAGGGATCTGGTAAATTACATTGGAACATTGGAAATATCTCCCACCTCCAACCGATCTTTACAGTGCATAATTTGTCCTGGTATAGTAAGATACCACTTCTAGGTGGTGTGTGATGCAGGTATCTGTGCATACCTGCTAGCTCTAAGTTAGAGCTTAGTCATTGTGGGCCTCTGTCCTCTGCTAATCTTTGATCCATACAAACTATCTAAAGCTTAATGGAACTTTTTGCACAGAATAAAACCCACATTTTATTTATATAATTCTAAAATTGAAACAAAGCCTTCCTTTTAACAAAATTTTCCCCCTAAAGAAAATTGTGAAATACTTGGATAACTTTACACGAATGTATATGAATAGACAGATGTACAGTGTATATGTTGTTATATATGATTATGCACAGAGACTTTCTTTAAACAGGAAAGGAAATTTGCAAGACATATATGTGAGTGCAGTGGGTCAAAGTTCAATCCAAGAGCAATTAAGATGGCTAATGCTCAGCAACTTGACACAGGTTTGCTTTGTATTCTGAACTAGCAAGAAGCATCTCAAGAGATTGTAATTAAAACCTGTCAGGCTCAAATTAAGTTGTTTAGAAAGACTCAAGAAAGCTTTTAAAGCACTAAGCGCCTCCGTTAATATGGAAAAAGTCAGGAGATAGGCAGAGATTAGATGGTTTAAAGTTCTGTGGGCACACATTTTAAGAAGGCAAAATGTGGCAATTAGAAGGAGGACATCAATCAAGAGACTTTAGCTTATAAAGAAATAAAGTGAATGGACCTGAAAATCACAACAACAATCTAGAGGTGGTTATTTCCTGTCTGAATTTCATTTTTCAAAAACAAACCTATTTAGTATTTATGAATTGATTCAGTATCAGTTATAATCACAAAGAAGATGCACTCCTTGTTTCATAAAAAGCAAAAACAAATGAGAACACTAAAAGATTCTGGCAAAATCTAATGTCACAACTATTGTTATCTGCTTCTCAATTGCTCCAACAGCAATCCATTCATATACAGCAGCCCCTCCAACTTGCTGCCTTTCAATTACATCTTCCAGCATTCATATTGGTTTAGGATTCTAGGAACTGTAGTCCCAACACATCAGATGGTCACCAGGTTAGGAATCTATGCAGAAGTGGAATTCAACTGGTTCGGACCAGTTCGGGTGAACCGACAATCAGTTGGCCCCCACCACCCACCCCTGCTCTATCCTGTCTTTTATTTCCTGCTTTACAGGTCATCTCAATCGCATGGCATAGCTGATTTCCTCCCCCCTCGCTATTCTACTTACCATTGCTGACTTGGAAGGTAAGCAGCTGAGCTTCTAAATGCTCCATTTTCAGTGCTGTGTGCAAGCGCCTTAGGCACACAAACGCGTAAAGCATGCACTCATCGAACCGGTTGTTAAACCAGCAGCATTCCACCACTGAATCTATGCCCTAGAATAGTCTACCCTCTGAAACTTTCTGAAACGTTTAGTTTCAACAGCAGATGCTCTGAGAAGTTTCAGGGAAAAAGAATTGATTTAAAAATTTTACTTACAAAAATGTGAAAAATAGTGCTATAAAGGAGTGGTTTGAACCTGTTTGTACATCCTGCATAAAGAAAGAGAATTCCTGTTCAGAGTCACAACACCCTAGAGCAGGGGTCTCCAACCTTGGTCCCATTAAGACTTGTGGACTTCAACTCCCAGAGTCCCTCAGCCAGCAAAGCTGGCTAAGGAACTCTGGGAGTTGAAGTCCACAAGTCTTAAAGGGACCAAGGTTGGAGACCCCTGCCCTAGAGCACATCATCTCTTGGTTTAGACCAGGAGACAGCAAAGAAAATTTCTGGGACAGTCGGATTCCATGTTTTCCTTTTTTAATACAAACATTTGCGAAGAACTAATGAACCTGGAAGAAATGACCTTGCTCTTTACTGAACAAAAAAGGGAATTATCCACAAAATGTCAAATGGCATCATGAACTAATCAGGCAATATATTAACCCACACAAAAAAAGATCAGCTACAGTTATTTTGAGAGATTTTGAGAAAAGTTCATGGATTATAAGTATCTGGAAGCCAGATCTGAAAGAACAAAATGATCTCAAGGGAAGAGAAGGTTGCATAGTCCATGTTATTACTTTTGAATTAGGTTGAATTATTTTTTTTACTCCACCCTCCCCTCCCTGCACTTTATTAAAGTGAACTTAGTGCTGAGAGAATAGGTTTTAATGGATTCCAAAGAAGGAAAGCAGAAATAGACTTAACCAAATCCAACCTTGGCATTTTTTGGGGGGATAGGAGGAGGGAGAAGGTCAATTCAAGTTCAAATGGAGAAGATCACACACAAACTGTTGTACAAATGTTACACCAAGCCAAGCCATAGAAACCTGGATACACATGCACTGCCCAAAGAAAATAAACCACATTGTGGGTTAGGGTTATATGCAGTGGTGAAATTCAATTTTTTTTACTACCAGTTCTGTGGGGATGGCTTGGGGGGCTTGGCTTGGTGGGCATGGCAGGGGAAGGATACTGCAAAATCTCCATTCCCACCTCATTCTGGGCCCAGCCAGAGGTGGTATTTTCCGGTTCTCCGAACTACTCAAAATTTCTGCTACCAGTTCTCCAGAACCTGTTAGAACCTGCTGGATTTCACCCCTGGTTACATGTCAGCATCTAAGTAAGGGGGCAGCTATTACCTCAGCCTGAAATGTTAAGCAGCATTAGGTTTAGTACTTGTATCAGAGACTGGCAGGAAATATCAGGATATGGACTAGATGTAAAAACATCCTTGAGAAAGTCAACCACAACTATTACACCATGAAAATAGTGTGGTTCCACTATTTGGACACACATCACGAGGCACATCTCTTTTGGATGCACACTTCATGATGCACATAGAAAATGGGTATAGCTTGTGCGGTGACAAAAATGTTGGATCCTGAATATGTTTCTGGGCAATTAGTTCCCAAGATAAATCCCCCAAATGGGGGAAATATTTGAGGAAATGGTTTCCAAGGAAAATCCAAACAAAACCACATACCTTACATTTTATCAGTTCACCAATTCATCCAAAGGAAGAAGAAGGCGGGCACTAAAAACAAATGAACCAACAAAAGATGGGAAAATACCTTGAGTGCCAGAATGGAACATTTTAGTGCATAGAAGCTCAATGTACTTCAGAAAAACTTTTTTTTTCAAGTCCCTGGGTTTACTAGTCAAAAAATTGATAAAGCTTCAATAAAATACTGTATTTCTTCTGAGTGCATATTTCCCCTTTTTAAACCAGTTAATCCAAGTATTTTTAATTAGAAAAGTACCTACTTTTGTTAAGAACAATTTTATGATTAAGCTAAAGTGCCCAGTGTTGTGTTCAGAAATTATTCAAACACAACTAATCATCATTCTGTACTCTATAATGACTGCAATGGAACAAGAAAAGGACACGAGGCAGTAGACCAATACAACAAACTTCTCTAGAAATCCAGAATGTGAATGTGGTATGAAAATTTCCAAATGAACAGTTTAGGGCATATTTGTGTGTACCTGAAAGGAACAAAAGGAAAGATGAAAACAGTCCTGTGGAACTGATAACAATATTTCCAATTTGGGGGTAAAGGATATTTGTAATAACTGACAGAAGATTCTTCTTTTTCTTTCTTCAAAATGCTATTTGCTACTCCTACTGAAATTTTTGAACCTTTTGCCCCTTGGTGTTTCTCTCTTCCCTCTTCTCTTGATATCTGTTTTTTGCTTTCTTTATATTAGAAATAAAGTAACCACAGTAATTGGTTCATGAGGTTTTTACACTTGTGTAAAAAAAAAAAGACTAATTCAAATATTGGCAAGTTATTCATACTAGTAACCCACTGTTAAAATTCACTTTTAATTTTATCTTTCTGATACTATATAAGTCTTCTGACTATCTTTCTTCTTCCCCTAGGCATAGTGGCCCTAATTGGTAGACTCCTTGATAAATTCCCAACATTGAATATCTCTAAATAAAATATATGTATTTTTGACACTGATTCATTTTATATCTAGAAATAACAATTAGTAAGGCATGTGGAAATGAATTAATATTCCACTTTCCAAACTGCATCTGCAATAGTAGAGTGAGTATAATCAAGCATTATTGGACACTGTCAGAGATGAAGGCAAATATACGTGTCCCAGGATAGTGTTCCAGGATCTTATCTGAGTTGGCCTTTGCCCCAGTATCCCAGATTGGATACTGTCAGAGATGTCCAGTATGACTAAAACATATGAAGAACAGTTACAGGAACTGGGCATGACTAGTCTAGTGAAGAGAAGGACCAGGGGAGACATGATAGCAGTGTTCCAAGATCTGAGGGGCTGCCATAGAGAGGAAGGGGTCAAGCTATTTTCCAAAGCACCTGAAGGCCAGAAAAGGAATAATGGATGGAAACTGGCCAAGATTCAACCTAGAAATGAGGAGGAACTTTCTGACAGCTTCACACTTGAGACTTTCAAGGAAAGATCAGACTGCCATTTGTCAGAAATGGTGTAGGGTTTCCTGTTTGAGTGGGGGTTGGACTAAATGACCTATAAGGTCCTTTCCAACTCTGTTAATCTGTTATAATGCACAAAACCATATTTTCTATTGCTTTAACAAGGAGGTGGGACTTCTCTGCCATGGCACTTGCCTATGGAACATTTCTCCCCACTGAGGTGAGATTAGCCCAATCTAGATTAATGTCCCTGAAATCCCTCAAGACTTGACTGTATCATCAGGGGATTGGTGAAACCTTGAGATGGCTTCATGGTTAGCAATCACCTTTCTCTTGTATTTTAAGTATATTTTATCTCATAACTGTTTTTAATATATTTATTGTTTCAATTGTAACAGAGTCACCATCCCAAAATAAATCCTTCACGGGTTATAGAACATAAAAAACATGTTCTTTAACTGCCCTACAGAAAATAATGTAGCATTTGCCCAAGGCACCACTGGGGAACCCCTACAGTTTTCACCACATATTGTTCGTATCCATGTCTCTGCAAAGACACAGTGAGACAAAGTGATAGTGGATTAAAAATAACAAAAAGCTGCTTCTAAAAAATGAGGCACACGAACATGCTTTCCAGCTGTTTGCCCAAAACAGAAAGTTATGAAACATAATCTGCATGCTTGCTTCCATGGAATGGAACTATCAAGGTAAGGTTACACTTTAGCTACGTATGTCCAGACATATTAAGTCTTCCAAGAAAAGCCCCCAAGAACACATAGCTAAATAAAGCCAGTAATTTATGCTTATAGTCCAATGGGTTATAGAGTAAGCAAAAGAGTTCAAAACTTCTGGATCCTCAACATAAATAGGAACAGAGTATACTTTTTAAGGAAAAACACCAGAACCAAGCAGTTTTACAATTAGTGTAATTAGTTGGGGGACCGGTGTCAGCAACCTTCTCATGCACCCAGAATAAATCTGCAGATTTGGGGGATGTTGCAAGGAGGAGCAGAAAAAACAAAAAAACAAAAATTTAAATGGAATGGTCCAAATCTCATGAGCTCTTGAGAAATCTGGCCATCTCACAAGAGACAGAGAGAAGAAGTGAAGGGGAGAAAGAGAGAGAGGGTGGGGTGAAATTTATGGGAGTCATCCATGAGAATCATTATTATTCTGACCCAACGATCCACAGCATGGAAGATTATCCATAGAGCACACTTGCCAGAAATCTGCCAATTAAAATTTTCTGTGATACAAATAATTCCATGAAAAGTTGAAAACATCCCAAAGAATGTATCTATTATTCTAAACCACTGAAGTAAATACTTTAAATTGCAGCCAGTAGGGAAGCAAGAAACAAGCTTTAACTTGAAGAAAAGTAGTCCTACCCTTTAGGCTACTGGAAAGATCAAGATCATGGATTTGATCATCATGGATTTGAGAAGAACATTTATACCTGCCTTCTCTCATTGTAAAAGAACCTTGTACAATTCAGAAATGCAAAGCAGATCTCAAGAAAGGACAGATGTTCCTGGGGTCATGTTGAGCTTGGTGATGTTTAGAAATTCGGAGGGGTAACACAGTTGCCACATGCCTCCAAAACTCAGCACAAGATAACAGGCAAAACTCATAGGATGAAAAGTTATTATTTTCCTATCACATTTTGTTGAAGGCAAGCTTGGCTACCTACTAATATATACAGTACCCCTGGAATTGATTCCTATTCTGTAAGGTGTGCTCCCGGCATCTATATGTTAAATCCTATCTTGGAAAGTCTTGTTAAAAACAGTCATTTCAAATCAAAAAGATGAGACAGTAGGATGAGAAGGCAGTCTTCCTACCCAATAAAAGTAACATTGCAGCCACACGGAAAATTAGTCTCTTGAGGCTCAGTCCATGAGTAATTTTTCTTTTCTTCCTGTCCATCATCATGCACAAGCAATATAGCTCTGAACAGAAGGAGCCCAATGCAAGTCTGAAGGCCACTGGGGTAAAAATGTCACTTGGAAAGGTCTAAAGATTAATCCAATATATGAAGAAAAAAAAATACTGAAGAATTTCATATCCCAAGATAACAATAGGACGAGAGATGAACACATTTATTAAAAAATATATAGATTTAATACTTAACTCTAGCTTAAAAAATAATTGAAAGAAACCAAGCTGTTGGAGATAATGGTACAAAGCCTATAGACGCGTAAAAGGAAGGGCCAGTCCCATATAATTCCTGAATCACAAAATGAAGGATGAAAACTAACACAGAAAGATCACCTTTTTCATTATGAATCTCTTCACTTGCTGAGGTCCTCTGGCAAGTCCTAAACTTAACAATGACTGAGATGCAGGCTCTTAAGCGGGTCGTTTTAGTGACTGTACTTAAGCTGCAGCTCTCGTCAAAGGAAGAGCCATCTTACTTTCCCTTTAATAACATTCCAGAAGTTGTCAAAAACTTTTCTTTTTCAGGTAGGGCATACCTTAATCCCATCCTCCTGTTTGAATCAGTCCCTTTTTTAAAAATTATATATATATTTTTGCATTACATTATATTGTCAATAGGGCGGATGTTTTCAATTGCTAATTTATTGACCATCTTGCAAGCTGCCTGGAACTCCTTGGAGATAGGGCAGGGTACACATGTTTTTCAAATAAATAAACAAACATGAAATAAAATGGTTGTAACAACTAATCAATAAGCAAAAACCTCAAGAGGACAATAAAACATGGTTAAGTAAAGATCCTCTTGATTAAATTTACCTGTGTCACTCAATCAAAAAGCTCAATGGTGGGGAGAATAATATCATGGTATCAAAAAATGAGGCTGAAAAACCTATGTAAAATCCACAAAGGTGAAAAAACAAGTATTCAATAACTGATCGAGACATTATTTTGGCCAAAATGTAAAGCAATCCAAATAAGCCAGTTCTGAAATAAACAGGACCTGTCAGGGTTGTTGTTCTTTAACCATTTATTCATTCATCCACTTTGCTATCAAGCTCCCTAGATCTAGTGATTCACCCACTCTCCTTATCCTGGTTCTGAATCAGACAGCTTATGGTTTGTAGAATGCCCATCCTCACAATGGAACCTCCATCACAGGGCCAGCCTGACATGAATCTGGCAAGAAATTGGTGTTTTCCACTGGTAAAATGGAAAAGCTCTCCTCTAGGCAAAACTCTACAGTGGGGGAGAGTGACC
The DNA here is from genome assembly GCF_028640845.1 of Ahaetulla prasina. Taxonomy (NCBI): domain Eukaryota; kingdom Metazoa; phylum Chordata; class Lepidosauria; order Squamata; family Colubridae; genus Ahaetulla; species Ahaetulla prasina. The sequence continues at coordinate 271,070,014 of NC_080539.1, forward strand.
TGCAGAGTTCCAATTGTCCCATTGCCTCCATCTCTCTTTGGCCTCAGTGGCTGTTTCTCCTACTACTGCTGAAGAGACCAGAGATTCCTCAGCAATTGGCTTTCTTCTAAGATCAGAGGAGTACTGACCTCAGGGAAAACCTTCCATGATCTGACTATTCTTAGTGGCATTTCCCCTTCCCCTTGTGAAGTATTCCCCCAATTCACCACAGCCCCTTGTAACAATTGGTAACGCTTCCCATACGTGCTGGATACTGCTGATGTTTCAAGGGGTGGAGTGGAGCAGTGACAGGCAATAAGGAAGGAAAGGAATCCCCTCCTTCTTCTTTGTCCCATCAACAGGAGCCACTGCAAACCGTTATTCTTTTGCTGGCCTTGGTTTGGACTTGCAGGTGTCTTAAGAGAAAGGGCTATTTGAGGGCAACAGTTTCTCAAGTCACATAGTTTTCTCTCATATCAAGTGCAAGAGGAAAGCACTTTGCCAGGATGGTGAATAAGAGCCTGAAGTTTCCTCTATTTATGACAGCAACCATGATGATTTTACAACACTATAAATCACTCTGTGTCTGGGTGTCTGTGCATGTCCATATGCCTGTCTGTGGCTGAGGTAAATTTCTTTTTTTATATATATAATTTTTTTAATTTTTTTTTCTTATACACATGTTGTAAATGTACATTCCCTTGTTTATAGATAAGGGAAGCATACATATTTTCTCTGAAGAAAGCACAAAGATAAAACATTTTAATTACATTTGGAGTTGCTCTTCTACCCTTTCTTTCCCTTCATTTCACAACAAACCTTCTTCTCCTCTTTTCCTTCCCTCTCTCCTCACCTTTCCTACCTTCTTCCTCCTCCTTCCTCCTTCCTCCTTCCTCCTTCCCCTTCCTCTCCCCCCTCCTCTTCTCTTTCCCTCCTTTCTCACCTTCTCACCTTCTCACCTTCTCCCCTACTCTTATCTCTATCCTATCTTCCTCTCCTTCCCCTTCCCTCCATCCCTCTATCTCCTTCACCTTCTCTATCTTACCCTCTATTCCTCTCTTCTTTCTTTCTTCTTTGTTGTGTAATATTTCCCTTGTTTGGTAACTGAGCAACTCCAATTTTCTAGTATTATATACTTTCTTTTCAGTTTCTTTTCTATTTTACCCAATCTATCATTTCATAATTGTACATTTATATTTATAGTCTTCTTTTCTTCTCCCTCCATCCCCCTTTTCCATTTACTCTGGCGATATCTGGATTTCTATTTCTTATTCGTTGTTTCCCTCATTTAATTTTCCATTATTAACATTGTTTATCTTATCTATCATCTTTTGTTCATATTTATTTTCTAACCATACATAGAAACTTTTCCATGTCTTGAAAGGCTGAAGTAAATTTCTGTTGCTCTGACACAAGGCAATAGACAAGGAAAATACAGACTCAGATTTGTAAGTGATAAATTATAAGGTAAAAGAACCCATCCTTTCACTGAAAGTCCTCTTTGTGTAGTCAACTGAAACAAGCAACAAGTTGTGGAGAAGACATCTACAACCATTATAAGACAGCGACAATAACTCAAGGAGTTATTGAGCACTAGTGACATGGAATGCATTCTGAGAACATCACAATGGATGGAGGTAGAGACTCGAGATATCCTTTCTGGATCTTTCTGCCTGAGACAAATGCACAGCAGAGAGAAAAACCAGAAACACAGATTTTTCCATCAGAGCATCTCTGTGGACCACAGGGCATTTATAGATAACAAGACAAAATTCATTTTCCAGTGATTGAGAATCTCCCTCCCCCCGCCTGATGGCTCCATTTCACTGCCTGGGTTTCTATCCTGCAAGGAAAAAAATATAACTCATCAATGCTCAGCCCAAGGTGCCCATTTGGTTGAGAAGATGGGTAGAGGAAGTTCAAAAGCCTCTCGTGCTTTGTTCAGCTGTGTGGTGTGCGCCATATTCAGACTGAAAAATACCAAGATGGACAGCTGCTTGCATATGGAGGCTTTGTTGCCATGGAGCGGTACTGTACAAGAGTACTTTTTATTATTTGTCCTTTCTCTCATGTCCCAAAGTCCCAGCTATATGAATAAAGTGATCTTTTGTGGAAAACTCTCCCAAGTAAGCCCTCCGCTTTCGTGGTGGGATGCAAGTCAGTCTTTGTTAAACACTCAGAGAGCAATAAGACAACTCACAAAATATCTGGCCTCCCTTCTCCTCACCTTGCTTGCAGATAAAACTGTGCTTAATAACTTTAGTTATTTACCAAATCATTCTCTACCCCTTCCATCTCAACGTCTTTAATGGAATATTTTAAAAAGGAGAAAAAAATACTGCTACTTCATAAAATATTTTTGGCTCTGTTAACCAAAGGATAACAAAATTTTACCTAGTTTACTGGAATAAACCCAAAACTTGATTTTTTTATATACAACAAAAAATAATGAATTTTTGACTCGGGAGATATTCTTCCTAAGGAATTCTACTGTGATTTTTCCATTCCACTGTCCTAATATCAATGAGACTAAACAGAGAGCATGTTTGATAATGTGTAATGCATAATATCATATTAGACTGTCACTGGGAAAGAACTGAACCTAAATATTAAACACAGCTTCATTTTTTAAAACCTTAAAGAGCTTCTATAATGCATTTGTGTTATATGTAGATCCATCCTATCCTGTTTAAAAAGATAGCGTCTTTCTTCTTGGCCAAAGCTGAGATTCCATTTTATTTTATTTTTTGTCAGAGGCTGATGCAGTGCAAATAAGTTTGACTTGATAGGGGTATTTGCCTAAAACGCTTTCACAGGATGATGTAGAACAGTGCTGGCCAAATTGTCAATGAGAGTAGCAAGAGGCAATACCTAGCAAGAAATGCATCATCAGTTTTAAAACCATTGGCTGCTGAGTCAGTTTGGTGTAATAGTTAAGGCATTAGGTTAGAAACTGGGAGGTTATGATTCCTAATCTTGCCTTAGGCTGGATGATTTTTTTGGCCCACTTAACTCACTGTCAGCCCTAGGAAGGACACAATGGTAAACTACTTCTGAAAAAAAAAACCTGTAGGAATTCATCCAGGCAAATCACCAGAAGTCAAAAACTGACTCAAATGATGATCCAACCGAGATGACAGAGACATGTCTTGTTGAGGTTATTTGGGATGAGTTTGATTCTGTGGCTCTCGAGGACGTGGACAGGTTGCTGGGGAGGTTGCATGCAACTACATGTTTACTGGACCCGTGTCCTTCCTGGTTAGTGCTGGCTGCTTAGGAAGTGACACGAGGCTGGCTCCAGGGGATTATAAATGCTTCTTTGGTGGAAGGGGTTTTCCCTGCCGCCTTGAAAGAGGCGGTGGTGAGACCCCTCCTCAAGAAGCCTTCCCTGGACCCAGCTATTTTGGGAAATTATCGTCCAGTCTCCAACCTTCGCTTTGTGGCGAAGGTTGTAGAGAGTGTGGTTGCATGGCAGCTCCCCCGGCACCTGGAGAAAACTGTCTATTTAGACCCGTTCCAGTCCGGCTTCCGACCCGGTTATAGCACGGAGACGGCTTTGGTCGCGTTGGTGGATGACCTCTGGAGGGCCAGGGACAGGGGTTGCTCCTCTGCCTTGGTCCTATTAGATCTCTCAGCGGCTTTTGATACCATCGACCATGGTATCCTACTGCGCCAGTTGGAGGGATTGGGAGTGGGGGGCACCGTTTATCTCCTCCTATCTCTCTGACCGGTCGCAGACGGTGTTGACAGGGGGGCAGAGGTCGTCCTCTAGGCGCCTCATTTGTGGGGTGCCTCAGGGGTCGATTCTCTCGCCTACCCTGTTCAACATCTATATGAAGCTGCTGGGTGAGGTCATCAGTGGTTTCGGGGTGAGTTATCATCTGTACACTGATGATACTCAGCTGTACTTTTCCAACCCGGACCACCCCAACGAAGCGGTTGAAGTGCTGTCCCGGTGCCTGGAAGCTGTACGGGTCTGGATGGGGAGAAACAGACTCAAGCTCAATCCCTCCAAGATGGAGTGGCTGTGGATGCCGGCACCCCGGTACAGTCAGCTGCAGCCGCAGCTGACTGTTGGGGGCGAGTTAGTGGCCCCAAAGGAGGTGGTTCGCAACTTGGGCGTCCTCCTGGATGGACAGCTGTCCTTTGATAAACATCTGGCGGCCGTCTCCAGGAGGGCCTTTTACCAAGTTTGCTTGGTCCGCCAGTTGCGTCCCTTCCTTGATCGGGATGCCTTATGCACGGTCACTCACGCTCTGGTTACATCTAGGTTGGATTACTGCAATGCTCTCTACATGGGGCTGCCCTTGAGGTGCACCTGGAGGCTACAGTTAGTCCAGAATGCGGCTGCGCGAGTAGTAACAGGAGCCGCTCATGGCTCCCACGTAACACCACTACTCCGTAGCCTGCACTGGCTTCCTGTGGTTTTTCGGGTGCGCTTCAAGATTTTGGTTACCACCTTCAAAGCGCTCCATGGCTTAGGACCCGGGTACTTACGAGACCGCCTGCTGTTACCCTATGCCTCCCACCGACCCGTACGCTCTCACAGAGAGGGTCTCCTCAGGGTGCCGTCCACCAAACAGGGTCGGCTGGGGCCCCCCAGGAGTAGGGCCTTCTCTGTGGGGGCATCGACGCTCTGGAACGAACTTCCCCCTGGCTTACGTCAAGTGCCTGATCTTCGGACCTTCTGTCGTGAGCTAAAAACACACTTATTCATTCAAGCGGGACTGGCATAATAGTGTTAAATTTTAATTCAGGGTTTTATTAATATTTCTAAAATTTTAAAACTAAATTTTTTAATTATCAGCCTTTTTGTAATTTGCTATGTTTTAAATGTTTTAATTGTATATATTTCGTGTTTTATCTTTGGTTGTACACCGCTCTGAGTCCTTCGGGAGAAGGGCGGTATAAAAATTTAATAAAATAAATAAATAAATAAATAAATAAATGCACATGTGTGCATACATACAGTCTGATAAGAAAGGCAGCACTTTGTATCTCACCACACTAGGAAAGTGAGGGCCAAATAGGACTGAAACACAGACTGTCAGTGTAGGAACTCTTAATGGACACCTTCTTTATTTTAAAATTTAACATGGACCAGAAGCAAGATGAGAGACCTTCAAAAAAAGAGAACCAGCCACTGGAAAACATGAACATTGTCATGTAGAGGAGAAAAGGCTTTAGAATTATGGAAAGTTCTGAGGCACAAACTTCTGATTCATCTACCATTCACACAGCTCCTTCCTTCACCTTCTCAAGCACAGTGAAAGTTCTTCATACTAAAGATGCCACTTTTGTGCGAAGTTGCACATGCATTCATCCTTGGCAAAGCATTCTGGAAAGCTATTTGGGAAGCAGTGTTTCACTCTAAGATCTTTCTCTACTAGAACCTGAAATGACACAGCTCAGAATTCCCCCAAACAAACTGGTGTGCCAAGTCTTCACTTCATTTCTGTTTTTAAAAAAAGAAAGAAAGAAAAAAGGAAGAAATGAAAAGCCTTGGGCAATTAGGTTATGCATGGATGTTATGCATTTCCAGTGGGGGAAATGCGTAAATGTCCATTTTAAGCATTAAGAAAAACTGTGCGGTTTGTTTGTTTTTTTGTTCCAGTGAGGTTGAAGGGGAAAAATGAGAGGAAGGCAAAGCCCTCAGAAATTACTACTTCGAAGTGCTGTCAGTGTTCAGAGGTAGTGACTCTTTGTAAGATGATGGAAGAGACAAAGTGTGAGTTATGGGGCACAGTCTTGTAGGAGGCTCTGTGAGCCAGATGAAAAAGCCTGATGGCATGGGTACAATCAAGGGGTTCTGTATCCCTGCTCTCTTTTATAATGTAAATCTCTCATGTCATTAGATTTTTGGAACACCTCAAGCTTTTATGCTCTCCACTGGATCAAACTCATTGGAAGTACAATTTGCATTTCCACAAATTACTGTGACTTAACCATTGAGATATGTAGATCTTTAATTTCATGATGGCGATTGCCGAGAATAGTGCTATTTACCATCATGGCAATCACTGTAGCCATACACTAGTCACATAAAACAACAGTTCAATCAAACAGCATCATTTGTGCTTGGCTAAGAAGACAGCCAAATGGGCAGCCTTATCATCTCTAAACAAGATCCCATGTGATCAATTGTGTGCTGTGCTTAGATTCAAGCTAGAACATCTGTTGTCAAATGTTGGTTATTTTTCACCTGCAAGATATTTTTTTTTCACGTAAAGTTATTGTAAAAGAAATAGATTCATATAGGATTTATTCTCAGCTGCTATGTATTTAAATTTTTATATTATTGTAAATGTTTACATTTTCTTTCAAATTTCATTCATTGCCCAGAGTCATTTTTTGAAAAGGGGAACCATTCAAATTGAATTAATAGTATTAAGGGAATGATTTGGATTTCCATTTGTTATGCTTATATCACCAATCACTTTCTTTTTTGGTGTTCATTACTTGGAAAAAAAGTAAAGTTTCTGAGTTTTGAGTTTCCCTTCATTTACAATTGTTCATGGATGCCGCTCTTAACAATCAGATTTTGACAGGGTGCTATGTAAGATATGCTTGTTATGGATAGGCATTGCTTATAGAACCAAAATTACTTAAGTTGCAACAGAACAGCAAACTCCACCCTCTGCGGCTGTCCCCCTTCTCATTTTGCAGTGATCTTCCTAGCATGGTCAACTTCCTGTCCACCTTCTGTAGCCATCCACCTCTTCCTTTTGCAGCATGCCGAATACCAAACAAACTACGAGTACTGGGACAACATTTTCACATCAAAATGTGTCACATATCAAATTCACCGAGTTTTGAAGCAGTTGAATACCAAGATACCACGGTACTATACCAAGATACACTGTATTGTTCTGTATTGTTTCTGCATGTTAAACAAAAGAAAAATAGACAAAACAAAATAAACAACAAAACGGTTTTTTGGTTATTTGGTTTCTAACTTCTCCTTTTTTATGCCTCTACTAATTTGTGATGTTTATAAATATTTAGTCCAACTGTCTTTATATTTTCTACCCAGCATAACATATTGTATGTATGGCAACCATTCCTGTTTAAATTTGGTTAAATTTCTGTTGTGATTATATATTGTTAATTCTGCCATATCCTCCAAGTTTAAGTTCTCAATGAGAAGTCAGAATTCTATTCTTTTTCCAGTGTTAGAAAAATTTATTCCCACTGCTGTGAGCATGTATCTTAGTAAATTATGACAGTTCTTGTTGGTATTTTCTGGGATTGTACCTAGTAAGAAAAAATATGATTCAATTTCAAATTTAATTTCCAAATATTTCTGCATTGTATTATGTACCTCTTTCTAGTAATTTTGAGGGTTTTTACATGTTTACCACATGTGGTAAAATAGACTTTCTGTTTTATGGCATTTCCAACATTTATTCCTCTATGATTTATCTTTCTTGGAGACTGTTAATGGAATTGTGGTGTCTTTTATAAAAAAAAGTTCACACAATTATATATATCTGAATCTTTGGTTCCATAGCAACTAATTATATTCTAGACATGTTCTTCAGAAGACGAAACTACTTTTTCTTGATTATTTTTAAATGGGGTTATCAAAATGCAGCTTAAAGTATCTCAACCACAGCAGAACTTTGATAAAATTTAGTGATGATCACAGTCTACATATCAGGAAGCAGTAATACATCTTTATAATATTCTCCTATGGATTATTAGGAACACCTAATGTAGTGGAACACAGTGCAATACTATCTCTATTTTGGAAAAAAGAAGAAGCTTGCACATACAGTTCTTTGAACATTCCCATCAAATCTAACAGGACACAATTCTAACTGGACCACTTACCACCATGGTACTATATCTTCACCACCCACCCCACTAAAAAGGCTAATTAAAGAGGCTAAAAAGGGTTACAAGCATCACAGGTTTGCAAGGCAGCAGCCCACTAATGGAAAAGGAGCATCTCCCCTAGGCATTACCAGAAAGAAATCTAGAAAACAAGAAGATGTTTTGAAAATAGAGTGAGAAAAAAGTAGACTGCGCTAAAAGGAAGAATCTCAAAGATATGAGGTTTTCAACTTTATTAATTTTTTAATGGTGAAGGAGAAACAAATACAGTGCCAAGTAAGGGAATCAATGGTGAGCTAAGCAAATTAAAAACTGTGAAGGACAATCAGTTGTATATGAAAAGTGTTGTCTTTTTGGACTAAAGACAAGTTTAAAAATGGAAATAGAGCTACTCCTTGTTTGTTAATTAGGGTTACAATATGAATAATGTTTTACAAAGCTTTAGTGGTTTGGCTAGATTCTTGGAGGCTAATGACCTCTTCCCTTCGCTTAATAAAAAGCAAGAGAGATGTGCGTCTAGCTTTGATTCAGAATACAGATAGTCCTCGACTTACAACCACAATTGAGTCCAAAATTTAAGACATTTGTTAAGTGAGTTTTGCTCCATTTTATGACCTTTCTTGCCCAGTGTTAAGTAAATCACTGCAGTTGATAAGTTAGTAACAGGGTTGCTAAATTAATCTGGCTTTCCCGTTGACTTTGTCAGATGGTCGCAAAAAAGGTCACATGACTTTAGGAAAAAGCAACTGTCATAAATAGGAATCAGTTGCCAAGTGTCTGAATTTTGATTACACGACTATGGGGATGCTGCCAAGATCATAACTGTGAAAAATTATCATAAGACACATTTTTCAGGGCTGCTGTAACTTTGAATGCTCACTAAACGAACTTTTAAATAGAGGACTACCTGTAAACATTGCTGTGGCTGTTACAAAATTGGGAAATCCTACAGGAGCCGTGGTGGCACAATGGTTCAAATGCAGTACTGCAAGCTAGTTCTGCTGACTCCTGGCTGCTGGCACTTCAGCAGTTCAGTTCTGACCAATTCAGGGTTGACTCAGTCTTCCATCCTGAGATCAGTAAAATAAGAACCCAGAATGTTGGGGGTAATAGGCTGACTCTATAAAGCACTTAGAGAGGGCTGTAAAGTGGTATATAAGTCTAAGTACTATTGCTATTGCTATCTTCAAACTAAAACGTGACTGATCCTGACCCACAGAAGGTATAAGTTGCTTTGGTGAGGTAGCTGGACATAGAGGCAAGTTACTCTTCCTCGACACAGCAAAGCACTTGATGGGGATGACTCACTTGCCCCCCTCCCCCTCCCCGTAAAAGTTTGGTCACTCTGGAGCCCCACCCTGAAAGGGAACAGCTGAGGTCCCTGTGTTCTGGTCCACCAGCAGCCTGTGGACCTAGCAGCGGAGTTGGACAGTAAGGAGGCTGGGGAGGACAATGGGCCAGTCAGGGGAAGGCCCAGACGAGGGCTCTGCATCGAAGGCAGAGATGGGGCCAAGGCCATCCAGGAGCGATGCGCGGATTCCGGAGCCTCCAGAGGCAGACAGCAGAGAGGCAGAGGAACAGGAGGAGCCTGTTCCTAGTGCATGCATGCAAAGAGCTGCCAGAAGGCAAGAGCAGCTGAAGAAAAAAGGACAACTCAGGAGTAAGGCCAGAAGATGATTAACCACTCCCATAAGGCTTAAAAGACCAGCTGTTGGATTCTTTGTAGGAAAGCAATGTTGATTTCCGTGCTTCTTGTCAGTGTCTCTTGAACTTTGTGGGGGTTTTGCCAAGAAAAGCCTTTGGCAAGTTGCCAAAGACATCAAAGGCTGGTGATAAGGCCAGTGGACTGGTTATTAAGAATTTTGTTTTGGACAAAGCTGAGAATGAATTAATTTTCAGCCATTTTAATAAAATAAGTTTGTCGAGGACTGAATTGTGTTTAATAATCACTACTTGGGCCTTGGTCACAACACAGCAACTTTACGACATGTGGACTCAATTCCCAGAATTCCTCAGCCAGCATGTGCTGGCTGAGGAATTCTGGGGGTTGAAGTCCACACGTCGTAAAGTTGCCAAGGTTGGAGACCCCTGCAATAAATGTTCTCTCTTACTATTACTATTAACATTACTATTTCCCTACACATTCACACACTTTTAGTTGCTGCAATATTACTAGAGAACCATTTTGGTCAATATTAATTTACCTTAGAAGTTACATCATTTTCTGATCTGTGGGGGGAAGTGTTCTTCCACCACTCCCTCCCTGCCAATATACAACTTCTTCACTTTTAAGTGATGGAAACTCAATTTGCATCATAATTACAACCAAGACTGCGTAGTGTTACATTTAGTTAAAGCAGTAAACTACTATAATAAAAATGCACCTGGGGAATATTTAGAGAAAGCACTAATGATTTCTTCCCTTGTGGTTAATAAATTCACTTCCAGATCAATTTGTTCATGATAGAAACTTGAGAACATAAACAGTTACACAGACACATTAGAGTGTGTCTTTTTCAGTATAAATGATTTATTACAATGATTAGCAGCACATAAACAATTTTAAAAAACAACTCTAATTAATTTTTTGGAAGAAAAGGACAACTCAGGAGTAAGGCCAGAAGATGATTAACCACTCCCATAAGGCTTAAAAGACCAGCTGTTGGATTCTTTGTAGGAAAGCAATGTTGATTTCCGTGCTTCTTGTCAGTGTCTCTTGAACTTTGTGGGGGTTTTGCCAAGAAAAGCCTTTGGCAAGTTGCCAAAGACATCAAAGGCTGGTGATAAGGCCAACGGACTGGTTATTAAGAATTTTGTTTTGGACAAAGCTGAGAATGAATTAATTCTCAGCCATTTTAATAAAATAAGTTTGTCGAGGACTGAATTGTGTTTAATAATCACTACTTGGGCCTTGGTCACAACACCCTGATGCAATAAATCAGGGGTCTCCAACCTTGGCAACTTTACGACGTGTGGACTCAACTCCCAGAATTCCTCAGCCAGCATGTGCTGGCTGAGGAATTCTGGGGGTTGAAGTCCACACGTCGTAAAGTTGCCAAGGTTGGAGACCCCTGCAATAAATGTTCTCTCTTACACACACATTACTATTTCCCTACACATTCACACACTTTTAGTTGCTGCAATATTACTAGAGAACCATTTTGGTCAATATTAATTTACCTTAGAAGTTACATCATTTTCTGATCTGGGGGGGGAAGTGTTCTTCCACCACTCCCTCCCTGCCAATATACAACTTCTTCACTTTTAAGTGATGGAAACTCAATTTGCATCATAATTACAACCAAGACTGCGTAGTGTTACATTTAGTTAAAGCAGTAAACTACTATAATAAAAATGCACCTGGGGAATATTTAGAGAAAGCACTAATGATTTCTTCCCTTGTGGTTAATAAATTCACTTCCAGATCAATTTGTTCATGATAGAAACTTGAGAACATAAACAGTTACACAGACACATTAGAGTGTGTCTTTTTCAGTATAAATGATTTATTACAATGATTAGCAGCACATAAACAATTTTAAAAAACAACTCTAATTAATTTTTTGGAAGAAAAGGAGAGGAATAAAAACCTTCCTAACTCTCTCTTTGCATTATGTTTTACTTTTCTAAGTGTGTACTTTTTAATTAAATCCAAATGTCACAATAAATTTTAAAATGTTTTATTACCACTCTGCCTAACTAAGCTATCCATGCAAAAACCCTTTCTATTAAGCCAGATGTAGGCTTGAAAGTGGCTGGGGAGGAAAAAGGGGGAAAGGAAAAGAAATGATCCATTTCAGTATTTGACAAGAGACTTGAAACAGGGCTTAAATACCACAAGATTTTTGGCAAGCATTTTCCGTTTTACCAGGGAAGCTGGTCAGCTAATTGATGCTTAATATCACTTCCAAGTTTGAAAGCATCAGACTCCATTAAATTGTCCCTTTTGGGGTTGAAGATGTCAAAGGGAAAAAAAAGGAAAGACACTGGAAGAAGTACATTTTTTTCTTTAGCCTGGAGTTTTATCTTAAATGTTTTAGAATTCTTAATTGCAAAAAAGTAGTTTATAGCACACATTAAATTTGATGTTTTGGATAAAAGGTCTCATGTTTCAGTAGTGGCTGGATGTTGATGTTTATAGAAGCATCAAAAAGATTAACTTACATACTCTTCTTTTACATGTCCATTATTACATTCAAATAATTCACATAGTTCACTTAGCCAGAGATCTGAAGAGCTGGAAACCCCATTACTAGAGAAACATCAGGTCATTGTTTCAGATACAATCATGAGCATGTAAGGAATATTTCCCAATGATTGAATGAAAGCAGTAAGTTCTAGGGCAGATGGAGAAGTTTTTAGGCCCCATTTGACCTGAAGACTGAAAGTTTAGGCTAGAAAATAATCCCCAACTCATTCAATCCCAACTGATTGGTAAAGTGAAAGAGTGATTGCCCTAAACAAGCAAGTCAACTTTTAATAGATGATATCTTCGGGCTGGGAAGTGGCTCAACAGGCTAATGCAGTCTGTTATTAACACATAGCTGCCTGCAATTACAATTACTGCAGGCTCGAGTCCCACCAGGCCCAAGGTTGACTCAGCCTTCCATCCTTTATAAGGTAGGTAAAATGAGGACCCAGATTGTTGGGGGGGGGCAATACAAGTTGACTTTGTATATAATATACAAATGGATGAGACTATTGCCTTACACAATGTAAGCCGCCCTGAGTCTTCGGAGAAGGGCGGGATATAAATTCAAATTTAAAAAAATCATAACTTCCTATTTGTATGAAGACCAAAAAAAAACCCGATTAGGAATTTTTTTAGTAACCGTTTTTCATTACCTTCAGGACAACATAAGAGGTCTTCTCCATGACTTTCTAACATAGTTCATCTATATTACGAACTATTTTAGGAACTGTCCACTAAAGTTAGACAGTTGGTTCCTCACAACTTTAGACCTTCCTCTACTTCACCTTAATTCTATGTTTCTTAAAATAGTTTTTCATGATGTTAAGAATGGGATGCATTATTTTCAAGCAATGCTTATAAGGCGTAACATTATCAAACACCATTTTGACTTCATGATGCAAGCTTCAGATATCACAAGAAATGGTAATTAAATAAACTAGACAGTCTTCCGTTAAGGTGTATTTGAGAGAGGGAGAGGAGCGGTAGGATTTTGATTACTACATCATTTAATTATGCTAAAGAAATTACTTTCTCTTTTTTTGTAAAAGAAAAAAATGTTGACACCCATATGCAAGGAGTTTGGCTTTTGAAATTACATATTGTTTTTTTATGACACAATCATCTTTTAAGCAGTTTTAGGTTCCTGGGTTTGTCACACTTCATTTAATTTCAAGAGTAAGATATCTATTAAGAAATCCTTTCCTCTGGTAGCGGTGGAGGAGGGGGGTATTGTTCTAGGTGCTTTCCAATATACATACATGCATGCATGCATACATACATACATACATACATACATACATACACAGTGGATATGAATGAGCTGGCTCTTTATCAATCAGAAGTAGAGCCTGACTAATATTACTCAGAGTGGTCAGGGGTTAATGCAGCATTTTAAAACGAGCTGTTTGCTATATGATTAATATGTTTTCCTCTTTATTATTTATTGCACTTGTATATAAAATAAAGGAGAGAGAATATTATACCGACTATACAGTACATAAGCCAACTTTAATAGTCTAACTTTAAAAGAAAAAAAAAACACATGCATTTCTAATTTTTTTTTTATTTGATCATTGAAGCTTAGTAGAGAAAACTCTCATACTGGCCCATAATTGCCTCTACATATTAATATAACTGAAATCCAAAAATCAGAAAGTGGAGGAAAATCAAATGATGATTCAAGCTAGAACTAAATTTCAGATAGAATGGTATAAAGTGAGATTTTTGCTCTGCTATGTCTGTTTCTTTCACATATATGTACAAAAATGGTTTGAATATTGGTAATAGCTATATATTTTTTTCTAAAAGCATATTTTTGGACCAAAAATGCCTTGAGATGCTATGCGTTCTTGGTCTTTTGGATCTGCCAGGACAGCTACGGAGTATGAATATATGAACCACAATGAACCACAACTAGACTCCTGATGTGGAAAAGAGGAGCTGATCCACTAAATATCTAGAAGATATTTCTAGTCACCCTACTTCTTCTTTTCTCCCTAAGCAAATCTTTTCAGTCTTCCTTTGCTGAAGGCAAGAGGTGTTTTTTTTTTCAGAGCACAACATTAAAATAAAAGAAGGAAAAGGCCAACTTCGGAACATATATGTACCGAGCAGAGGTCATTTGCCAAAAATACCACCTGCTAGCATCTATACTGTTTGACTAAAAAAGCCTATTGAAAATTGCAAAGGACATACTCTAAAGCATTTCTAACAGAGATTATTTAATGATGGAGGGAGGCAGAAATGCTCTGTATGCAAGCGACTTCTTTCAGATGGAATTCTCTTCTGTGGGAATTTTATTTGGGGGGGGGACTCCTTCCTCCATCTTCCAAAAATCAAGCAATTAAAACTTTGTTCCTTCTTTGTTTGTTTTCAAACTACTTTTATGGACTTCCATAGAATACCTCTGATAAAGTACAGTGGACAAAACTAGCTTCTGAAGAGTAAAAGACGGATGGTTCCTCTGTTTGCCATTTGGAAATATCCGCTCTTCCACTTACTGATAGAAATTCAATGTTGAAATGCTCAGCTCATTTCAATGAACTCCGAACTAGGTCAGAAGCTACTTTGGAGCTCTTTAATTTCCAAAACATTACTTGAATGGCATTTTCTGCTCTACACTCACACGTAGACTTTTCCCCTCTAGTCCTTTGTTGATGGACCTGAGGGGAAAAAAGGGATCCATTCCTTCCTTGAAATCATAAAGAAGAGAACTTGAACGCAGGACTTCTAATAGAATAATGCCTTGATACAAAGTTATGGTAAATAAGACTTCATCCTTATCAACATACATTTAAAAAGGTATTCTAGAAAAGGGGCAAAAAAGCTCAACCCAAACAGGTATATAAAGGTGCATAAAATCACACATGGCATAGATCAGGGGTCTCCAACCTTGGCAACTTCAAGACTTGTGGACTTCTACTCCCAGAGTTCCTCAGCCACCAAAGCAAAGCTGGCTGAGGAACTCTGGGAGTTGAAGTCCACAAGTCTTAAAGTTGCCAAGGTTGGACACCACTGGCATAGATGATCTAGAGAATAGAATAGAATAGAATTTTATTGGCCAAGTGTGATTGGACACACAAGGAATTTGTCTTGGTGCATATGCTCTCAGTGTACATAAAAGAAAAGATACGTTCATCAAGGTACAACATTTACAACACAATTGATGATCAATATATCAATATAAATCATAAGGATTGCCAGCAACAAGTTATAGTCATACAGTCATAAGTGGAAAGAGAGCTGATCCACTAAATATCTAGAAGATATTTCTAGTCACCCTACTTCTTCTTTTCTCCCTAAGCAAATCTTTTCAGTCTTCCTTTGCTGAAGGCAAGAGGTTTTTTTTTTTTCAGAGCACAACATTAAAATAAAAGAAGGAAAAGGCCAACTTCGGAACATATATGTATCGAGCAGAGGTCATTTGCCAAAAATACCACCTGCTAGCATCTATACTGTTTGACTAAAAAAGCCTATTGAAAATTGCAAAGGACATACTCTAAAGCATTTCTAACAGAGATTATTTAATGATGGAGTGAGGCAGAAATGCTCTGTATGCAAGCGACTTCTTTCAGATGGAATTCTCTTCTGTGGGAATTTTATTTGGGGGGGGGACTCCTTCCTCCATCTTCCAAAAATCAAGCAATTAAAACTTTGTTCCTTCTTTGTTTGTTTTCAAACTACTTTTATGGACTTTCATAGAATACCTCTGATAAAGTACAGTGGACAAAACTAGCTTCTGAAGAGTAAAAGACGGATGGTTCCTCTGTTTGCCATTTGGAAATATCCGCTCTTCCACTTACTGATAGAAATTCAATGTTGAAATGCTCAGCTCATTTCAATGAACTCCGAACTAGGTCAGAAGCTACTTTGGAGCTCTTTAATTTCCAAAACATTACTTGAATGGCATTTTCTGCTCCACACTCACGTAGACTTTTCCCTCTAGTCCTTTGTTGATGGACCTGAGGGGAAAAAAGGGATCCATTCCTTCCTTGAAATCATAAAGAAGAGAACTTGAACGCAGGACTTCTAATAGAATAATGCCTTGATACAAAGTTATGGTAAATAAGACTTCATCCTTATCAACATACATTTAAAAAGGTATTCTAGAAAAGGGGCAAAAAAGCTCAACCCAAACAGGTATATAAAGGTGCATAAAATCACACATGGCATAGATCAGGGGTCTCCAACCTTGGCAACTTCAAGACTTGTGGACTTCTACTCCCAGAGTTCCTCAGCCACCAAAGCAAAGCTGGCTGAGGAACTCTGGGAGTTGAAGTCCACAAGTCTTAAAGTTGCCAAGGTTGGACACCACTGGCATAGATGATCTAGAGAGAAAACTACATGTGGATTGGAACTAAAAACAGGAAACTGGGGCCTACGAGAGAACTATTTTCTCACACCGAGGATAATTAAGCTTGAAATTTGTTGCTTGCAATCATGATAATGGCAGCCAATTTGAATAATTTTTAAAAAGGGTTGGATGGGTTTAACACATTCAGTTGTCCCTTTGTGACTAGAATCTTGAATTCAGAGGACCTATGGCTAAGTGCAGCAGCAATATTCTGCTCCTATGGCCATTTTGATGCCTCCTTCCTCCCACATCTTCATCCATGCAGAATATTAGAGCCATGTATCTTCCCAGGAATTTTGCTGTCTTTTGGCATGGTTGGGAGCAGCAATTCTTATACTTTTATTATACTTTTTAGCCTTGGAATTGTATGGGAAAGGGGAGGAGATATTTTTGTCCTTTGTTTTCCTAAGAAGTCCATCATACATGCCTTTCTTCAAAAAGTATTCTGTACTTATCAAGCACCACACATTGATCAATCATCCAATCTGAACTTTTCACTATTTCCATCTTTCATAGCCACTTATCTCATAGCATCACTGCTCACTATAAAAGAGAGAGAGAGACAGAGGGAGGGAGGGAGGGAGAGAGAGAGAGCGCTATCTATCTATGTTGAAATACTTAGGGCAAGGATGTTGATGCAATACTGGAATGTATCATAGAACCTATCATTCTATGAAGAACTTTGGTTTTCATAGAGAGATTAACTTTATATAAATGGAAACTTACCTTCTTCATGACTAAGGAAGGAATTAGATATAAATGTCTTTATATTCTATAAATGAAAATAAATAATATATGATCAATATGGGCTAAATGTCATGATAGATTAAAGGATTTAATTAATCTTATATTGATATGAATTTTATACTTTATGGATTACAATTTTTATTAATAGATTTTATGTTAGCTTATTTTAATCAATGGATATAGCTTTCCTTACATTGTAGAATTACTAGAGTATTTAATAAAAACTAAAAAGGGGGAAATCTATAGTTCAGCTGTATGAACATCTGGAGAACATTGCTAAAATAAGTATGCATATTTTGCAAGAACTTTGAAATAAAACATTGGAGTACATATATTAACAAATCAACAGCTAGTGTTTTAAAATGTCAAACCTTTCTTACAATCTTAAAATGAGATTCATTTGTCAAAAATACTTTTCATCTTTACTGAACAATCCCCTGAATGTTCAAAGAAGATGGGTTGTTCAATTGTTTTGTTGGGAATGTTATAAATTTAAAGCAATGTTAACAGCTATCATTTGGGTTTTTCTTTACTCATGCCTTAGATTTCTTTCTCTTCCTCTTACTATTTCTTGGTTTTTTCGGGCACACTGGGTTTGATTGCTTAACTTGCAATCATATTTGTGGTAAATGTGTGTGGAAGAGCATTCAATGGCCCTCCCATAAATATTTCCCATAAATATGTATAAGAAAACAATTGGCATCATGTTTGAATAGCAATAAGAATAAAAAAAATCAGTGTTTTTTAATCCCATTCTCAATATCAAATCAATAGTATTTTGCCAGACTATGCAAGAGAATATGACAATTCAACAAGGGCCGTAATAGCTCAGGCTGTTAGAAGCCTGTTATTAGAACACAGCAGCCTGCAATTACTGCAGGTTCAAGCCCGGCCCGAGGTTGACTCAGCCTTCCATCCTTTATAAGGTAGGTAAAATGAGGACCCAGATTGTTGGGGGGGCAATAAGTTGACTTTGTAAATATACAAATAGAATGAGACTATTGCCTTATACACTGTAAGCCGCCCTGAGTCTTCGGAGAAGGGTGGGATATAAATGTAAATAAAAATAAATAATTTTTTTTTTCAATTTTAGTACAAGTCAGAAAAATCAAATTTTTAAGAACACTAATGAAGAAGGAATCACAAGTTTTCCATGCAACAACATGAGTGAAGAAAAGATGCTGAAAAACCAGGCAGGAAGTAAAGAAACACAAGGGGAAAACTTGAAAGCTAAAAACAGATAAACAAAGAAGAAATGGTGTGGAACATATGTCAAAAGGAAGATTAGAAAGTAAGGGCACATGTCAAAGAAGAAGCAAGATGTAGTTGTGTTCTCTTGTTACTTATAAACCATTCACATTGTTGAGCTGAAAGAAAGGCCAAGGGGTGTCACATTGCTGGGGGGAAAAATAGTGTATAAGAGGAACAAAGAATATTACCTTAATCAAGCCTAACTTAGTACATAGATGTTGATGTTTTGTCTATCTACTACCCTTCCCAACCCAACTGGGAGCTCCTACTCCTCACAGATCATCTGCATATAAGTACTGAAGATTCTTATTGAGTTCTGGAGAGCTACATGTCCTGTCTGCAGATTGCTCTCTTGTGAAAGTTAAGATGTACTTCTTAGCTCAAACTATCCAACAGATGTGTCTTTTAATCATAATTGAATGAATTGTCATAGACAGATTGAAGAGATACTCTAAAATAGAGTGTGAAAGTTTCAGCAAAAGAACTGATCAAGCAGCATTATTTTATAGAAGGTCACACTTCAGAAAAAAATGTTCTTCCAAATAAGAACTGTAAGAAATTGTGCTGCAAACTTTTCCCTAATCTTGCTATATCTTGGATTCGACTAAAATTGTAACCAATACAAACATCTTTAAATCTTAATTAATATCTCCAAATAATTCTTAATCAAATAATAAATACAAACAATTTTAGATAAACAAAAAGCTCCTTCTCCTCAACTTAAATAATTTCATGAAACAATCCTAAATAGAATAGGGATAGAAAGTGAAGTGGAAAATTCCTGATGCTTACAAGCCACAGTGTCAGCTGAGATATATGTATTTTTTCTTTAATTACCTTCCCATTCCTATTGTAAAAGCAGCTACTCCAATTTCTGTCATTGCAGACAAGGGATGGCATCTGCCTAATTCTAACTCCTTCATAGAGGTCATCTAAAAAGTTTAAGAATGATATAAAACAACATATTATTATTGGTTGCACAGTCAGCCACATATTTATACTGGATTTGGCATTTTTATCTACATATCAAATCCTTTCCATGAACCTGAGATAGATGTTTATAGGGTAGCACTGCGCTTTTAATCTGTCGTGAACCACCTAGAGCTTTGGTCATGCTATAAAAATGGAATTTCTTAATATTAACAAATATATACAGAGTAAATGAAACAGCTGCCACTGATGAGGGGTATAGCATTTGAGGTGGTCAAAAATACTATTTTTAACCATTATAGATTGAGCACTGTAAACATTAATCAATAAATATGAATAAATTGATTTATATTTAATCAACCAGGTTGACACAAAGTTACTTCCCCAAATCTGTTTCACATTGTTTGACTTAGGACAGATAATACTTTTAACCTAGTTTAACCTAGAGTAGGTAAAGGTAGTTAAGTCATTTAATACCTGGAAGAATGCATTCAAATATAGATATAATGTTGCTACCGTGTCAATGAACACCGTGTGATTCAAATTGTAATTCCAACTTATGGTGATTTAGCAAACCTTTTTTTAATTCGTGGCATCTATTCTGTATACTATAATACAGATTATGAGGTTCTGTCCTATTTTCATAATGTCTGTTATTCAAGAATTATTCCCTTCAATTCAACACTTTTAAGAAAAATACCCAAACTTTAGAAATGAGACAACTTTTCAAATGAGAATGGTTCTAATATTCAGTTACTGCAACCTGTTGCAACAATTAAAAAAATGAGAGACAGGATGATTCTTGTCTTAAACTCAGGGAAACTGTGAGCAGCCAAAGAGTTCAGAAAGTAAGAAAAAAAAGTAGACTAGGATCTGAGAATTGTAGCAGTTGGCTGAAACAAATACTCCAGATATTTTTCAATCATCTCACTTTGAAAAGTAGGTAATTAAGAGCAAATAAATTCTCTTTTTGGGCCAGGTTAAGCTTTCAGTAGTTCAGCATGCTGTCTCGATTTATGCGTGGCCTTCTGTTCCGGTACTTCACAGCAGCTGTGATAGAAGATCATTAGACCAATGGTCAAATGCATATGTTTTGAATGTAGTAGAGCTTGGTCTAATTCTTATCCAACCCATATGTAATAAACTGACTTGATTTAGAGAAACTTAATGTTTAGCTTCTCACCCTACTCCTTTTATTGGAGGGGGAGTTATATGGAAACCAAATAATTTCCATATAACTCCATGATTTAAGTAGTTTTCTATGTTTTTATATGCAACGTTTGAATAATTGTTGATGGATTTATCCCCTGTGGAACTTAGGACTCTGAATATTATTGAAAAATTAATTTAAAAGTATGAAAAGACATGTTAAATATTACTACATAGATTCTTAACAATTTAAAAAAACCCTGATTGATTTCTAAAATGTTGCAAGGGTTTATGAACTCTGGGGAAAAAAAAAAAACCCCCGCAACCTAAGTTCCCAAACTCCATTCTGAAAACTTTATAGTGTACTCCACAAGTACTTTGGAAGAAAAAAAAGTAAACACTGAGGGAATTTATGAAGTTCAGCATGTTGCATGCTAAATTAGATAAACCATATAGACTGTTTCATCTAGTTTAAACCTCAATGCTCATTATGCCATAGCATAGTCACTAATAGCTATTAAATAAAGATTATTGTTAAAACTGTTGACTTCAATCTGGATGTTTAGCTTCTTATTGGAAGAGTGAGTGGCCCTAAACCAAATAGTTTCCATATAACTTCATTCCAAATCCGAAAAAGTATAATCAAGCCTCTGAACATGACGTACTTGTCATTTTCAGAAACCAATTGGTTAAGTACTGATTCCATAATTTAAGACAACAGCATAAGTACTGTGGTACTTCAGCTAGCTAACAACAGTCAAAAGGATCGTATTAAGCTTGAAAGCAAAACATCAGTAGCTATACTTCAACAATCAACAACTCTCTAAACAAGAGCTAGGGAAGCTCTATAATTTCCCATCATTATCTATATTGGTTAAAATGCTTGGAGTTGTGCTTTTATAATAGTTAGATGGTTACACTTTAAACTGATGTCATCTTCGTAATGGTCAGTTTGAATATGTGTGTGTGTTTGTGTGTGTGTGTGTGTGAGAGAGAGAGAGACAAAGAGAGAGAGAGAGAGACAAAGAGAGAGAGACCGACCGACCAACCGACCTTAGGTTGACTTGCTATGAATGACATGAAAAACAGCAATCCGGTAATATTATGTATGAGGATCATTCAAATGAGAACCATTCATAGATAAATAGATAGATAGCATTTCTTTCTGCCTTAATGATTTGAGGCACTGTTCTAGATTCCGTTTGCCAACCATGCATATTTGCCGTGAAAGGTGACATAGCGCAAGCTTCCAGAACTCTCATTAGGTTCCAGAATAATAGTTGTTTAGGCATTCAAGGTATGCTGTTCCTTCTGTTTTTTGTCTTCAGAAATCAAACAAAGCAAAAAAATATAGAGTGAAATGATTTCACGATTAAAATATCTTCAGGCTGTAAGGCGATGTATTGGGTTTTCACACTAAATGGATTTTTGAGTTTTAAAATAGGAGGGGACTAAATAATATAGCTAGAATAATAGCTTTCAGATTGAAGCTTAGGGCTATGAGACACAGATTTCTTAACCACACACACACTGGCGTTTAAACTGTGACCATCTGACATCAAATAGAGGATCCTCAGCTTAAATGATCTGTAAAATATGTTTAATGTTTGTTATTCTTGGATTTTCACATTAAACATCTGGACAGTAGCTGCATTTAAAAAATACAAAACAAAAACGATGTGGCCTTCCTACTGCAGCCATGTATCAAATGAAAAACTAGACTTTTCAGATTCTGGCAGAGCATTCACACATATAACCACATTGAATTCAAGTGTTATTTTCTTTCTGAAATAATTTTTGGGCTGTTCTCTCTGTAAAGATGCAAAAGAATTAATATGATATACATTTGTATAAATATATATAAATGAAGATATTTCCATCTTGGCCAATATTTTCACATTCAACTAGTTCTTTTTTTAAAAAAAAATCTCAGAACTTCAGATAAAATAAAATGTAATAAGTTATAACGCAACACATAGATAATTTTATATCTTAATTATTAAAACTTGCTTATTAATAATTGCTTACCAGGTTTTTAAAGCAACTCTTGACAAGACTGAGACATCATTAGTCAGTATTAAAATGTTAGAGGTGTATGTTCTCTGTTAATTTAATCATGTTACTCAACAACCACTGAAGACAGTCATAAAGTTCCCCTTGAATTATTAAGCATAAAACACTAGATTGTAATATTTTGCTAAACCAAAGTACAGACACAGACAAAGATGTCATTTCAATATTTGAAACCAGCAAGTTTAATTTTAAAAAAGAGCAAACCAATAAGCTCAGAAAATAGCACTCTGTGAGAGGAAAATTACACTGCTAGAGAAAAAAAAGCAGAAGGACTTAAGAAATTTATAAAAGTAATCTCCAAGTGGAAATTAGAAATCAACCCCTAGAAACAGAGTAACACAAAAGAAATATTACTGTCCACTTTCTAAATCAATATAACACTGCTACACGACAGAATTACCATGGTAACTCAAGTAAAAAGAATAAAGCAATTCTTATTATTTCAAAATAAAATCACAGCCTGAAGCCCAGCTTTTATTATAGCTGCTGATAGATCGCTGGCTTGTATTTATCTGAAATATTGCTTTTCAATCAGCTATTTTATGAATGTACATATTTCGCTGAGCAGCCCACTTAAGGAGTGCACTTTGAAAAAATGTCTCCAGAAGACTAACCAAAGAGTCATGTGTGTACCTGCATCTATCTATGAATCTCATATATATATATTTTAATAAGAATGTGAAGGGGGAAAATATGTGAAGTTTAGAAATTTACTTTAAAAAGGAGCAAGCCAGACCCATCTTTCTTATGTGGAAAGTCACATAGCTGCACTCTTAGTTCAGGATGACAATCAGATGTACTTGGAGTCATTTGCATCTTTACATCCTGTCTCAAATCCCCTCCCAAAATATTGTTCAACTGAATGTTTAATATCACACACACAAATACGCAGACACACATAGCATGGGGAATTCTGTTAAAATTGTAGCCTCTGTATTTTCATTTCATTATAAAATTTGTCTGTGTTTCATTATTTGCCACAATGAAGAAATTTAACACATTTAGATGAGATCAAATTTAACTTATATCTAATTATTTGTTTGGAGCAATGTCCTCAGCAAGCCTCAAAAAAATTAACAGTATTTAGCCTGAAAAAAGGAAGCAATCTTGATATAAATAATACTGATTAAAGATTAATCTCGAGATTCACATTTGATCAATTAAAAGTTTTTATTTGTTGAGTAATTAAGCATGTGTTAGAAATTTTTAAATATGTAATTGGTGACCTTGAGTTCTCCCAGTCATTTCAAAAGCTGCCAAATTATTACCGTATGTCCTTACTCTTTTACTACATGTCTTCTGAACATTTGGGCACTAACTCTGCACATAAAAGATGGCAGACTAGCAAAGAACTTCCTTCATACAGGTTCATAATATTCCAGCTTTGTTCTCACATTTAATAATTCTGAGAACACTGAAATATCTCATGATATGGCTGCTTTGTGACAATCATTTGGCCTTGGAGAAATGATCACATAAAGTGATTTGTCATATCACAGTGGAAAACGTAAAAGGTCCGTTCAGTGCCTTTCATGTTTTGGTCATGATGGATCAGCCACCAATTTTAGCATTTCTCATTCTCATTACAAGTGGAAAAGAAACTATTTCCTCAATCTTTAGATCCAAGGCACTTCGTGGTATAAAACTTTTATTCTGCAGTGTAGATTCAACTCGGTCCTCAACAATAGAACACCTTTGGTTTTCTATCATTCTTAAATTTGATTATGCTTAATACTGCAAATTGGCTATTACAAGATTATTCAAATTTGTCCTCCTTTTGAGAGGAACCATCATAAAGGAAAGGAGTAGTTAAAATCTGTTGTTCTATTTGGTGGTTGACAAATATTTTATTTATTTATTTGTATCCTGCTTTTATTATTTTTATAAACAATTCAAGGTGACGAACATATCCAACTCATCTTCCTCCTCCTATGAGGTGTGTTGGACTGAGAGTGTGTGACTGGCCCAAAATCATCCAGGTGGAATTTATGGTCTCCGGATTTCTAGCCTGTTGCCTTAACCACTATACCAAATCAGCTCTTATACTGTATCAATGTCCACATATACCAAGAGGTGGTGTTGAAATTTTCCTAACAAGAGATTAGAATAAGAATTTAACTAAATATAGATAGACCACTATTAGTCAGAACAGTATTAAACTGTATTTTTCAAGGATGATTTTAAGAGTGCAGATAATGGTACTTCTAAATTAACATAGGCTACTAAAGAAGAACCAGTGTTGCATTGACCTTCAAACTAATGGAGTTCAATCACATTTTTTAAGTTTGGTTGCTTCTTTGAACCAAGAATTTATACCTTATTTCTGCTCTACACAACATAACCACAAAACAAAAGCAAAATATTACATGTGAGACCCAAAAATTTGTTTTATTCATGCTTTTCTTTTGCACACCCTAGAGTCTATCATATTAAAAACAAAACCTATCTCAAGGCATCTTAATAGTTGGTTTGGTAGGGTAAACGATTATTTCACAGAACAAATCTGACATTTTGGGAATACACTGTATGTTGTATATTAGTCCAAATGAAACACTTGCTATGTACAAAAGAGAGAGGGGGGATTTCTCTTTCTGACATGACTCCAGTAATCCTACTATGTAATGTGAGAAATCAGGACACATTTAGTGCAAGAACATTATAGGCATTTCACCTAGAGCTCTCACAGGATAGAGAGAATATAAATTAAATAAATAAATAGATCTACCCAAAATTATCTTCCTCTTATCCCATATAATATACACAGATAACCCCATTCATACATCCTCTTTTGGCAACTATTAATATTCACCCACCTTGAGTTATTTATAAAAATAATAAAAGTGGGATGCAAATAAATAAATCTCTGAAATCTACTCCAACTGGCTGCACAAATCCATGCAACCATCATTCTGCCAAATGCTGCCTGTATTTTACCCTATTTTATCAAATTAATTATAAAAGAAAAAGTATACAAGCATGCAACGGTACAATGCAACTTCAAAATAAATGATGGTAATAAAAGGAAGAAAAAAGACGACAAGATGAATGTCATCAGGATTGTGTGAATTGTCCCGGCAGTATCTACAACAAATGGTTTTTCTTTTCTTTTTTAAGCCAACAGACATGATTCTCGTAAAGGTTGGCTTCATGCAAGACAAAACAACAGTAGAAGAAACCTTACAAATCCAAAAGCCAAAAAAGTCAATGGTCTTGTCGCCTTTGTTGCAATTTGCAAGCCTGACATGCAGGCTTTACAAAGAGGATAACATGATAAAATTTAAAAAAGGTTTAGTTTAAGTATAGGCAATACTTCAGCCCTTTTGCTCAGCATGGCATTAGTTCTCTCCAACACTGAAAAATCTTGTCATCTGGGCTTAAGAGTTGAAGCAGGAAATCCACATGAATATTTTACAATACAGATGTTACAGCTGTTCAAGTTTCAACCATTCCATTCTGCCTTCCATCACCCTCGCATTGTATTTCTTTCAACAGCCAATCAGTAATCTGTAGTCCGTACATGTGTTTAATCTTCATTGGATAATTTTCAAGGTTCACTTCATCCCTTAAAGTTTTTTTGTGTTTGTTTTTTTAATGAAAGGCTCTTAATGACTCTTTCCAAGATAAGAGTCCTTGATCCACCTCAGCCAAGTGAAGTGAGGAGGTGACCAAACAAAGGTAGGACTTCTCAGTGGCTGGGCACCATTTACAACCTTCAAATTTCTAGGTTCTATCATATCGCAAGATCTAAAATGGACAGCTAACATCAAAAACATCATTAAAAAAAGGACAACAAAGAATGTTCTTTCTGCGCCAACTCAGTAAGCTCAAACTGCCCAAGGAGCTGCTGCTTCAGTTCTACAGAGGAATTATTGAGTCTGTCATTTGCACCTCTATAACTGTCTGGTTCGGTTCTGCAACCCAACAAGAAAAACACACACTTCAGAGGATAATTAAAACTGCAGAAAAAATAATTGCTACCAACCTGCCTTCCATTGAGGACCTGTATACTGCACGAATCAAGAAGAGGGCCGTGAAAATATTTACAGACCCCTCGCATCCTGGACATAAACTGTTTCAACTCCTACCCTCAAAACGACGCTATAGAGCACTGCACACCCGAATAACTAGACACAAGAACAGTTTTTCCCCGAAGGCCATCACTTTGCTAAACAAATAATTCCATCAACACTGTCAGACTATTTACTGAATCTGCACTACTATTAATCGTCTCATAGTTCCCATCACCAATCTCTTTCCACTTATGACTGTATGACTATAACTTGTTGCTGGCAATCCTTATGATTTATATTGATATATTGACCATCAATTGTGTTGTAAATGTTGTACCTTGATGAACGTATCTTTTCTTATATCCATATACTGAGAGCATATGCACCAAGACAAATTCCTTGTGTGTCCAATCACACTTGGCCAATAAAAAAAAATTTCTATTCTATTCTATTCTATTCAATATGTATGCCCTCCAGAAGGATGTCAGCAGAAGGCCCACTGTGGGGTCTCTCTGGAACTGCCAGCTTATTTCTCTTTTCTCGAGCATTTTACAGTCCGATATTTTAAACATATAATATGAAGAGTATGGTTTTCATATCTAAGTTTTAGCCTTTTGTTATTTCCTGCACTACATAAAATTCCTATCATTGTTTTCAAGTGCAGATTTGAATTCTTTTACTTAACTCTGTTATCTGCAGAGAGACTCCTAGTGGCTGGGGGGATGGCAAGCATAATAACAACTTTTCAGCCAACGCACTGCAGCAACTAGTGTTGTTTGGCTCAATACGCTACAGCACTCATATCATATATATATCTCATATCATATAGGGATATATATATATATATATTTGTTTTCTGAGGTTTTCACGGGTGTTTGTATATAGGTCTTTGGTTGTTCGGGTTTTCTCCCGTGTAAAATTGGAAGTGTCTTGGCGACGTTTCGACGAAGTCTCATTCGTCATCTTCAGGCTTCAACCGTGCTTCTGGGAGCAATGTGTGATCGCAGCTGTTTCTTCCTTTTAACTGCTAGTGGGGTTTGAACTGATTGGGTGGGAGCTTGGCTGTGCTCTGATTGGATGGGGTTTTCTGTGCTCTGATTGGCTGGGGTGTGTCCTGTGTTGGTGGGGGCTTGGTTGTGCTCAGTCTAGTCTGTGCTGCAGGGGATTTGAGCTGGTGAGCTGCATAGCTGTTGTTTGGCTTTGTGGTCGTGCTACATCTTCATAGTGGGTGTCAGTCTGCTGCATGAATGGATTGGAGGGTTTGAAATGGCTAATGTTGCAGCTGCGGTCTGGCTTCTGGTCCTTGGTCGTGCTTCATGATCAGTGTGGGTTTGGGTCTGCTTTCTGGGTGGATGTGCGGTGGTGACATCCTGTGTGGACCTTGTGAGTGTGGGTCTGGTGTCATTCCTCGTGTTAGGGACTCGTTTGTCAATAAGGCGGGTTTCCAAATGGCTGGTAGGCGGAGGTGTCATCTCGTTTGTTCATGCTGTGTGGGCGTTTTCTATCTCAATGGCTTCTCTGATTATTCTGTTGTTAAAGTGTTCAGTTTTGGCGATAGTTCTGGTCTTTTAAAGTCAATATCATGTCCTGTGACTTTAAAGTGTTGGACCAGGAAGAAGTTGGTTCCTCTTTTTGAATGAGTTCTTGTGTTCTTCAATCGTGCACTTATTCTTCTGTTGGTTTGTCCAATGTATGTGGTGGGGCAGGCGGTGCATGGGATTTCATATACTCCTTGATTTTCTAACTCAATTTTGTCTTTGGGGTTTCTTAGGATGGTGGATATTTTTCTGTTTGTGCAGAATGCTGTCTTGATGTTGTGTTTGTGGAGGATCTTGCTGATTCTGTCTGTGGTGCCTTTTATATATGGGAGGAGGGCTGTGCCGTTTTCTTGTTCTCTGTCTTGGATTTTAGTGGGGGGTTCTTTTTGGATTAGCTTGGTAATCTTATTTCTTTGGAATCCATTGGATGTTAGTACGTTAGTGAGAGTGTCTAGTTCGGGTTTTAGGTGTTGTTCATCAGCTAAGCATTTTGTTCTGGAGATCTCCAGAATCCCAGCATTGCTCCCAGAAGCACGAAGCTGAAGCCTGAAGATGACGAATGAGACTTCGTCGAAACGTCGCCAAGA
Source organism: Ahaetulla prasina (assembly GCF_028640845.1). Taxonomy (NCBI): domain Eukaryota; kingdom Metazoa; phylum Chordata; class Lepidosauria; order Squamata; family Colubridae; genus Ahaetulla; species Ahaetulla prasina. The sequence goes on from NC_080539.1 coordinate 271,098,660, forward strand.
CACTTCCAATTTTACACGGGAGAAAACCCGAACAACCAAAGACCTATATACAAACACCCGTGAAAACCTCAGAAAACAAATATATATATATATATATTTAAATATATATATATATATATATATATATATATATATATATATATATATATATATATATATATATATATATATATATATATATATATATATATTTCTTGAAAAAGCCTACCTTAGAGAAAATGAATAATCCTTGGTCTGTAGCTTACCTTTCTCCTTGATTACGTGTGTGTGTGTGTATGTGTGTGTGTGTGTGTATGTATGTATGTGTGTGCTGATGGATACTGAGATAAAAAAGAAAGGCACAATCATTCATGTACTCTTCCTCCCAGAACAAAATAGAATAATTAAAACAGGTTCACCACTGCAGTAAGGACTGTAATCTTAGTTTCTATTTAAATCGCCTTCTCTAAACTTGGGTCTCAGGCAAGCAAATTAATTCTAGGGGAAAGGTAAAGAAGAATAAAATAGGTGGCTGGAAGAAAGAACCTACTCCATCTAACTCACTGAGATGAAGTCTGGGCAAAATATATATATATATATATATATATATATATATATGATAGACTCCAACTTTAAATGGAAAAAGGAATAGAGCAAGTGAAGTATTACCACACACAGGGGTGGTTAAAGTCTTTATTCAAGCCTTTTCCCCCAGGAGACCCTGCAAATCTTGAAATATGGAGATTTGCATTTACATGCATTAGAAGCATTAATGTGACATTTCTTTTTAGGGAAGAGGGGGAAAGAAAGAGAAAAGCCTGGCTCCCTCTCCCCACATCCCCTTTGTTGCTGTACATGACAAAATAGCAAGTGAATGTTTGCTTTGATCCCAGCGCATAAAGGGTGAAGCTTTTAGGCAAGGAGCGGCAGGTGATCTCAGCTCTTCTACAAGTCCTAATGCTCCTAAAAGCCACTCTTCCAGTTTCTGTAATTGGGCATCAGTAGTTAATGTAGTATTGACTGCATTACATGCTCCTGTGCATCCTCTCTCTCACTAATGCCAATTGCATCACCTTGTACATTTACCATATTGCTTAGCCAATAGCTGTTAAAAGCAACTCAAATCATGAATCATATAGGAAACTTTCAGCAAGACACGACATCCAAAGGAGACAATTTACAGTTGAGTTAATCTGGGTACATTAGCGAGACATGGATTCAGGAAGACAGACCAATTTATGTTACTTTAGTTTTACCCTTTATTGCTTTGTATAGTCAAATGAATGGAAGGGCACAGCGTAAAAAAGAAGTGGGGGGGAAGGAGAGAAAAGGCAGAAAGGATTCTTTTTCAAAAAGGGTCTCTAGGCTGCACAAATAAGCCAAAAGGTGTAAAGTTGATGCCAAGGTCTCCTGCAAGATTCATTTCCAGAGATGTGTATTTATGAAAAGCTTTTTTCGCCATAGAAGTTGATTTTAAAAAAAAGGTTAAAAAATTAGATTCCTCTTAAGAACGGTCAACTATAAATATATTATGTAATTAAATCAAAGGCTAGTGATTAAGCAAGATCTTTTCTTAGGTGAGTTTTGGCAGCCATCTCTCTGCTCGTTCAAAGCCCTTCAACCCATATATACATCAAAATACATAATTCAGACTATCAGTTCCCCTACAAAATTAAGGAAGCAAAGCAAAATACCTGTTGTTGTCCTTAAAAATAGGCAACCTGGTTGAACTTTCTGCTTATTTGAAGACCAGAAAACTACAGCCAAGAACAATAAGCATTGAGAAGAACCCATTTTTTACTTCAGCAATAACTCATGGTAACTAATAACAACCAGAGCAACTATTAGAACCCAAATGTTCTGGAAGACCTACCGGCAAATGTAATTTCACTTCCTCATCTGTTCACTATTTCTTACCTAAAGGCTTAACTGGTGATGGTGGGTGGATCTGAAAAATTACTTGCTGTTTTAAGTGTCTCCATGGTGTCTCCATGGTGCTCCAAAGCTGGTTAGGACTATGGGGCTTTTTCCTATCATCAGTAAATCTGCCAGATCAGAAAAGCAATGGGTTTAGAAAAGACCAACCAATACACCTTGGCTAAGATATCTTTGCCTCTAAGACCCAACTCTGAGATTAGTTTGGCCTGTTCCCATTGACGTTTTGCAAAGCCTTTGTGTTTAAGCCCAGGGCCCTAGGGATAGGTTAGAGCCAGTTTCCTGGTTGACTAGGTAATAGATTAGATCATGCCCAGCTGCAGTATGCTTTTATTTTTGTTTTCAATTGCACTTTTAAACCACTTGGAGTCACATAAAAGTAGGACGGACAGCTGCCTAAGTCAAGCAAATAAGTAAACTCTGCCCATTGACATTTAATAATAATAATAATAATAATCTGAATTTAATAGATCCATTTTGATATAGTGGTTAAGTCACCAGGCTATGAACCAGGAAACTGTGAGTCCTTGTCCCACTATAGGCACCAAACCAGATCTTGGGCAAGAGACACTGTCAGCCCTAAGAAGGAAGCAATGAAAACTGCTTATAAAATAAATCTTGCCAAGAAAATTGCAAGAACTTATCAAGAGAGTTGCCAGGTGTCAACACTGACTTGAAGGCACCTAAAAAATCTGAATTTGGCCTCTCAAAGATGTGGTCAGATTTCCAATACAATAACGTAAATAAATTGAAACAATATAGAAATAACTAATTGCTAAGTTTTATAGGTCATTCCAAGGAATGGTGCATCCGTACAATGGAAACAAGAATTCTGACCAGCACTTTTTCCAATAAGAGGACAGCTTGACACTAGACTCCTGCCCGGAGTTCATGATATAGTGGCAGAATATTTCTTGGTGTATTCAATTCCGTTATTTAGATTGAATACCATTAGTTAAAAATTAACAAGTGAAACATTTGGGCTGCAGTCTGGAATCCACTCGCAGACAATCCCAATAGCTTTAATTGTTAAGCGACTCCAAGATTATGGTTTATTGGACATGCAAGGCTTAGAGGAGTTACCCAGAAGGTGCTTCTCTCACAATCATGACAATAGAAAGCAAATGGGCCCTTAAAAATAATCCACAATGCTGGTGCTTCAGCTCTGCGAAAGGGCCATTTAATAAGATCCCAATTTGTCTTTAGAAATATCTTGGAACTCCCTTGAAATGACTGAATGCAGGACTATGGCCTAAACAAAATTGATCAATTTAAACAGCTGTGGTAGAGCTGCAACCATTGGCACCGTCATTAACAATTTAAAGCATGGCTGCCTTTATCTTCCTTCCCAGTTACACACTCATTATACTTGCTTTTATTTATTAGAAATCAAGTCTGCTACAATATGTTTCCTTTTTTTTTAATCCAAATTGAACCTAGCTTTTCAAGATCACCATCCTTGATTGTTTCGTGAAAAAGGGCACAGCAGTTGTTCTTGCATATTTGTGATTCAGTTCTCTTTTCTAAGCATATAGTGAAATTTTTTTTATTGATATAATACAACATTAAACACGAGTCCATCAAGTGACTTCCTTTTTAGGATTTGATCTTTCAATACCGTGCAGAGGTTTTGGGTCTTTAAAAAAATACTGTATATCTTAGAATAATTGACTAGATCTTTATTTGACACTACATTAACCCACTTGCATATAAGATATTCACAAGCCATAATGGGAGAGGGACAGCAGGCAAGGAAGAATATTAACATTAACCACTAAAAATCTTAAGAGATATTTGCAAATTGGAACATCAAATGGTAAGTAAGGCTATGCATATATTCACATTTCAGCAAGCTGTTCTCAGGATATCTGGCCAAAATACATTTACATGCTTTACATATTGAACTATTTTTATTAGCAATTGCACCGATTAACCCCAAATTTTAAATGTACTTGGAACTAAGAGCAGTTTCTTTCATTTACATCCTTTGTTCAATTTATACGCCATCTGATCAAGTATCCCACTTGAAGCAGTCTTCAAAATCGATTATCAGCTGAATGCATTAGCTTTGATACCTACAAATCTCGCTTTCCTATACAATATTTTAAACTGTTATTTAAGTGTATAATATAATATTAAGTTTTAGATCTGGACTGAAGATCCCAACTTCAGAATCCCACTCTGGAAGAAAAGTTTACGAGTAGAATTAAAAAAGTTATGTCTTCTTAAGCAAAGTTGCTTTACAGGGTTGGTGGGAGGCCAAAAAACTTCCTGACTTCTTCAAGAGAAAACCAGACAACAAAATCATGAAGAAACGAGTATCCCAAGCCTGATCTTATTTATGTGGCAAAGTATCAACTGGATGTTATAAAAAACAGTCCAGGAGTGATCACATTTACAAAGCATTGCTACCTCTGAACCTGAGACGTGAAGAACTAAAATGCTTCCCAAATGAAATCAATTAATCCTCCAACCGTGATAAATTCCTTAACCATTTGAGAGACAGATATTTCAGACTCTCTGACCCTTTATCACCAGACCTAATGGACTACTTTATTAATAATGTACTGCTCTTAAAAGGAACATTTTTTTGAAGATTGTGTCGTTCCAGTGTTTTGCAAGAGCTGCTACAGTGGAGAGATTGATATTTTATCATCTCTCATGAGTACAGCATGAAAATTGAATGTCAGTCTGTAGAAAGATAAAATCTGTATTCCCATGTATTGGGGATTCTTCTCAATAAGTAATGCAATCTTTATATATATATATATATATGTCTTTGGTTGTTCGGGTTTTCTCCCGTGTAAAATTGGAAGTGTCTTGGCGACGTTTCGACGACGTCTCATTCGTCATCTTCAGGCTTCAGCTTCGTGCTTCTGGGAGCTCCCAGAAGCACGAAGCTGAAGCCTGAAGATGACGAATGAGACTTCGTCGAAACGTCGCCAAGACACTTCCAATTTTACACGGGAGAAAACCCGAACAACCAAAGACCTATATACAAACACCCGTGAAAACCTCAGAAAACATATATATATATATAAAATATACTTCCCAGTTAGTTCCATCAGGTTTCAGTAACCCTTTTTCCCAACAAATACATGTCCAAACTGGGTAGTTTTTATACAGACGCACGCAAAACAGCAAAATATTAAGAAGGAATACGGATGTTTATTTCCCAGAAAAGGTCTAGGCATTGATTGTATTTGCCAACATTGCCATACATAAGGTTTCTGCCATTCTGAAACAGCAATTCCTCTCAAATTCCTGCTAATATCAATTAAATCTAACCACAGTCAATTACAGCCTCAAAGTTACCATCTTAAAGTAAAGAGAAGCTGTCTTCCAAGTATCTTTGTAACAGCAGCTTTTTGTATGTGTCAAGCACATTTCAAGCTTTGTGTATCCTAAATTATCATAGAAGTATTCCCATATTTAAAGAAGGTGGGAAATGAGAAATACTAACTTGCTTAAGTATACAGATACTAAATATGGATTTTGGGATCCAAATTCTGGAGAATAAATAATGAACTAATCAATGGAAAGAGGAGAATTTTTGCAGTCACAAAATATCCCATCATAGTTGTAAGGATGCCTTACTTCCTTTTTTAAAAAAAAAAAAGATGGATAAAATGGATTGCCAAAAGTAGCAATTGGATTTGATATCAATCATATCCTTTAGGTATGAATTTGTTTATTACATGTTTTTTTATTTACAAACTTTCTGTTCACCAAGAGAGAAACAATTCCCAGAACTTTAGTCTAACGAAATAGCTTTTTATGGGAACCATTAAGACAGATATGTTCTTAATTATAAAGAACCAATATATGTTCAGATATTGAATCTCCATCATCTTTATTCTTTCAGCTTAACAAGTTTTTAACCAAGAATGTGACAGCTAATATCAATTTGATATGCTGTTTTTCCAAATGTCACAATGCTTGTCTAAGCGCTACCTATGAAGATTTTTATTGAATTTTCATCGTGTTTTGCTAGATCTTCCAACTATCTGTTCCTATTTACCTTTACTATATTTCAACTGCTATCATCAATAATCAATCTAGTTAATAAACTTTCCAATAAAGTACCTTTATTCTTCCTCCTGGACTGTATAGTTTTCTAGAACAGCTGCATTATACAGTCCCTTGGCAGCAATAGCTTCCTCATTCAATTTATATTTTGCCACATGTAATTAAAGATTAGTTTTCATCTGTTATCTCATGGAAGCATGTCCATTTCAAAGCAAGGGGGTTTATCATGGGAAGATTGAAAGCACTGCAAAATATATAATTATTTGTTCAATCTTTTTATTGTATGCATGCTATGCTACACGTGCATTTTTAAGATGGGGAGTACTTAAAATGACATTTTAGAACAATTCCCTTGTTCATCTTCATGCCTTCACCATTAAGATGATAGGTTCTACCTCTTTGTCCTACCTCGCCTCTTGTCTATTAAGTGCTTTCTTAAATAAGCTAATGGTGTCTCCCATCAAGTGGATTATACCTTCTTGATCAATTTACCAACAAAATTTTGACTTGTGATATTATTACAGAAATCTATGCAACACTGAGTGCCTAAAGCTCTTTAAAAGATTCAGATTGTCCCCACCACTGTAATGGAATTATCTTTCTTCTCTTCAGAATCTGTAGTATAAATAAACTTTGATAATTAATCTGTTACATATATTCAAAATCTTTTTCAAAAAGCTTTAATTTCTGTAACCACCTTTCTTTTTTACATAATTACCTCTGCTTCTCTATTTTTCAGTGTTCCCATTGTATAGCACTCTTTCTCTCAAAATAATGTTGAAATAAATGCAAGAAAGAATCCAATTTCCCCCTAAACCACTTCCATTTTCTTGCAGAATTGTATGTACCATTTATGCATGATAGTTGTACTCATTTTTATGTGAATACATTCGACTGGGTTGAATAAATAAATGTTGAATAGACATTACAACAACTCATTTTTATTTAAGAAGTACAGTACTTTTACCAGGATGCCCAAATAACATGTTTTTTTTTCTAAATTCTCAAAATGAAATAAATCAGAAGCATCAACATGATAACAATACACAGGTTGAGAATTCTGCTGAATGAACTTTAAAATGTAATATAAGATTTGTGTACTCAGCATGTACTGATATTTTGCACATAGTTTTTATTTTAATTAGTTATATTTCAGCTGTAGATATTCTCCATAACTTTCAAAATTGAGTCCCTATTTTTTACTAGTTAAATTTTGATATACCGTATACTCATTTTTCAGTATTACTTATCAGGATGATCATTTGTACTTTGTTTTCATTTTGATCTACTACATTTGATCTACTAGCTTCATTTGTGATCTACTAGCTGATTTCCTCCTTTCTATATGCTTCCATTTAAGCCTGAATCAGCCAAATTTAAGATTTCATTCCACGAATTTTAGTATCTACTTCCCCCCCTCACTCATTATTCAGCACTAAATACAATAGAGATTATCTACTTACTGTACATCTTGCCAATGCAGGTAATTTACTAGAAATGGTTTTCCCAACCAGAATGCCCATGTTTGTTATTCTAACCTCTCTCTCTGTCTCACCAGATCTGCTTAAAAAATGAAAGTTTGTCAATTGTTAATATGCTGGGGATGGGGATGGAAAAAAAGAGATTCATTTATTCAGACTTTTCCTGTTTGCTGAAAATGTTTAATATAAACTCATTTCCCTAAATCTCTCCATGCAGTCCATTTTGTTTCGCTTTATGTAATAAATCTAGCAGACAATTCCTATTGATTTCTGTGAATTCTACATGAACATAACAACTCTCTCTTTGATCTTTCCATGAAGCATCTTCTTACTTTAGCACCAAGCTCTGCCTCAAATGTGCAACACTTTCAACTAAGTGTGAACTAAAAAGGACAAGTAACCACTAGCATCAAATGTTTCTTTTCCTTTGAGTTCTGAAGGGGGTCAAAAAAGCGGAAGCCAGCAGTTAGTGTATGCCAACAAAATAAGTGAGGGCACCCTGCCATATATTTTTTATCCATTCTGTACGTACACTATTTCTGGTCATAAACAAGCTTTCTTGTAAAGTTCTCGAGGAAACTTTCTTCCCACTTTAGGATAGCAAAGAGCACAATGCCGCCCAGTGTTAATAACCATCAGTTCAAGACTCAGCTAAGGCACAACTTTACAATTACTTTGTGCAATGATTTTTTTTAATTTGTTTGCCACCCTTTCTAAATAGCTTTTTTGCCACAAACTATTTGATTCAGCAACCTTAAAATTCCTCTGAGAATTATGGCCGCTGTTATGTTATTATCCATTAGAGCCCCTCATCTAATGTAACCTCCAGGCAAAAGGATGTGGAGGGTTTCAGTAGCACTTTGAAAACCTGCAACACCTTTTTGACAAAATGTGATTTTAAAAAAATGTACACCATTTTATTCTTCAGCATGCTTAGTGTGAGACACTATTTGCAAAGCCGTTAGATACAGCTCCAACCTGAACTGTGCCAAAGTCTTTTTTGTCCCCAAACAATTCTTTGCCACTTTTATATATAGCCTAATAATCTACTGATGACTCAGAAGAGGCTACTAGAATAGTTAATTCTGCACAATTTATTTTTTAATCTCTGGTACTTGATTGGAATATTTTTTAAAAAAACCCCGAATATTTGGATGTGGTGTAGAACCAGAGTTAATTCAGAATTCTACATTGTAACTTTCACTCACCTATTGGATTATCTGTCCAAATTAAGGTCTTTTGAAATAATAACATTACTAGAGACCTTAAACATTTTAAAATAGAGTCAGAATGGTAAACTAAGGTAGATTCAATGCAAACTGTGCTATAAGGTCACAAAACCTAATGCAACATTCTGTTTCAGTTTGTTGCAGGCAAACTGGGCTGTTGTTATAATGTTTAGTAAATTATATTTTTAACTTACCCAATAGCAGATTTTTATGGATTACATATTGACACCTGCATATAAAATTTAAAAATCTCTGCCACCTTTGAACAAACATGGAAGAATACATTTTTGGGTGGAATATCTGGGTATTATTCTAGCTAAGCGGCACCCTATGTTAACTAAGCATTTTGGAAAAAGATATTAACTAAAACATCTGATTGGTGTTGTGAGCAATATATTATTTTAGTTACACACAGCTTAAACAATACAGAAAGAGTCTGATAGCACCTTTCCTGACTAACGATTATTATTAAAAGGCGTTTTCATGAACTGCAGCCTACCTCAAGAGATGTAAATTTTTAACAAAATTTATTGGTCAGAAAAGATGGTATCTGACTCCTCCTTATTTTGGCTACCATAAGCAAACTGTGTTCTGCTCCTACAGTATCTCAAATATCTCAATCTCAACCACATAAAAAGTTCCACTGAGCACTTTCTTGAACAGCAGATTTTTTTAAAAAACAGTATTCTAAGTAAGCTGGAAGGGAGAAGAGAACAATGTTGATTTTCACCCTGAACACCTCAGAATTTCTCATACTTTTTCCCTTGGTCCACTTCTCTCCCTCACCCTCAAAGCCTTGCCTAAACTAGGCATTTTGGCTTATGCATTCCAGCTATGATTTTTTTTAAAAACAGGAAAGACAACATGTTTAAATGGCATCACTATGTATAGACCTGGCACCTGACTACAGTGCACAGTATGTCCCACCAGCCATGGATTTTGAGAAAGAAAAAGGGATGAGGGGGAGGGGAGGTACTTTTGAAGTCCCATGTTATAGTACAAAAGTTTCACTTGGTGACCCACTCTGTACATATTTTTGTATTTTAGCCTGAAACTTGACAGATGTTCTGCTTTCTCTAAACCCTTCACTTTCCTCTAGCAGCTGAAGAAGAAACAGTATACAAAACTTGAGTAGCAAGTCACTGTGTTTTTCCTAGACACCCCCCCCCCCATCTCTAGTTGTGTGTGGGGAGGAACTGTCAATCTATTTCATCAGCAACGCTAATCTTCCAACCTTCCCTCTGTTAAGTCTACATACGCTCATTCTTGATACCCAGTCTGAATTTATTCTCTACAAATAAATCTGAAAATATTTTTAGATTTCTGTTGTTGTTGTTTTCAAACAGCAGAAACTTCCCAAACTTACATCATTCACTAAAGGAGAGAGAGAGAGAGAGAGAGAGAAGAGAAAAGCAATAAGTCCATCAAGCATCTTCCCTCCCTCCAGCGATCATACCGACACTTTATTTTCAAGAAGCATTTAACAAGTAACGCCGTTCATTGTCGTGGTGTTTATAACTACGAATAAAGAGAGAGAAAGACGAGTGTGGCAGAATGGCTGGACACTCTGTTCTCTCCTCTGGCATTGGGAAAGGAAAGGACGATCTGTTTTTTTAACCCTACCTTTGGCGGCGGCGGCGGCAATAGCAAGGGGGGGGGGATCCTGTTACTAAGGAAATCCCCCTCCCGCCCCCGCTTTTAGAATTAAGCCGTTCCTAACTTACGGGCTCCCCACCGCTAGAATCTAAAGTAAAACGGCTGGTTTGCTTTGCCTTGCCTCACCCCAAAAAGCAGACGTGGAAACCCTGGTGTTACATCCAACAGAGAAACAAAAATGAATGGAAGGGGAGAAAACCGCTGCACCCTTCAGGTCCTTTCCACCAACGGCACCGAAGTGGAGGCGCCGAAGCAGCGCTCCCGGAATCTCAGCTCACCTACCGTCCTCCTTGTCCAGCACCATCATCTCAGGATTCCCAGGAAGCCTGGGTGCAGATGCGCCGTCTCCAATAGCCTCCGCTCAGGGGAGAAAAGATTGGGACTAGTAGCCTGCGTGGGAGCCTAGAGCAGACACTGGGGCTCAGCTGATTGTCCTTTAGCAGCGAGAGCGCTCTAATTATCCAGTTGTCCAGCTTTTAACCTAGATTGCACTCGCTTAGAATTACCTTCAGAAATGAAGCACTTTGCAGATACAAAAGCAGTCTCACCTACTTTTGTACCTCGGAATTGCAAGGAACTAAAACTGCAATTTAGGAGAAAGAGAGAGGTGTGGAGGTGGGGGGGAACAGGGAGGGAAGATCAGAGCGGTTTCTTTGGTTCCCACCTTCTAAATGGCTCAATTTGCACAGTATAATCTGTTTTAATGTAATTGCATTTGATAGCCCATAACCTTGGCTGTTGCAGCTATACAGCTTTTCAGCCTGACAAAGTGTTTTCCCCCAGAATTTAAGCTGAATCTCAATCTAAAATTACACTCAAAGCGAGGGGAGGAGGGGAGAAAGGAAATATCGGAGCGCGGCTTGCTACGGCTGCCTCTGCCTCTCCATTTGTGTGAGCGTTGCACCTTTGCTTCTGAATAAATGCCCTCCTCTCCCAGGGACCCCCCGCTTATTCTTCTGCCAGGTTTTAATGGAGAATGGAGAGCTTTTCCAGCTCAGCAGCGCCATCTGCTGATCCGGTTTCGCTATGACTAGAAGCCGGTCGCCCCCCCCCCTCCAAATAGAGAATTTATGATTAACTTTAGTCTTTTTAGGTCGGCTCTCCTTTCCTTACATTGGACTTACCAGCAATTTTATTGACTGCATCTTGAACAGTTCACAGTTCACAGTTCACTGTTAGGACAAGAGAAACACACAGGCACACAAAGAGAGACGCAACTGAATATTTGCAAGTTTCAATCTGCATTATGCATATTGTTTTATAAGCATTTTCTCTCCATCTCGGACTTTTAAACAGCTGCCAACGTTCACCAAATCACTGCTGCCAAATAAACTTTTTTACATCAGGCAAAGATCCATGTGTGATTTGAGTCTCATCCTTTTTTCCCAAAAGTTGACCAAACTTGAACGAGGCTCAGATTGGTTTAGAATAGAAAATAATTTTCTGAACTTATATATATATATAAATATATATAAAACGGGCTTAGGTTACAGAAATTAATTTCAGCCAAACAAAACTCCAGGAACAACAGCAATAAGAAAGTCAAAAGGAAAATCACTGTGAAAAGATGTTATTGCCTTAGCTATAGAGGTGAATCTTTTATTGTGTGTTTACTGTACAGTCACAACCTGACTCATTTCTATTTCTTTCACCTTTCTAAAATATACTCCAGTCCTGATATTTTGACAGTGCAGTATATATGAAAAGCATTTTCACACATGCTTGCTTTAATCAAATGCTTGACCTTTTGGATGAAGAGATAATAAGGCAGACTGAGATTCAGGATACTCAGAACTTTTGTTGCAATATCCCTTGATATTAAGAGGCTGGGGGTATCTCTTCTGTAATTGAATTACTCCACCAGTCCAAGCTATGTCAGCTAGTCCTGCAGAGGACATCAATGTTGAGAGTGAAATACTTGCTTGTCCACAAAAATTTATATAGATAGAGAGATAGAGAGCGAGCGGGAGAGAGATTTGGATTTCTATTTCCAAAATTAAGGATTACACTTACAGATTGAGATAATTAAATACTCAGAACAAGTTTCTGCTGCTTGCTTAATCCAGGAAAACACCTCGTCCCAGTTTTCAGCATACTTTTTTCTCTACTTTACAACGGATACAAGACTAGTCTTTCAAAAGCATGATAGCAAGCTCAAGTCGGATACGCTTAATACCTATTTTAATTAGATTCCTTATCCTTAACTCAAATGGCTTTGCCTTCCTCTTTCATTTTTGAACGCTTAATCCTAACAGTCCTTGAACATATTTGATGTCAAATGTATCACTTTGCATAGAGAAAGGTTTCATTCAATACTTAAAAACAGGCATTCTCATTTGATCACTGCTATTTGCAAAAGGAGAATTGTGATATGCAGGGAGCAGGATTTTAATACTGTGATCCCTAAAGGATCTTATTTTGGAAGACTTCATCAAAGCTGCTATCATTAATTGTGAACTGGGGTCTTGGATAACCACATTTTAGAGTATCACATCCTCTAAACAAACATTTACGGCAACTATTTTAACTGGTTTCAGTCTCCTAAGTACAGTTCAAGAAATTATTAACGCAAACACAATACATTTCTAATACAATGTTAAACTTCAATTGCCATCAAATAATAAGAATTTGCTGAAAATAAGACCCAACACACTTATTTTAGTTGGATAATTTAAAAGATATTTTAGTTTTTAATATTTCGTTGAAGCAAAGCTTGATGTTTTCTAAGTTTCTCCCATTAGTTTAAAGACTACTAGAAAGAGCAGTACAACTATATTATCCATATAATATTTATATTTACATTTGGGGATATATGAAATTATCTTCCCCATTAATGTACAATTGCATCAGCAGAAGTTATTCCTGACATAACTAAGAACTGCGTAAAACTGCACTTTCCAAAAGTTCCACTGATTTTAAAGGCGAAGGTAATGCATGCTTAACATCTTCATGCATGTAATCAGCAGCAATCAAAAATGTGCTATTTTGATAGGGTGGCGACTCAAATTATTAACCAAAGTACTTGAGTTAAACCAAGCTTTAACATGGATTACTACTATGCTGTTCAGAAGTGAAGGGTGGAACAAGGAGTCAGTCTTTTTTTTTTTTTATAAATACAGCCAAAGCTCCAACATGAGGTGTCAGGATCTCAGCTTTGGATTTGGCTTGCTCTTTATGCTAGTCAAGAGGAATACAATTCAAAGTCTATCTGAGTTTCTCTACACTTTCAATTCTTAGGATTTGCTTACCCTTTATCTACATGTATCATTAGAACTCTAACATCACCTCCTATTTTGTCAGTCTCCTTACACTGGATGAATTTGGGCAGAGAAAAAGCAATGCTCCCTCACCGATGTAGCTCAACTCTGTTGTTGAACATGTCAAATCAGAGAAGTTGAATTTCTCTCTGCTTCACTTTTCATATAGTTACAACAATTCTCCTGGCCTATCCTGTACCCTTTGGCTTTAATCTGGATGCTAACACATAAGCTTTTACTTGAACTAGAAGAAAGAGTTGCCAAGACTAAATGGTAAAGTATCCCATGCGTATCAGGTTTGCCGGTAATGGTAAGCAGACTTTTATTCATTCATTAGATTTATATTCTGCTTTTCTGTAGGCGCTCAAGTGAACGTAATAGGTGTTCTCCTATTTTTCCCTGTCCTGTGAGTTTAGGCTAAAAGAGTCAGAGCTTCTGAGGGTGGACTAGAACCTGGTTCTTCCCAATGTAGAGTCCAACACTTTAATGACTATGCCACACTGATTCTACCTTTCTACAAGTCAGAAATATAACTGGGCTATGATAACAAAATAAACTTTTCTAGGAAATTAAGATTCTACAAGTATTATTTGTTTGCCTGCCTGTCTGTCTGCCTGCTTGTTTGTTTGTTTGTTTCGTTAATCTATCATATTTGTAAGGCTACCCAGATCCATTGGTGATTCCAATATTTTACTGTAGAAAAATATTCAAGATTTCCTAAGGCAGATTGTCCAAGAAAACTGTAGTCAAATGACCATTTGTGAGGAATGACATTCATACCAATATCAGGAGAACCAACTTTTATTGCAGAATCATTTGAACCCCTTTCTGGTTCTCAAATGCATGGGGCATAACAACATATAGGTAGTCCTCATTTGTTCAGCGACTGTTCAAAATTATGGTGATGGTGCTGAATGGTGGCTATGACTGGTCTTCAGAGGTCCAGTCATCTCAGCACTCCTACAGTCAGAGTTACAACCTGGGCACTTGGCAACCCATTCATACTTATGACTGGTTGCAGGGCCTTGCAATCACATGATTGCCATTTACAACTTTCTCCACCAACTTCCCGAAATAATGGGGCGAAACATTTTCCCCGCCCAATGCACCTACCTACAGGCTCTCTCTACCCATGCAGCAATGGTCACTCATTTTCTCCTGAAAACCCTCCCTGTCCCATGCACCGTTGTGTATCCTAACAGCACCTCCTGTACCCTCTCATCCTCTCATGCACCCAACCTATACTGAGCCTCTTTCTTGTGCATCCCCTCACAGAGTCCTCACCCACCTGCCAGCTTTGGATTTACAACTTCCTGATGGCTTCCCCACTGACTTTGGTTGTGGGAAGCCAGCAGGAAGTTGCCTCTCCTAAGAACCATAGGATTCAATCAATGACAGCAAGTCAGTGGAACTGCAGGGATTGCCATTGCTGTCATACTTTACAACTGCACTGGAAATTCTGGTCCCAACTGTCATCATAAATTGAGGACTACCTGTAATTAATGTATCAGGAGGTAGAAGGAAACTCCTAAAAGAACTTTGAGAGGCCATATATGTTCAATGACCACAGAACACTGGCTGCCGAAAGGAAACTTAAGAGAAGGGAAGAGAACATTAAAGGAAAGCACAAGTGAACTTAAATTGGAAAGGCTCAGGATCAAGTCCCCGCTTTGCTATGAAGCTCAGTGGATGATTTTGGGCTGGCGGCCAGCCTATCAGGTGGAATTCCTGTTAAGGAGATAAAATGTGGCAGGACACATGTTATCAGTGCTGCCTTGAGCTACTAAAGAAAAGGTAGGTATCCTTGCAATAATTAGCAGGTGACAATTTTATATTTTGCAACACCATAATTTGTTAAAATCATTATTTACCAAAATCTCTTCACTATCCTTTAGACCTGTATTTCAACAATCAATAAAAATGTTTATATTTCTTATTCTGGAAATAGATAGCCACGCCTTTATTTCCAGTGCCTCTAATTTAGTAACACCCAGTGCTGGATCAGGTAGAAAGAGTTGAGAGTGAAGAGGAGGCAGCGCAAAGGTAAAAATGGGAAAGCATCCCTACTGCTGCCCTTCATTTAAAACAGGCACAAATTCCGTCTTGCCAGAATAACTTCCTTACAAACAATTTTAAAAAATTTCCTAGGTACCACTTCAGTTTGTTACGGTAATCTCCATATCCTTCTCATCAGGGGTTTTCCCTTAACATTTTTTTTCTTTGTGAAGTGCATCCCATTCTAATTTCCTCTTTTCCTTCGCCACTATCACCATTATTTCCTTTTATACAGCCATTCGTGAGAGCTCCTGGAATGAGGGCTATTGAGAACTGTCTGGATAATCAATGTTTCTAGTTTCACTTCCTTACACCACCATCTTTCTAGCCCCTGAGCTCCTTATGTTTAATGAGTATGTCTGCAGTACTTGAAAGAACCCAAATACCCCTATTAGGAAACTCTTTAGAGCTCAGCCTTTCCTCGTTGCTCACCTGCTTCCCTTACTACCTCCATGGAGGCAATATCCTGCTGTTTGACCCGTCAATCAGATTTAAACAGATATAAGCTGGTAGGAACCTTTGGCAAAAAAGAAAGAAAAGTAAAACTTAAGACTTGAGGACAGAACATTACCTAGTTTATTATTGAACAGAGTAAAGTGAGAGAAACTTTTCCCCCCCATCTAGTCCAATAAATTTTGTAACATCTTTAACACTACCACAATAATTCGGTGCAGTTCCCACATCAAAATCAAAGCAGATGGAAAGGCAAGTCAAACCCCAGAGGAGCAAAGCAGTAATGAATTAACCTTACTTAATTATACTGACATTACTTAACCTCTTACATCTTTGTCTTTGGGGGAACATACAAAGGGGAGACTTTTTAAAAATTCATACTGGAGTTACTCTGGGGATCCCAGACTTTGTCTTCAATAAGATTATATAGACATCATTCCTGATGGTGGAGGCCAAAGTTCTGATGACACAAAGCTGGGGAGCATATTTCCATTACTAGGGTTTTCAAATCCAACATTTAATTTGTTTTGAAACTGAAAGAGGGGAGAGAACATAGCAACAAATGTACCAGGTTTGTGTCAGCTGAGCTTTTCTCCATAAATGAAAATTCTTTGGGAGAATATATATATATATATAAAAACCATGGAAGCTAACTGATGAAAAGCTACTCAAGTTTCTTGGCTGTAGTAACACATACTATCAAAACCAGTTTTGTTTGAAGCTGTGCTTTATCACAGTTATGTACAGCCAAACAAAACTGAATTAGTATCCTGTTTCCTAAATATAAAGATCAAATCTATAGATCACTATATTTGAGCCTTGCTCAAAGCTGCATATTTTAAATATAAAACACCACTATGTGTGAACATGAAAAAGGAGACCAATGTGCTTTTTTAATGAGTCCTGAAGAGTTCTCACTGCAAATGTAATAATGTGCAAATTAACGAATGGATGAGTGAAAAAGTCCACTAGCTACCTGCACTGAAGAAAAATATTCACTGTGTTGCAGGAGAAGCATGGAAACAGATAACTCTGTTCCTGCATTCCTTCCATGTACCAAAACAAAACAGAACATTTATGGAGTCCAAAAGCCCTTTTACATACTATATAACAACCTTTACAAGTTTGCTACGAAGCAACTGAGAGCCAATTCAGTTCTCTGAGAAACAAATATATACATATACATACATATACATATACACACATATGTATGTATGTATGTATGTATGTTTTATCCGTGTTTTCAAACACCTGTTGTGCTTTGCAGTTTAGGGGTGTGTGTGTGTGTTGTCGGGAGGATATCTCAGCTGTTCCCTGTCACGGAACAAAACAAAGAGACACCCAACACAGATTGTCATCAGATGCCTTGAGACAGCATTCTGAAAACTTGGGAGCCCTTCAGACACTTCCTTTTCTATTCATAAACCTGATAATTCCAAAGACACAGTCAAAATACACTTTCTACCAGGGCTCATTCAACTAGGTAACTCACTCAGCTAGTTTTGAGCACTTATTTCAAGTCCTCCCAAGGGCAACCCTCAAAACAAAAACTGTTTTGGACCTCATTAACTACAGGTTCAGAAAACTGCTGGGTATCCCTGGGAGGAAAGCAGGCAGGCAGGAATCGCGGAGAACCCAGATCCCGTCCCACAGCCCACCCTACCGATTTTAGTTGCCGAAGGGGGTTTTCAATTAAAACCTTCACTTTCTCAGTCTCCAACAAAGGCTGCCTCTTGCCTCCAAAGCCATTACCCCAGATTGCCAGAGCCGGGAAGACTGACAGCTGAAACGATCGTTTAAGTGGATCCCGCCGTTCTTAAGTTATCTTTCCCACTCTAACCGCCGCCGCCACCCCCGCCCTCCGCAGTTCTTCCAGAAGCCCGATCTTATTCCTCCGCGCCTTCTGAAGGCTGCTCTCGGCGGAGCTCCCTCCCCAAGCCCATTTCCTTCCCTCCCCAGTAATTGCCCTTTTAATTAGCTCAGTCTTTTAACCCTCGCCTAAAGTCCTGCCTCTACGCCATCCAAACCCCCCACCCCAGTGAGACCCGGTCTCAGTTTCGAGCAAGTCTTGATAATTTACGGTTCTTTAAAACTTACAGGCAGCTCTTGTCTCCCCCCACCGAGTCCTTTACCCCACTCCCTTCATTTACACATCCAGGGAGGACAGCACCTTCTCCCTCATTCCGGCAGAAGAACTTCCTTTTTTGAGGGGGGTGGGGGAGTAAATCCTTTTCCCTTCGGACAGCCAAGCTGTCTTTTGTGAAGGAGTTTTTAGTCAAGCTGGCAGCTCTTGTGTGTCCGATCACACTTGGCCAGTAAAAAATTCTATCTATCCTATCTATCTATCTACCTACCTACCTATTTATTTTTCCCTCCCTCAATAATAACGCTATTGCTATAATAGCCTTGTCTCCCTCTTTGCTTGGAAGAAATTGGTGGTGGGGAGAGGAGGGAGACCACAGAGGGGAAAATACATGCACACACTCCCGGAAGAGAGAAGAGGCTGGCGGGGACCGAACCGGACAACCCCGGAGCAGAGCGATCTTAAACAAGAAAGTCGTCAAAGCGGGTCCGCGCGCGCATTCACACGGACATTTTGGGTCCGGCAGGCAAGAGGGCGGCGGGAGTCGCGAGTAAATAAGCCGGTCCTTGGGAAGCTTTGTTGACTTCCGGAGCCGTCCCTTGCAGAGCGAGCGGAGCGGCGCATGTGCCCGTCTCCGCAGAGCAGGCAGGGATCGCGCTCGGTCTCGCCGCTCACCACCCGGCTGGAGGGGGGCTCTTTCCTTTGCGGCTGCCCGACAGAGAGGACGCGCCGGCCGGTGTGTCGGCCAGTCGGCCGCCCGAGCATCGCGGCAGCCCGGCCCTTTTTTTTTTCCTATACCCCCCTCCCACCTCCCCGCCGCCGCATCGCGACCCGCCACCTACCGTCCTCCTTGTCCAGCACCATTGTGGCGGGGATCGGCTGCCTCCGCCGCTCCGTCGCTGGCTCGCCCTCCAAGCCGCCGGTTGCTGATTCCTTCGCTCCGTTTGGAAAGGAAGGCTCGGAGCGCGGTGGAGGGGGGTGGGGGTGGGATGGGGGGACGGGGGACGGGAGGGTTGACGAAGTGGGCCTCGGTTACCGCCGCCTGGCTTCTCCTCCCGGTTCTCTGTCTTCTTAGCTTCCCCCCCGCCCGCCCCCTCTCGCACAGGCAGCCCTCCACCTCCGGCCGAGCCGGTTACACTTGCCCGACTTTTAACCTAGATCGCGCTCAGTTCGAATTACCCGAGGAGGCAAATCCGGACGGGGAGTTGGCTTGGCCGGCGTCTTTCCACCCCCCCTCCCCGGACACCCCTTTCCCCTAAAGCGGCAGAGACAGCAGCGACCACCTCCTCGGAGACTCCTAGCCTTCTGGTGGGTTGCAAATGAATGCCAGTTTGGAGATGGCACGCACGGAGGGGTGGGTAGCGCGGAGTGGGGGGGGGGAGAAAGGCAGGAAGGTAAGGTACGAAGTGGGGGCTCAGCTTCTCCAGTTCTTGCCTTTCCCTTAACCTCCGAACAATAGCAACAACGGTGCCCCTTGATCTTAATGCGCGCCCACAGGATCCTTCCCTAAACCCTCTTTTGCTGTTGCTACTGCGGAGGTAGCATAAGCTTCTAAAGTGCTTTTCTCTGGATTGGAGTCTAAATCTGAAATTATATATATAATTGTTGTTGTTTTTTTAAAAAATGAAGGCAAGAACGGGATGGGAAGATGCGAAGCTATCACTGAAGCAAATGTGCTCGCCTGCTGCCCTCTCTCTCAATTTATGTGCTTGCACTCTCTCCTGCTGCTGAATAAATGCACACATTTCCCAGGGACCCTCAGATTCCCCTGTTAATTAAATCAATTCATTATGCTCAGATCTGATTAGCAGCCCCCTTCCCCCTCTCTTTGAATCAATTATTCAATACACAAACATAATTGCCTGTGCCAGAGGTGTCTAAGTATTAGCTTATTTAACTCCAAGGACACTAATTACCCCTAGGGCAAGGGAACTTTTCTCATTAATTCTGACAAAACACAAAAGCACAGTTAAAGTGGGTGTGTGAGAGAGAGGGGGGGGAAGGGGGGGAGGGAGAGGGGGAAGAGAAAATCAGGAGGGGGAGCATTTATTGCTGAAACACGTGCTACTGTGTAAACTATTGTCATTCTGTCTGTGGCATTCACTGACTCCCTAACTCCCTCCCCTCTACCTTAACTTTCCAGAACTACAGAGGAAAAAAGTCGAGGTGGAGTGAATTTAGAGGGCATGGTGGGCTTAAGGGCTCACAAGGAATTCTTCTGGTTCTTTGGAGGGAGATCAAATTCAAACCACCTCTGTGCTTTGCCTCCTAAAATGTGAAGGGAGAGACCCTGAGAAAATGGCATACTCACCAGACCCAGGAGTAACAGGAATTGAAAGTTTACAGTCTGAAATTCCTGAGGCATTGGTTTCGTACGATTTACCATATAATGGGTTGGATTTTCCATTGGTAGAAACCAGATGCTAGTTCTGTTCATTTGAAAGGAAGACTAGATACAGCTGACATCAAAAATCATAATCAGCATGTGTATACTATTCTTCCCACCCCCCCCTTCCTCTTTCTTTGTCAGACTATTTATAAAAAAGGGTTGGCTTGCTGCTTTCCAGGTCCTTTCATGGGTTTTCTTCTGTGGACTTTTTAAATAGAGCTTGTAATTTATTCTTGCACTCCCCACCCCTTTTTGTGCCAGATTAGGAGTTTTTACTTGCTATTGTCAGAGTCCTCAATATGAGCCGAAGTACAGAAGATACTTTTGTTTGTTTGTTTGTTTTGTTTCCTTAGGCAATGCATGAGCTGATCCATTAATCCATCTGGCTTTCTGTATCAACAAGCTAATATTAACTGTATTCATCCTGGATTTTAGTTTATCCACCAGCACTTCCCACATCTGGCTAGGTTTTCATCTCACTGGTTCAGGATGGTTCCTCTTGATGAAGCACACTCAAATTATCAACAACTTTGAAAGAGGGGGAGATCACTAACTAAAGCCCTTGTATTTTGGTTGGAGGGTTGGTTTTGTTTTTGGCCTG
This sequence comes from Ahaetulla prasina, assembly GCF_028640845.1. Taxonomy (NCBI): domain Eukaryota; kingdom Metazoa; phylum Chordata; class Lepidosauria; order Squamata; family Colubridae; genus Ahaetulla; species Ahaetulla prasina. The sequence goes on from NC_080539.1 coordinate 271,119,807, forward strand.
GTGTCCACAATCCCACATCATTGTATTATTCACCCATGGCAGGACTTCCGTAATTAAATGGGTTCATTTGGCCATGCTTTCCATTATCTTTAAAGCACACCTTGTCCGTATCACTTATAAGCCAAGGAGAGGAGGAAAAAATCCCAGCAAGATAGTTGCCAAGTGAGCTTAACAGAAGTACACTCATTGCTTTTTGCAAGTATAAATATGACTTGGAATACAGCACTGTGTTCCATTAGCTCAGGATGTGTTTCTATGAGCATGAGGATAAAATGTCTTCAGCTTGGTAACACAACAAACCCTGTTAATTTTCTGGTCTTTAATTTTCACTGGATGACATATACTGTATCCACAGGGACCTGACCTGCTTAACTCAACGAATCACATTTTGAAAGAATACAACTGAGCTGGAGAAATACCAAGGCGTGGAGAAATCATTTTGCATTGAGCTCTTTCCCAAGGGGATAACACTTGTAGAGTTGATCCTACATAGCGAACTTTTCTTTCAACTGCTATAATGATTGATCGATATCTAAAGTGGGGGAAAACCTGATTGGATTAAATGTAAATGTATACTATATGAAACCATCCTATGCAAAACCGAATCAATAAGCTCTCTTCCTCAAAATTCCCTGTTCTGAATAACAGCAGTTCCCTCTCCCCCAAGTTTCTGGAAAAGACCATTCTGAACTTTGCTATAAGTGAAGATAGTAAGGATTATATCGGAAAGTAGTGGGGGGAAAAAGAGTGTAAGTGACCATGGAGTTATGTCTTATTTTCAGTGCCTCATGGATGAGAAAATTTATGAGAACTATATAGTCTCAATTGAATAGGATGCAGTTAGATTGGTGACAAGTATGATTTTTTTTTACTCAATAAGTAGATAATCACAGCTAAATTTAGAAGTTACCAAACAGAGGATGGACTATGAATAACAAAACGATGGGAGAAAGTGATTTGTTCTAACAGGTGCAATTACATATTTTGAAAAGAAGCAGATTACAGTGTGATATGCATAGGGTTTAACTGGGCAAATCAAACTTTTTTAGACTAATGGCTGTAGAAAGCATCTAGGTGACCCACCAGATTGGGATCACCAGTAAAAAAATACAATAGGCCAAATCAAGAATAGTAAACAAAAAATAAGTTTAAATTAGCAATAGCAATAACATTTAGATTTATATAACGCTTCCCGGTGCTTTACAGTTCTTTCTATGTGGTTTACAATCTAGGTCATCATTTTACCAACCTCTGAAGGATGGAACACTGAGTCAACCTTGAGCCGGTCAGCATTGAACTGCTGGCAGTGAGCAGAATCAGCCTGCAATAATGTATTCCAACCGTTGCACTACCACCGCTCTAATTAATCCAATTAAACATAGTATGGATTATTCCATATTAAAATGTAAATGTCCTATGGTATAGGTGTTATTTGGGGAGTGGATTTGATGAATGACATATAAATATAAAGGGCCGCGGTGTGGCTCAGGCTGTAAGAAGCCTGTTATTAAAACACAGCTGCCTGCAATTACTGCAGGTTCAAGTCCCACCAGGTCCAAGGTTGACTCAGCCTTCCATCCTTTATAAGGTAGGTAAAATGAGGACCCAGATTGTTGGGGGGGGCAATAAGTTGACTTTGTAAATATACAAATAGAATGAGACTATTGCCTTACACACTGTAAGCCGCCCTGAGTCTTCGGAGAAGGGCGGGGTATAAATATAAATAAATAAATAAATGCTACTTTTTGGCAACTGGTTCATATTTATGACAGCTGCAATATGCTGGGGCCATGTGATTTCCTTTTGTGACTTTCTGACAAGCAAAGTCAATGGGGAAGCCATATTCACTTAACAACCATGTTAACATGGTTAACTACAGCAGTGGTTCACTTAACAACTGTGGCAAGAATGGTTGTAAAATGGGACAAAACTCACTTAGCAACTGTCTTGCTTCACAACAAAAATTCTGGATTCAGTTGCAACCATTTGTTTAGTGACCATTCAAAGTTACAACGACACTGAAAATAGTGACTTATATTGATTGGTTGATTCTCACCCTTCCCCACTACATGATTAAGGAAAAAGAATGCTATTTGGATCCAACTATAAAAGCAAGTTGCTTTCTTCTTTATTATTACTGGTATGACTCCCAGTTTCATGAATAAGTTAGGTTGCATTTATTTCAAATCTAGTAGAATAGAATAGAATAGAATTTTTATTGGCCAAGTGTGATTGGACACACAAGGAATTTGTCTTGGTGCATATGCTCTCAGTGTACATAAAAGAAAAGATACGTTCATCAAAGTACAACATTTACAACACAATTGATGGTCAATATATCAATTTAAATCATAAGGATTGCCAGCAACAAGTTATAGTCATACAGTCATAAGTGGAAAGAGATTGGTGATGGGAACTATGAGAAGATTAATAGTAGTGCAGATTCAGTAAATAGTCTGACAGTGTTGAGGGAATTATTTGTTTAGCAGAGTGATGGCCTTCGGGAAAAAACTGTTCTTGTGTCTAGTTCTGGTGTGCAGTGCTCTATAGCGTCGTTTTGAGGGTAGGAGTTGAAACAGTTTATGTCCAGGATGTGAGGGATCTGTAAATATTTTCACGGCCCTCTTCTTGATTCGTGCAGTATACAGGTCCTCAATGGAAGGCAGGTTGGTAGCAATTATTTTTTCTGCAGTTCTAATTATCCTCTGAAGTCTGTGTTTTTCTTGTTGGGTTGCAGAACCGAACCAGACAGTTATAGAGGTGCAAATGACAGACTCAATAATTCCTCTGTATGAGGAATGATCTCTACATATGATCTATGTACATATATATACATATATATATATGTACATATATACATATATGTACATATGTAGAGATATGTACATATCTCCAAATATGATCTCTACATATGCGTTGAAGATTCACAAATAAGCATGGAGTTTAAATGCAGAATTTTGCTGAGTAAAAAAAGTGAATTCATATTGAATACCACTCCCTAACCAGGAATTAAATGGCACGTGAATCCAGCCTCATAAATTAAGGTTTCGTCAGTTATAGTTTTATATACATTTCTAATTCTATAACCTGGTGGTTAATGTTGGTTCATTGTCAATGAACTTGAGGAGGTTCTGCATTAATTATGAATAAAGCATCAAAACATTCATTTAGGTTGCAGGAGATGTTAAAGCCTTTATTCTGAAGTTTTGTTTTATTCAAATAAACCACTGACAAAAGCAAACACGATTTCATTCTTTCAATATGTTAAAGCAGAGAGAAAGATTTCACAAAATTGCACACCAACTCACTTCAGCCATGACTTGGGGGTTTTAGATTATTTTTCCATGTTATGAATTACTTTGATGTTTTATTTGTTTGATGAATTTATTCATCATTTTCTTACTTAGAATATTTGTTTGTATTCAGCATACCAACTTTTATTTATTTATTGGAGTTTTAGCCTGTTGCACTAATGCACATCTCAGGGGTTTGCGAGAAATAAAAACATCCATAGTACAAGTAACATAGTAATAAAAGTGACCACAAAAACAAGACTGATAATTAATGTAAAGCAGTATCCAAACAATTCCTTCAGTGCATCTCTAACTAAATCGTTAAAAATTCTTGGGAGAGACACCTACTTTTAGCTTGCTTCTGGAAGGCCACCAAATTCAGGACAAGTCTGACCTCCAGTGGACATCTATAACATGGAGGCCATAATGGAGAAGTATTTCCTCCAAGCATTGACATCTGCATCCCTCTGATTTCATGGTAGTGAGGAACTGTCAACAATTTTCCAGGTTGTTCATATTGGATGAAGAAAAGTATCTCAGCACCAAGCCATATAGAGTTGTATAGGTTAAAACAAGGATCTTAAACTGCACTCAGAAGCCTATTGGTAGCTATCTTGGCACCTGTGGACAGGTGTCATATGTTAATAATATCTCAAATAGAAAGCTAGACATATCACATTTTCAACCAAGTATAATTTCCAAGTATTTTTAAAGGTAGCCCTATGTCGATCACATTACAATAGTCCAACTGAGTGATGATGAGAACATGAATTACTTTGCAAGGTCCTTCTACCAAGGTAGGGCTAGAACTATCAGACCAGGTGGACATATGATCTCCTCTCTAGTGCTACCTCCTCATCAGCAGTAGCATAAATCCAGGATGACTACTAAGGCATGGAGCTGTTCACTCAATGACGGTACAATCCTTTCAAGTATAGTGGCCTGCCAGCGGCCAGCAGAACTGGCAGCAGATTTGGACAGTGAGGAGGTTGGGGAACATGGACCAGTCCTGGAGTCTAGGGAAGGCTCTGATGAGGGCTCTGCATTGGAGGCAGAGAGAGGGCCAGGGCCGGATGCCGGTTATAAGCTACCTTCAGAGTCAGACATCAGTGAGGCAGATGAACAGCTGGAACCTGTTCCCAGTGTGCACATACACAGAGTTGCCAGATGAAGGGAACAGCTAAAGAACAAGTGTCGACTTGGGAGTAAGGCCACAAGTGGACGATGAATGGCCCCTCCCAGAGGGAATAAAAGAGGAGTGAAAGAGGAGTGGAGTTTGCAGGAGACAATTAGTTCGCCTAATTGGTTTTGTGACTCTCTGAGACTCTTTGCCAAGTTTTGAAGATATGGGCCTGGCAGCTTTCCAAGCCAGATAAGGTCTGTGTCTGTAAATTCTCCCTTGAAAGACTTTGCTGAAGGTGAATGCGAGGAATTCACTGTTTGTTTAATACAAGGGGTTTTGTCAGGGACCAGGATTCTGCTTTGTGCTTTTTGGGGAAGCCTAGGTCAAAATATCAAGAGACAGCACTGAAGGTGGCAGAGAACCTTGATAAACAAAGCAGCAACTTTGTTTTGCTTAGACTCAACTACAACTGGTTTATTCCCATTCAGACCTTGACACCTCTAAATAGTGGGACATGTCTTTGACTACCCTGCCACTGTAGTCCAGGTGGTGGTATATAATTGGGTGTCAGATTGATGCTACCATCCTCTGAGCAGACAGGTGATCTTTCTTGGTAGTTTCACGTAGATGCTAAAAGTAAGAAGCTGGGATCAAAATCTAGATCACTCCACATATAAGAGGCCACTGAGCTGACCTCAGATTAAAATTAACATTAAATATCATAGATCTTTTAGATGCTGATTCAAACCAAAGCAGGGGTTAAATCCAGAAAGTTCTGACAGGTTCTGGAGAACTGGTAGCAGAAATTTTGAGCAGTTCGGAGAACAAATACCACCTCTGGCTGGCCCCAGAGTAGGGTGGGAATGGAAATTTTGGCAATATCCTTCCCCCAGGAGTGGGGTGAAATGGAGATTTTGCAGAATCCTTCCTCTGTCACGCCTACCAAGCCACACCCACCAAGCCACACCCACAGAACCGGTAGTAAAAAAAATTGAATTTCACCACTGGACCAAAGAGAAGGTTTGAAAAGAATATTCCAAAACCTGGGAACAAATCAGATGAAGACCCTTTGGTGTTCTCCCATTTGGTGGAAAGATAGGTTTCCAAGAAAGGACAAATTGGGCTTTAATGGTTCATAGTGATACTTGGGTCAAGTAAGCAAATGACAATCAGTGCAGATCTTTCAGGAAAGGCATCAGAAGCTCCTATATCTTGCACAATTAACAGTCTGGTTGCCACCTTTGGGGTGTTTATTATTACATTTATTCTCCATTCTAAATAGTTCATTGAAAGTGTTGACACAGTATGCATCCACCATAAAAAAAAAAGGCCAATAACATTTTAGGAATGATCGTAAAGCTGCTTCTGAAGTTTATCTGCTGATAAACTTCCTTGGGCAGTTGGTTGGTCACTGTGAGAACAGGCTGCTGAGCTAGATAGACAGGGTTCCAATTCAGCAGGCACTGCTTATGTTCTTATGGCCTTTTTGTACTTAACATTGGCTTATAACAATTAAAGAAGGTACAAAGAATTAAACACAATAGTAAAATCACTGCAGTAAAAATCAGCGTTAAAATTAAGATCATTTAAATGAATTAAAATGTAGAAGCTAGATGAACACATATGGTTTTGCTGTTTTTCCAGTACAATTTTTGCACCATTTACTATTTCTGAATATTTTTCTCAAGGGCAGCCCCACAGCAGTGCAACCAAGGTGGGATGCAATGAAAGGGTAGAAAAGTTTGACCAAATTCAACCAGTTTGGGAAGTTTCACATCTGCTCTAGACTGGGGGTCTCCAACCTTAGTAACTTTAAGGTTTGTGGACTTCAACTCCCAGAGTTCCTCAGCCAATGGCTGAGGAACTCTGGGAGTTGAAGTCCACAAACCTTAAAGTTACTAAGGTTGGAGACCCCCAGTCTAGACAAAATTCTCTATTTGGCATTATTAAAGAAAACGTTTGGGGGAAGGAAAAGATGTATCCAACATCTTCTAATGCATATCTTAGTCCAATATTTCTCAACTTTATCTTAACTTTAAGATATATGGACTTCAACTGTCAGAATTCCCCACTTAATATGCTGGCTGGGGAATTCTGGGACTTGAAGTTCACAGGCCTTAAAGTTTTCTCAGTTGAGAAACCAAGTTAATCTCTTAACCACTCTGCTGCATTGGCTCTCTTGTAGTTATATAGTAGCATCAATTAGGCCAAACTGTTGCATTTTTTTAATTTACCTGTAAAGAAAATGAAAACAATACCACAAAATTCAGCCTCAGCTGAGAAAGAACCAAAGTATGGTTATAAGTCTCATGGGATTTATGTGAACACTGAAATATTGTCTTGGATAGCAGCCCTTGTGATCTGGGGCTGAACATGCCCCCAAATTGACCACATTTAATTGCATGTGACAGTTAGCCTTGTTTATGAAAATTGACTCCATGGCTTGAAGTAAAGGCAGTTTGAAATGTTAAGTTTAGAATAGTTTTGGTAAAATTGCCCATGTTTTAGCAACAGCTTTCCTTCTGATATTCTGAAAAATACAAGATGAAAGACAACTCATAACACTAACTCTCTAGAGGATATGTTTGCAATGTCTTTCTAACATAAGACTGGTACTTCTGTTTTTAAGCTGTGAAATCTTGTGAGTTTACTGGGAATTCACCGGTATTAAAGGAACTAAAGAAAGTAGCATTGGTATACCTCCCTGAACGGGGTTGTGTTAGTACATTGGATATTGGATTGAATTAAAGTCTCTTTAGGGATATTGTAAAAAGAATAAAGGCAAATGAGCATCAGTGACTTACACAAGGGATGCCTCCAGGGCCACATGCACTGTGAGAGAGAGAGGATTGGCCTCCAGAGTAACTTCTGATAATGTTGCTGAAGGTGTTGCTAAAAATGGTACCATAGTTCCTTGTTGTTTAGTGGTGGGAAACACCCCCACTAATTTTAAATGCAGCTCATCCCTCAAAAATGAAGAGTTGTCCCCATTCAATGGAAGGCTACCTACCCTAAGGGAAGTATTATATAATCATTACTTATGCTTAATAGGTTTCCTTTTCAAAACCAATTTAGGCCAAGACATTAAAATAGTATCCCCTACATAGTCTAATAATGCAGTTCTAGGAACAAACACAACTACCAGGATAACAAAACTAGTGTCAGATCAGTGGCATTTTGTGGGCGATATTTGTGGCCTTACATATTAATAGTGGAAAGCAACTTGGCTAGGGAATTGTAAAATCTTCTGATGTACACAATTGGAATGAACTTTGGAAATCATCTAATCTAAACACACACCCAGTACAGGAATCCAGGACTAATGCATCACTGACTGATGTCCATGTAGGAAAATGTCCATCTAGGAAAATGTCTATGGAGATTCTCAGTCATCCAGGTCATGGTTGTCCCAAAGGTGCTTTTTTCAAGAGGCAACTGGACTTTCTGGTTTTTCTTTGAAGATGTTTCGCTTCTCATTCAAGAAGTTTCTTCAGCTCATCTTGGATGAGAAGCGAAACATCTTCAATGAAAAACCAGAAAGTCCAGTTGCCTCTTGAAAAAAGCACCTTTGGGACGCCATCTAGGAAAGGAGAGTCCACCAGCTTCCAAGGGAGTGTGTTACACTATAACAGTTCTTAGACGTTAAGATTTTTGATGTTTATCAATATTACCTCACCATTTATAGGTAGTCCCTGGTTAACAACTACTGGTTCAGCGACCATTTGAAGTTATGACAGCACTGAACAAATGGTATTTACAATCAATCCTCAAAGTTCTGGCTGACTGAGAACTCCCATGGCTATGTGATCACAATACTGCTGGTTGACAATTGGCTCATACTTGATGGTTGCAGTGTCACATGTCATGTGATAAGCATTTGCAAATTTTCTTGCCAGCTTCCCAAAAGCAACGTTAATGGGAAAGCTGGCAGGATCAGTTACAAGTCACTCTGGTAAGATGCTTGCCTTCTAGTGACTTCTTACCCTGAGGAGCCAAACCCGCTCATCCTCTGCCACCTGGCAGCAGCCACTTACCTGCCTGCTGACATGTTTTGCAAACCACCTGGAACTTCTGATTTCCTGTTGGCATCCTCATTGACTTTGCTTGTTGGAAGCCAGCAAGAAATTGTGAGGAGAGCTCTATTAATGACAGCAATGGAGAGCACCAAGATTACTGTCGCTAAATGATACAGTCACATGGCGTTGTGCTTGTTGACTGCATCACTTAATAATGGAAATTCCAGTCTCAATTGCCATGATAACCTTAGTACTAGCTGTAAGTAATGTTTTGTCTTTTGGAACAAGTTCACCACATCTTCTACATGATAGACCTTAAGTTTTTTGAAGGCAGCACTCATGACTTCCCACCATCTCCAGGCTAAGCTTTTAACTTTACTTCACATGTTTTTCTTCTATTATCTTAATTGTCCTCCTCTGAACAGTCTCTAATTTGTCAGCTCTTCCCTATATTGTGGTGCCTAAAACTGATTATCCTGATCTTGACATTTAGGATTGTGCTGTTGTTGTTGTTTTACATGGCTGCATTTCAGACAGTCTTTGATTTACAGCCATTTGTTTAGTGATCATGCAAAGTTACAACAGCACTAAAAAAATTGAATTATGACTATTTAACCCACCTATGACTGTTGCAGCATCCCCATGGTCATGAGATCAAATTTCAGACAACTGGCATGCATTTATGACAGTTGTAGTGTCCCATGGCCATGTGATCAATTTAACAACTGCAGTGATTCACTTAACAACAATAGCAAGAAAAGTCATGAAACAGGGCAAAACTCACTTAACAATTGTGTTGCTTAGCAATGAAAATTTTGGGCTCAATTCTGATCGTATGTTGAGGACTTCCCTGTGTACCGTAGACTCATATCCAGCTTATCCAGCACATTCAGATGCATTTTTTTGTACATAATTTTAATACAGCTTTTAAACAAGAAGATAACACTATTACAAACTAATCTAAAGGATATAGGAAAAAAGAAAAAGAAATAACTAAAAGCAAAAGCAAAAGTGCAAGAAAGGATTTTTTAAAAAAGAAAAATAGAAAAGAAAGAAAAAAGATAAAGTGGCTACTGATAGTCTTCACAGCAATTATAACAGAGGTGGGTTTCAGCAGGTTCTGACCAGTTCTGGAGAACCGGTAGTGGAAATTTTGAGTAGTTTGGAGAACTGGTAGTAAAAATTCTGACTGACCCCACCCCCATCTATTCTCTGCCTCCCAAGTCCCAGCTGATTGGGAAGAAATGGGGATTTTGCAGTAACCTTCCCCTGCCATGCCCACCAAGCCACGCCCACAGAACCGGTAGTAAAAAAAATTGAAACCCACCACTGAATTATAAGTACAAATAGACCCCCCTCTCTCTCTAAAGAGAGAGATCCAACTTTGGCAACTTTAAGATCTGTGGACTTCAACTCCCAGAATTTCCCAGCCAGCCATGTTTGCTATTCTCCCTAGTTTTGTTTCATCTGCAAATTTATTAATGGTATTTTCTAACCCCCTTATTCAAATCATTTCTATTGATCAGTACAGAGTGTAGAATGGAGCCACATGTTATGCTATCTGACCCTTTCGAGCTGACATGGGAACATGCACGCTTGTTTGGTACAATTCTTCAACATATTTTGCACCTAATAGTAGCACAACCCAATCCACATTTTGCCATCTTCTGTTTTAGAATCTCATAGGGACTTTGTCAAATGCTTTGCTGAAATCAAGGTACCATCATAGTTCCCATGGATGGCTAAGCTGCTCACTCAATCATAATAGAACATAGTGCTTTGACATGATTTATTCTTGATAAACTTATGCTGGCTCCTGCCAAGTAATATGTTTTCTCCTAAGTGCTCACAAATTGAAGGCTTATTAAGAACAAAGAGTTATATTAATTGCAGAGGGATACAAATGTAATGACTGATTAATCCATCCTAGGGTTTACTTGATATTAATTTCAAGCTGATTGGCCTGTAGTTACCTGAGTCTTTTCCTCCACTCACCTCTTTGAGGATAGGAACAATGCAGGTACTCCTTGTCTTACAACCACAATTGAGTCCAAAATTTCTGTTATTGAGATGGTCGTTTTTTGTTTTTGTTTTTGTTTACATTTATATCCCGCCCTTCTCCGAAGACTCAGGGTGGCTTACAGTGTATAAGGCAATAGTCTCATTCTATTTGTATATTTTTTTACAAAGTCAACTTATTGCCCCCCCAACAATCTGGGTCCTCATTTTACCTACCTTATAAAGGATGGAAGGCTGAGTCAACCTTGGGCCGGGCTTGAACCTGCAGTAATTGCAGGCTACTGTGTTCTAATAACAGGCTCTTAACAGCCTGAGCTATCCCGTTAAGTGAGTTTTGCCCCATTTACGACCTTTCTTGCTACAGTTGTTGGGTGAAGCGCTGCATTTGTTAAGTTAGTAACATGGTGGTTAAGTAACTCTGGCTTCCCCATTGATTTTGCTTATTAGAAGGTCCCAAAAGGTGATCTCATGACCCCAGGACAATGAAACTGACATAAAAGACTTGCCAGTTGCCAAGCATCCAAATTTTGATCACGTGACCAATCGGAATGCAGCAATGGCCGTGTGAAAAATAGTCATAAGTCACTTTTTTCAGTCCCATGGTAACTTTGAACAGTCACTAAATTAATGATTATAAGTCAAGGACTACCTGTATTTCCTTTTCTTGGACCCTCTGACATTAGGTCCGTCTTCATGATTTCTTAAAGATCACAGAAATGGGCTCTGAGATAACACCAGCTAGTATCTTTAAGAACTGCCCAGAGTCCCAATTGGGCAGCATGAAAATGTAATAGATTATTATATATAATTGGTTTGGCTCTACAGCCTTAAGCTCATTTATTAATTTGAATGATTTATATAGCCGCCTATCTCATAACAGTGACTCTAATTACCATTTTATTCACCTTGGATTGCCACTCCCTTCTTTTGTTAATTTCAATTAGATCCATTTCAATAGGGTTCCCACTTTTGGAAAACACAAGCAGAATAGCAGTTGCAGAGTCCTGCACTCTGAATTACTCTTGCAATGGGTCCACTTTGTGCTTTCTCTTCTTTTTATTGCTGACATAATCCCAAAATGCTATTTTTGTTGCTTTTAGCTACTGTTGAGTAAAGCTCTTATGCTTTAACCTTTCCAATTTAATTTCTGCAGGTATTAACTACTTGATGGTACACCTGCTTGGTGATTCCACCCACCTCCTATTTTCTATGCATGAATTCTGCACATGTATTTTCTATACATGCAATTCATAGTGTGTCAAAAGTTCCCTATACAACCATAACACTTTCCTAAACTGCCCTTGTTCCCCCCCTCCCACCCCATTCACTGGAATAATGTGCACTTGTAGTTTGAGTATCTTCTTTCTGAAAAGATCCCAGCTTTCCTTGGTTTTAAACTGAGGATTTCTGTCCATGGGAACCCACCTAATTCTTTTCTAAGCCTGTTGAAATTGATTCTCCTGCAAAGTCTTAAGAACTTGTTTTGTACTTTCTTGAATCCCAAGATGACATGGTCATTTTTCTAAAGGTCTCATTGGCTCATATATTACTTCTTTCATGTACCTGGGATGGGCATAGAGCCTGGGCTATCATATTAAATAAGCAAACCTCTCAGCCCAGACTCATGTGATGAAGTGGATGTCTTTACATCGCTTTTGAGTCCTGATGGAATTAGAATGAAGCCAGGACCAAGAAATCTATTCTATCTTCAAATGTTCCAGCAGAAAAATACGTGGAACAGAAATTTATAAGTAAGGAACTATATTCGTATAATGATACCTTTCAATATTAAAGTGCACAGTATGTATAAAGAAGGAAAGAGGTATACTTCATCTAGCTTGTTATTTTTCACAAATGCATTTGTTGCATGAGTTTCTTGCTCACTGTAATCATGCTGTAAGTAATGGTCCTATTATAGCTGGAGGTCGGGAGATCAAGATTCATGTCAAAGCAAAGGGATCTGGAATCATGAGAAGGGTCATGCTGAGGGACATTTTATCAGATTTGGTGGGCATGTAAAAATTCATTTGGGATATAAATACATGCATTCATTCAGAAGATTTTAAAGGCTGAGGTACAACTGAGACCAGATAATTTTCTTTTGGGATTAATGGAGAAGGAACTAGGAAAAAAAGTCACAATTAGTTTTTATATAGGACAATTGCTGGGAGGCTATTATATACTGAAAAAAAGAAAGGCTTGACACTACCTACAACAGGAGAATAGTTGTTGAAGATGATGGAAACCATGGAGAGGGCTAAATCTCTTTGAGTACAGTAAAAACAATAACTATATTTATGGTCAACTGGAAAACTCTTATAGACTTTTTGCATGAAACAGGAAAAAATGTAGTTATGATGTGGTTCTGAAGATTAGAAAAAATGGATAGTAGAAAAAAGAGAAGGGTTTTTTTTGTAATTATAGAATAAGGAATAATTTTATAAATGTACTTATATTTGCTGCAAAGGAAATCAGAAGCTTCTTTCCATTTTTCCTTTTCAGTTCTTTTCTGTACTTTTGCTTTTCTTCTTGCTTCCTTTATTGCTTCTGTGCTGTATTCATTTGTGTTAGTTTTTATGTGCTTTGTAAAACTTTTAATAATATAACTGTAAAGGACCATGCTGAAATGGGTTCATCTTATCTTGCATACTGTGGCACACAGTGGTCAACCAAAGGTATTCAGATATGATAAATTTAACCAGCATGGAGAGGAAGATGATAGATTTCTTTCCATTGTTGCTCCTTAGCAACTAGTTATCTAAGACTTGTGATCTAGAAGGTAGTGATTCAGGAGATATCACTGATAGCCCACTTGTCTTTGCATTGGTCCAGTTCCCCTTTTAAAATAAATCAAATAGTCACCATCCTTTCCTTGAGAGCAAATTCTATATTTTAAGAATGGGATGTCTAAGAGCCCAGCAGAAACAAGAATCCATTTATTTTCCTAGTCAATACACCCATCCATGTGCTTAATTATGATTATTATGAAGTAGTCCCAAGGCACCTTTTGAAATGTTGGAACCCAGATATGGTTAGTAAGTCACCTGACACATCTGTTTTCCAGTTTCAGGTTAATATGTGTGTGTGTGTGTTGGCTTTTGATGTTCACTTGAGTATTACAGTGCCTTTATTCCCACTTAGCTTAAATTTTAAGACTGTGGATCTTTTTGATCCAGAAACAGCACGAGGTGGGGAGGGAAAGAACACCATTGCAAGTTGCTGAGAGGAAACATCGTTACTTTAGCTGGGCAAAGTACAGATTTCCTCCCACACCTAAAATTCAAAAACTAAGTCTCGAATGTAGCGTTTGAAAAGATAACCAGCATTTGACAGGTGGAAGCTCAGCAGTTTGTCAACATTCCATTGGAAGGCTTAGAGAAAGCTGTATAGTGTGCATATTGTCAATGATTCATAACAGACAATAGTTGTGCTGAGATGGGGATAATATTGATTGAAGACTGTGGGAGAAGCTTTTTAGAATTTCTTAAAAGAACAAACAAACAAACAAACAAAAAACAATAGCCACAAGCAGAAATAGTGGGATGCATTTGCCTTAATTGTTCTTAAAAGTTGTTTCTCTCCTCTCTTTTCAGTTGAGAGCCTGCCCTGAAATGTTTGCTGTACTTTTGATATTGGAGAAGCTTCTATTATATAGGTATAATAAATATATTTGTATTGGAAACCAGAATGGCAACATTGGCAGAGTGTTTGTGGAATGCTTGCAGTCCATCATCTAAACCTTTACTCATCAGGGAAACTCCATGTTGAATTGTTAGGTTAAGATACCATTTCCCAGTGCTGTAGCTCTATGAAGGCTTTAGTGCAGGGGTCTCCAACCTTGGTCCCTTTAAGACTTGTGGACTTCAACTCCCAGAGTTCCTCAGCCAGCTTTGCTGGCTGAGGGACTCTGGGAGTTGAAGTCCACAAGTCTTAAAGGGACCAAGGTTGGAGACCCTGCTTTAGTGGGTAACATAATCTTCTCCATAAAAAGTTTGTAACATTATTAAAATATGGAACCAGAGTAGTGTATTCACAAATCAGCTGAACGTAACCTATTACTGGATAAACCTTTTGCAAGACATGCTCATCCTGCACTAAAATTTGGCTTTGAATTGCAAAAAAATCTGCCTGGATGCTTATTATTGCTTCAGAGAGAGAGAGAGACATTTCAGGAATAAGCATCTCTTCCTTTCACCTGGATACAAGTAGTGGTGGGATTCAGCCGGTTTGGGCCGGTTCGGGCAAACCGGTAGTTAAATTGCTGGCTGGCCCCACCCCTATCCTCCCCACCCCTTCCAGGAGTCTCTATGTACCCCATTTTGGCTCCCAGGTAAGTGCAGGAAGGCCTACTAGGCCCAAAATGGGGCATGGGGTTGTGTGGTGCGCCCCCCACGCAGCCCATTTTTGCTCCCAGGAGTCTGCAGAGAGGCCTTCTAGGCCCAAAATAGATGCTGGAGGAGCGGCACATCCCCTCCGCAGCCCATTTGTGATCCGGGGGGGTGCAGTAGGCTGAGTGCTGCCTGCCATACCCCTGGTCATGCCCACCATGGCCACGTCTACCCAGCTGGTCATTAGGGCAGAGAACCGGTTGTTAAATTATTTGAATCACACCACTGGATACAAGCTGTTTCAACAATGTGACACAAATATCTTGGAAGTGAAAAACAAACAAATTCATACTGAGGCAAAACTTGTTTCAAGCCAACGTTAGTTTTAAGAAAAAGTACGCTAGTTTTCAAGTTTCCATCAGTGTTAAACACCTTTAATATGTATACACATATACATACTCAATTACAAAGACGCATACACAAACAAAAAGGGGGAAGGAAGGTGAGAAGAAAGAAAATAGAACATTTTCTTTTCCTCTGCCCTTTATTATTTTTAAATTAATATAGTCCAGTTTAGGTGAAGAGTTCTTGAATGCTGCTGATCTGAGGTCTAAACTGACCTCAGCAACTTAATCCCAGAAGGACAGCTTTCATTGGAACATTAGAAGAAATATCATGACAGCAGGAATAACCCTTGTTCAGTGACTGAATGTCCTGTTCTGGAAATCCTGAAGCAAAACCTAAAGGAACAGTTATGAATATTCTTTATTTTAGCAAGGAATCAGACAAGAAACCTTATATGTTTACAGTTCTGTGCTTTTATTTCAAATATTTATATGCCACTTATTAACCTTTTAAAACAGTTCCCAGGTAGAGTCAATTAACAACCATGAAAAGTCAATTTAAAAAAAAATGTTTGCCGAGGCAGAGGTTAAACTAAGGCGGTAAGCTCAAGGACTGAAACTATTGGCCCAAGGAAAGTATCTGGAATTCCTCAGCCTTGCTTAACCATGCAGCAAATTGCATTTCTGAAGCAAGTGTTTCAGGGAACATGAAAGTGATGCAAGCGATCTAAAGTCACTGTGGTTTCCTCCTCTTAATGCTTTTACAGCTCTTCTTTTTCTTCTTGCCACTCATCTTTTGCCGGACTGCTCTTCAGTTGTCTGGAAGGGTCTTTTGCTCCTTCTGATTCATTCTCCCTTTGAAAACATTTTCTTCTAATAACTTAACTTTTATTTTTTACATTTAGTAAAACTATTGTTCTCTTTTCTTCCCCTATAATTGAATGCTTCCTTAGGATCATATGTCTTCAGTTTTATGCAGGGATGGGATTCAGCCAGTTTGAACCGGTTTGGGAGAACCGGATGTTAATTTTAATCTGGTTCGCTGAACCAGTAGTTGCAAGGACCGACTGACCCCGCCCCACCCCTCCCACCTCTCCCAGGACCCTCTACGTGGCCTGTTTCGGATGCCAGGCAAGTGCAGTGCCCAGATAGAGGCTCTGGGAGGGTGAAAAATGGGCCTCCCGGACCCATTTTTTGGCCTCCAGCAGGCCTTTTCCCAGAGGCTCACGGAAAGCCGCCAGAGCCTGGGGAGGACAAAAAAAGGGCCTCCCGGAAGTACTGGAAGTCTGGAAATAGGCCTGTTTCTGGCCTCTGGAGAGCCTCCAGAGCCCAGGGGAGGCTGTTTTCACCCTCCTGGAGGCTTGAGGAAAGCCTCTGGAATCTGGGGAGGGCAAAAATGCCCCTCCCCTGCCACGGTGCAGGAGGCCGAGTAGACCATGTCTACCATGGCCATGCCCACCCATGCAGAAAATCAGTTGCTAAAATTTTTGAATCCCACCCCTGGTTTTATGCCAGTATTGTTTGACCTCAACAAGATTTGGCAAGTGTCACTGCCCCCCTCCTCTGTGTCCTCATTCCTTCCCAGGTTCTGCAATCTATCACTGAATTATACAGCAATAGCAATAGCACTCAAACTTATAAACTTATAGAGTTACTTCACAGTGCTTTACAGCCTTCTCTAAGCAGTTTACAGAGTCAGGGTATTGCACCCAACAATCTGGGTCCTCATTTTACTGACCTCAGAGGGATGGAATGATGAGTCAACTTTGAGCCAATAAGAATCAAACTGCTGGCAGTTAGCAGAATTAGCCTGCAATACTGCATTCTAACCATTGTGCCATCACAACTCTATACATATCGACTTTCCATTTGTTGTAATTTTTAAAAAGATAATGGAGGTGAGAGAGTCACATTGGCAATGGAGGTGAGAGAGTCAGAAGGAAAGAATATATGTACTGAAGGAGAACTGAAAGCTAACACAAGCAACATGTACTGCATTATCATCACCAGTGCTGGAAAGGCATTTGATCAAAGCAGAATTCAAAAACCAAGAGAAGATTCAGAACACAGAATAATAGAGTTGGAAGGGACCTTGGAGGTCTCCTAGTTCAATCCTCTGCATAAGCAGGAGACTCTATTCCATTTTAGATAAATGGTGGTCCAGTCCCTTCTTAAAAGCCTCCAGTGTTGGAGCACCCACTGATTGATTGTTCTTATTGTCAGGAATTTTCTCCTTAGTTCTAGGTTGCTTCTCTCTTTGTTCAGTTTCCATCCATTGCTTCTTGTCTTGCCTTCTGGTGCTTTGGTGCTTCTTTGTGGTAGCCCCTCAAACGTTGGAACACTGCTAACTTGTCAGCCCTAGTTCTTCTTTTCACTAGAGTAGACATACCCTGTTCCTGCAACTGCTCTTCATATGTTTCAACTCCCCAATCATCTTTGCTGTTCTTCTCTGTACTCTTTCCATAGTCCTCAACATCTTTTTTATATTTTATAACATAAATAATATATATTATCTTTATATAATATTGTGACCAAAATTGGATGCAGTATTCCAAGTGTGGTCTTACCAAGGCCTTCAAAATGCCCCCAGGAGATGGGGAATCTCCAATCCACCAGCCTATCAAATTACAATTTATAAACATTGTTGAATGATAAGAATTGATAGGATGTAGAATTAATCAACAGCTAAAAGAGACAGGATCTTGGCATTGCATTTTGCATTGGCATCCTTCAGTCTCAAAAGACTATGGTATCGTGCTCTGGAAAGAGATCCTAAAACAGCATCTAGCGTGGCTAAAAAGGCCAATTCAAGAGTGGCAATCCCTTCTACACTGAGGGCAGATACATTCTGTCCCCTGCCCAGCCCCCAGATTTTGCTGGTTCCGGGACTGCCTCTTTGCCTCAGCCTGCTGAACAAATGTCTCTTTGAATTGGAGAAGGCCTCCAAGCTGAACGATGGGAGGTCAAGGTTTCCCAGTTGTTAATGTCCATTCCCAGGGCCTTTAGGTCCCTCTTGCAGATATCCTTATATTGCAGCTGTGGTCTCCCTCTGAGGCGCTTTCCCTGCACTAATTCTCCATAAAGGAGATCTTTTGGAATCCGACCATCAGCCATTCTCATGACAGGATCTGTTGTGTCTCGCCCGCTCCCCCTGCCGCAGCCGGGCCCCTCTTATCTCCTGCCAGACGCTGATAGTGCTGAAGAATGTCCTGGCATGCCTCCAGCCCCCAGCCCTGGCACCATGCCCAGACAGGCCGAACAAACAAACCTCCCTCCGATAGCATGTGCGCCTGAAGCCAGCCACGAGCTAAGATTACCAATAGCTGGAGACGAAACGATGCAATGGATAGACCCACGCTTCCGGAGAATGGAGAGGCGACGTCACCAAAAGGAAGGGAGGGGCAGGCCTGGATAAGTGCTGAGTCATGGAGCCACACCCCATGGCCTATATAAGGGATCTGCTTTCTGGCATTCTCTGAGTCAGGCAAAGTCTAACTTGGATTGCTGAAGTCACTTCCTGGTCTCCTGCCTGCCTTGAGAACTCTGATAGGACTTTGGCAGAGCTCCAGAGGCACGCTTGATACGGACTTCCCCGACCCGGCCGTCAGCGGAGGAGTGGGACACGACAGGATCACTGCCCCTGAAATAAAGAAATGGGATGTTAAAGGCTCTCATTTCTGATTTTGTTTGTCTCATAGACTAATCACAGGTTCTAGTAACAGATTCTGGCCTTGATAGGAAGCACATCTGAACTTATTAGTAAAGGTTAGGAGGAATTCTAAAGGTAGTTCCAACAGCATTCTAAATATAATAATTATTTTCAAGTGAGCAGCCTGATAGTTACTGAAATAAAATTCTCAGTCATAAGAAGTTATGATAAAACAAAACATCCCTTAATTCTAAACATTATAAAAATAAGGTAAAACTAGGGTGAACTACATTGCATAGTGCACTTATTGTGAATTTGTGCTATAAATACCCTTGCAAACTATCTGTAGCACTTTGAAGGTATCTCTAATTTGCATAAATATAATTAAATATTTATAGATCAGTAGATATAAAGGTGCATTTAAAAATAATTACTAAAATGCCTTAAAATACAAACCTCTTTCATATCTTCTAATTAATTCAAATTATTGGGCATTGGCTCTTACAATTTAAATATTAGATAAAAAGTTGCTAACTGTCAATTGCAAATACTAATATAACTTGTAGAGAGAGAAGATGGAGTTGAAATGCTGCTTTAAACTCAAAGTCTATGGAATTAGATTAGAATGAATATTATTCATCTGTGCAACCACCCACCCACCCACCCACAAACACAAAAACCCTTTTATTTAATTTTTGGGCTGCTCATGGATTTTTTAAATCAAATGTTACAAGCACAAGACATCTGTAATGTGATTTTGAGAAGAGGAACTAGATTCACCAGCTTATTTCATAAGATAATCAGCTGGTATGATGTGCAGAAGCTTTTGGCATACTCTTCTGTATAATTCCTCCCCATTTTAATAAACGTGGAATATTTTTGTATATCTGTTTTCTCATAATAATTTCATTTCCCAAATGCGATATGCTAGAAATCTCAATCTGTCTACCTATCGTGATTTCTTTAATCAAATTAAAATTAAAAGTATTTTTGTAAAGTATTTCTCATTGTTCAAACATAATTTTGGATTGATGGATAGGAAACTTGCTTTGGCTATTGGGATGACTCCCATGTATCAGATAAATGGGTTGCCCTTTAAAGATGGTTAAATTATCAGATGCATGTTGGCTATTTATTCCAAACCCCCCTCCCCTCTTAAAGACATATCATACTGTATTCATTTTTTTCACTTGGTTAGAAGAATATTTGGGGCACCTGGACAAGGACATAAGCTGTGTGGGTATTATTTCAGAGAAATAATCAACCAACTGTTCATACATTCACCTTCTACCTCAAAATTGCTTGTATGTGTTTTAAGTGCTTATTGGAACATCAGCACACCCAATCTGTTTACACAGTAATAACACCATCTTTGCCATTCATGGTTTATGCAGCCTGAAGCCACAATCCAAAATACACTTTGGAAATTTATAGCATCTTCTAGAGTCACCCAACCATTGCTATGCCCAAATAACATAATCCAGACAGGCTTTATATCATTCTTCAATGGCTGGGTGATGCAATAAAGCATTAAAAGTCACTAGTGTGGAAATGACCTAAGGCTACAATCTCATACCTGCTTACTTCAGAGTAAACAATCATTGAGATATATTTCTGAGTAAACATATGTAAAATTGTACTGTTAATGTTTGGGGTTGAATCCAGTGTTTGTGCAGGAATGGAAGCATACATTCCATTAGGAGAAAGAATTTGAGTCTATTGGAAACTCCTTCACTGATGAAAATGACAGGGACATTCAGTTTTGTCGGTTCCTTTTTCTTTTACTCCTCACAAATTTTACTATGCTGCTCAACTGCGGCAGGAATTTCCTGAGAGGAATGAGTGAAGAACAACACCACAATGTACCTCACAAGTATATGCTCTCAGCAAGATCACCCAAATCATGAAGCCAGCAAGAACCTACTGTATAGTGGTCAGCAGCAATATAAGTAAATGCTGAAGTGACAATGATAAAGGCATTGTTTTATATAATACCGCATAAGAGAAGGCTTTATGAGGAAAAAAATGAATAAATATAAAGTGATCGGTGCCCCCCCCCACAGGTTAGGTAGCACTCAACGTGCTACTGAGGGACAGCAGAAGATCTTTTACAGTATTAATGATATTTACGATGCGGCTGCATTAATGCCTTCCAAGTGTCCAGTTACTTATGTTATCATGCAAGAAAAGAAACTCCAGAGCTGCAAAGATAGAATTACAGTAAGAATCTGGCACATAAGTAACAGAAACATGGGAAAACTCAACACAGTGAAAGAAGAAATTAATTGACAATGCATTGATATCTTTAGTAGACACACTTTGAAACAGACTGGAAGTAGACACATTCAGTCAGACTATCATACAATTTACTACTTAGGACACGAACAACAAAAAAGGAATGGCATTGCTTTCATAGTCAGGAAGGATTTAGCAAGGACAGTACTTGCGTACCATATAGTCAGTGACCCAATAATATCAATTAAACTTTGTGGACAAGCTTTTAATATGACGGATATCCAAGATTATGCTGCAACCACTGATGCAGAAGAAAAGGATGTTGATGTGTTTTATGGTCAAGTTCAATCTGAAATCAACAGATCATGAAAGCAAGATGTGCTGCTTGTGGTTGGAAAACTGGAATGCTAAATTTGGAAATTAGAAAGAAGACAATGTAGATGGGCTGTAGGGCCTAGGAAATTGAAACAAAGCTGGAGAACGAGTCATTGGTTTCTGCCAATCCAAGGGCATCTTCACTGCTAAGAGTTTTCAAACAATCAAAAAGATACTAAATACATGAATGTCACTGGATGGAGGGCACAGGAGTTGAATCAACTATATTATTGATACAAGGAGGAGGAAGATGCTCAATTATAAAAGCAAAACTATGGCCAGGGACTGACTGTGGAACAAATCACAAACTGCCCATGGGCAAGTATGAAACCAAGCTAAAGGATATGCCAAGAAAACAAACAAGTGTATCATAGATAAACCCATCAGAGTTGGATTTGGACACATTATGTGAAGACCTAGCTCAGTTGAAAATTCTATAATGCTGGGAAAAGTGGAAAGAAGTGAACAACCAACAACTAGGTAGATGGGCTTGATTACAGCAATGATAGTACACCACTGAAAGGACTGAAGGGCCAGATTGGGAATAGATCATCCTGGGACAGGTGTTTTCCCTGTGACCACTAAGTGTCAAGACCAATGTGAAAGCACATGATTAATTATAACCAATTTCCCACTACAGTTCTCATCTCCACCTCTCACATTTTAAGGATTCCCTAACCCTCCAAAGAAATTTCTATGGTCATAATGAATTGTAGAGGAAGGATGGAGTCAGCAAAAATACATTCTCCCTTTGAGTCATGAGAGTGTCCTTATTTTAGGTTCTCACTACTTGGGACTCAAAACAAGACTGTATTCTTTATTTTTTTATCTTTTTTCATTTTTCTACTAACTAGAAACAGGCAAGTCTACAAAACACCCAAAGCAATTAGAATTCACTTTTGTTCTGGAACAAAATAATGAATCAGTAATAAATTACTCTAAAATAGAATCAGGAGAACACCATCTCAAGACTGGTAAGCTAAGACTTTTTAGACATCTGTTTTACCCGAGTGGCAGTTTCCAGATGTGTAGAGATTGGAAATTCCAGAATTCAAAAAAGATTTGCAATGCCAATACATCTGAAAGACAGCAAGCTGAAGAAGGCTCAAATATCTTTCCATATTTTGCTATCTCATGCAAGAACTAACACTTTATTTCTTTGGCTATTTGTTCATATGGTTAGAAATAACACACCCCTAGGCCAAATCCTCCCTTGCATTTAAACATAGCACCATTACTCCTTGATCATGCAATTTTCTCTTCCTGTTTCCATGGTGTTACCTTCATCTCATATCTAGATCATGAGTGAGAAAGGCTTAAATCAGCCTTAACTGAATAAATGCTAAACTAGCATTCCCTTTACTCCTTTTCTGACACCATCCAACAGCAGCATCAAGATGGGTAAAATCTGTTAAGTGTTGTCACCCATTTCTCTTGGAGGGAAGTCAAGAGACTACAGTGACTGGTGACAGAGATAATAAAGAAAAGGGAGCATCACATTCTTTCTGGTATAGTTTTCTGTGGTCCTAAGAATGAATGTTCAGTATGTTCTGTAACTCAGTAGTAGAGAAAGGCCCATTCTCTCACACACATCTATTTTGTTCCTTGTTTCTATAGAACTTATAGAAAATTTGTGAGAGAAGCAATGTATTCCTTTCCTTTGGGTGGGTACCACTTTAAAGCTTTTATATGCCCGAGATGGAGAGTAAATCTACCCTTGCTTGAAAAACAGTGATTAGAGTTTTTAAGCAGCACAAAGATTTTATACAGAGTGGTATCATATTTGAGACCAATTAAATGTCATCTTAAGTACTTAACTGAAGCATTTTTATGTGTTTGGAATCAGCTAAGTGGAAGGTGCCAAATTAAACTTGCATTTAAATTTTGTCACAGAGTTAATCTCTGGAGATTATACACCATATTTCAGGAATGATTTCAGAAAGCTTTCAGTAAGTCTTTGTTAAGTTTGCTCAAGTAGACACAGAAGCTTTGATAAAGAAAGAAAACAGACGGACAATTCTCTGGGTCTTTCCTTTTCCCAAGGGTGAATGAAGGGGTGATAACTAACTAGACAATTGCTATAATTACACTCAAAGCAGTGTTGGTGACATCACATATTGGATATTTTAGCCAAGTGACACATTAGCAAGGGCATTTGCATTAATAACACTTGCAAAAATATTAAGACAGAAGTTGAAAGAGAGATTTATGTGGGGTTATTTCATCTGCATTTAGTTTGCAAGTTACAGTATTATCCTGACAATGAATCCTTCCCTTCCCTTCCCTTCCCTCCTCTCCCCTCCCTCCCTTCCCTCCCTTCCTCTCCTCTCCTCTCCTCTCCCCTCCCCTCCCTTCCCTTCCTTTCCCTTCCCTTCCCTTCTCCTTATTTCAATTTCCCATGGAAAAATCATATTTGTATATGTTCAAATATGGAGGTTGAATCTGTATCCTAGATTTTATCAAAGAATGGCTTATAAATCTTAAACTGTATTATCTCTTATTATTACAAGGTTCAGTCTTCCTGATGATGGGGCGATCACTGCTTTTCTTTTAACTCACCAATTTCTAAATGTGTCAAGGGCAGTGGCAAAATATTTATGGCTTTGGCTTATAGGGATCGGCTGATCCTTTCTCAGAGCTTTGATTGTTTTTGGCGTTTATGGAATTTATATACAGTATATGAAATGTTTGATTACTGTATATGCTTTGATGTTTGCCAGTTTGGTCTTGCACTGTAAATTAATATGTAATAATGAGTTTAAAAAACCCTAGAATATAGGTATATTGGTATCCCATAATATTCTCTCCAGTTTTGAGAGAAAAAAGAATAAAGAAAAGAAAGGGATAATTGAAATGAACTATTGCATAGATTTATCCTTGATTACAGATGAATCCTGGTAATAGGACCAAATTGATACATAAGCATTGTCAGATGCATTTATCTTTAGTTTGCATAGTACATATGAACATATATATATATATATATATATATATATATATATATATATATATATATATATATGTATATGTATATGTATATGTATATATGTATATATATATATGTGTGTGTATATTGCTCCCAGAAGCACATATGTGTGTACATTGCTCCCAGAAGCACGAAGCTGAAGCCTGAAGATGACGAATGAGACTTCGTCGAAACGTTACCAAGACACTTCCAATTTTACACGGGAGAAAACCCGAACAACCAAAGACCTATATACAAACACCCGTGAAAACCTCAGAAAACAAATATATATATGTTCATATACATATGAACATATCTTTTCTTTTATGTACACTGAGAGCATATGCACCAAGACAAATTCCTTGTGTGTCCAATCACAGTTGGCCTATAAAATTCTATTCTATTCTATTCTATTCTATTCTATTCTATTCTATTCTATTCTATTCTATTCTATTCTATTCTATTCTATTCTATTCTATTCTATTCTACATTGTCCATTCACATATTAATTTTCTTTTGCTATACATTGTACAATATGATAGGAAACTGCAATATGAAATTATAACATTATAGAATTGGGGTGGGTCATTAAGTTACTCCCTCTTTATTCAGTGTAGGAGTCCATGTCCCCACAAGATGATTGAATAGGCACCATAGTGAAAGGGAGCCATATTGTACCTCATGGCTCCATTCTCAAACATCTTCTTGCTGCCAGGAAGATATTTCTGACATTCAATTGAAATCTGCCTCACTGTAACTTAAATCTGTTGTTCCATGTCCTGCCTTCTGGAATGATACAGAAAAGTTGTTGAACCGCTTCTGTGTGACATCCATTCAGGTATTGTAAGTTGCGATCGTATCGATCCTCGGTCTTCATGGTTAAGCATGTTTAGCTCCTTCACTCTCTCTTCAAGTGGCCTGAGGTATACAACTGTTAGTTCCACAATTGTGGACAGTATTTCTCTGATAAGGAAAAGGTCAGGGAGAATTAAGTATTTCCTAGTGAACAGTATACTAATATGGTATTCACTACTATATTCACTATATTCACTATAGCCTATAGAAACAATAGTTTGTAATGTGATAGCCCTGGACAAGCAGAGAAGAGGCAACAAGGCTATGTGATTTAGAAATAGCCAGCACCATAACCAATACATACATACATACACACATACCATGTTTCCCTGAAAATAAGACCGGGTCTTATATTAATTTTTGCTCCAAAAGATGCATTAAGGCTTATTTTCTGGTTAGGTCTTATTTTGGGTGAAATACAGTACTAAATGCACCCATCTGGTTGACAATTTTAACTGGAGCTTATTTTGGGGTAGGGCTGATATTACAAGCATCCTGAAAAATCATGCTAGGACTTATTTTCCAGTTGGGTCTTATTTTTGGGGAAACAGGGTTCATATATACATACAAATAGATAGATAGATAGATAGATAGATAGATAGATAGATAGATAGATAGATAGATAGATAGATAGATAGATAGATATAGATATAGATATAGATATAGATATAGATATGGTTTGCATTAGCCAAACAGCAATTGACAGTACTTTTTCCTGGAAAATTAAATGTGCACTAAATAGGTATATGCATCTTTGAGGGTAGCTTCTGAGATGATAGTTACATGAACTCAGATCATGTGATTTTCATCTATAATTAAACATCCTAGTGACCACTAAATGACAAATCTGTTGTAGTATAATGTAGAAATATCTCGAATGAGGGTACATAATAAAGTCCAGCCAACAGGCTATTGAGGATGGGGAGTGGTTGTGGCAAAAAGCCTCAGATATTGATCTATTAATTGAAATGTCCACTGATTTAAAAAACAACAACAACCAAGGCCTATTCCTGAAAGCCTTGAAGGTAGTCAAAACCATTTCAATTCCTAAAATTGATCCAGAAGTTTCCAGAAAAAAAAAATCTCTCCCATCAACCTAATTACTCTCTCAAATAATGGTGAAAAGTGAACAAACATTGCTGATAAGAAACAACCAACATAGCTTCTTCAAAGAACATTATTACTACCAGTATTATGTATATTTTTAATTCTTCTGGAGCAACCAATATCATGATTAGCCACTGTTATGATTTGAGAATTTCAGAGCCCCTAGGATAGAGGTGTCAAACTCAATTTCACTGAGGGCTGCATCAGGATTGTATTTGACCTCGGGGAGCTGGCGGGGCGGGGGGGAGGAGCATTGTCAGGATATGTGTGGCCAGCTTGACATGACTCATGTTGGGGCCATCTGTAGTGGCCTGGGTGGGGCTGGAGGGATCCTCCTGCAGCCCTCTGCCAGTGAAAACAGTGCTCGAGAAGGCCGTGTGTGGCCCCCTTGAGCTCTGTTTTCACTGGCAGAGGGCTGTAGGAAGCTGTTTCAGCCAAAAATGGAGCCCAGGGGAGCCGTGCACGGCCCTCCCAAGCTTTATTTTTGCTGGCAGAGGCCAGGGGCCAGATTTAAGTACCCCATGGGCTGAATCCGGCCCGCAGGGCTTGAGTTTGACACCCATGCCTTAGGATAATGCTTTGTTTTACTGGTACTCCAGTAAAAATGATCTAAGGCTATGCCTCGGATGTGGCATGGTTAAGACTGAATAAAAGCATATTCTTTTCAATGCAACATCAATGCAACATCATATGGGAAACTCATATTTTTCTGGAAGGCTGTCTCATCCTTTTCATCCATGCAGGGAAGGAAAGCCTTGCTAGCTGACTCTTATATGGACTGGGCTACCAGTGCCTGCCTTTTTCCCCTCACCAATCTCCATGCCTTTCTTTTGCTTTCCCAGATGTTTGCAAACCTCATGGGTGCCTCCACCTCCCCATCCCAAATAATATCTTTTGAACTAACACAGACCTTTTTGAAAATTCTTTTCCTCTTATGGTACCATCATAATCAAAACAACAGGCAGCTGATTGTTCTTTCATTCCTTGTTCATTATGGATCCGTAGAAACCCTGCAGCAAAAAAAGAACTGGTGGATTCAACTTCATAGAAACCAAGGAGCAATGCTTCTTTATGCAACTTAAAAAAAACGAAAGAAACAAAAAAGTGAGTTTTGATATTCTAAAGGCGGGATGGAGGGAAACAAAGTGGACAGAAATTTAAAAGGTGCCAATTGTAAATGCAAGAATTGAATGGAAAAGGGACGTCCGTTGTGGATTTGGACGGCGTCGGAGCCTTTCCGGTGGTGGAAACGGCAGTAGACTCTTTCCTCCTCGTTCCCCTTTCCTTGGACACTTTCTGGATTGGATGGACTCGGGTCGTTTCTGCTGTGATTCGGCGATGGACTATTTATCTCTCCGTGGATTTTCCTTTGTTTTCCCCCCCCCACAGACTCAGGACTCTGACTTGGGGAGTTTAGATTCTGGAGCTAGTCTCCCCCCCCCTTTGGAATTCTGGAGTGTGGATGGGGGTAGCTGGGGCTACCTATTAGGATCGCTATAAGATCATGCATAGGCTTTGGGTTAGCTTTTTGGCTAGTCCAGGTTATGATCAGCCCTATCCTTGGTTCCTCCCCCTCCTCTCCTGCATACCCTTTTGGGTGTGTGGTGTTTATAGGGGGAGGATGCTGGCACCGACTATTTTAACATCTGGAAAGAGGATTCCATGTGAGAATGTCCATCGTTTTTACCATCTGTGGGTCTTATGTCATCGACCCAAATATGACTGCTTTACCATCTTCTACGGATGAGAGACACATTTCATCTATGCACCATTTATGCCTGATTCGAGATATGATTTATTCTTCGACTGAACTCCATCATCTACAAGGGTCCTCCGCTTCGCAGAAATGGCCCTCCACATTATCAAGGGCCTATCTCAATGACGGGTTTTGGGACCCAGAGAGATGGCATGCGTTGAAAAAGAACCTATGGGTGGGCCAGATCGCCAGGGAACGGCCCAAGCTCCATCAGGAACCTCTCCTAGATCTCTCAGCGGCTTTTGATACCATCGACCATGGTATCCTGCTGCGAAGGTTGGGGAGTTTAGGAGTGGGAGGCACCGTGTTTTGGTGGTTCTCGTCCTATCTCTCAGACCGATCGCAGACGGTGTTGGCAGGGGGGCAGAGATCGACCTCGAGGCGCCTCTTTGTGGGGTGCCACAGGGGTCGGTTCTCTCGCCTCTCCTGTTTAACATCTATATGAAACCGCTGGGTGAGGTCATCAGTGGTTTTGGGGTGAGTTATCAACTGTATGCGGATGACATCCCGCTGTACATTTCCACCCCTGACCACCCCAATGAAGCTGTCGAAGTGTTGTCTCGGTGTTTGGAGGCCGTGCGGGTCTGGATGGGGAGAAACAGGCTCAAGCTCAACCCCTCCAAGACTGAGTGGCTGCGGATGCCGGCATCCTGGTACAGCCAGCTGCAACCGCGGCTGACTGTACCGGGATGCCGGCATCCGCAGCCACTCTGTCTCCTGGGTGTTCTCCTGGATGGACGGTTGTCTTTTGAAGATCATTTGGCGACCGTCTCCAGGAGAGCTTTTTACCAGGTTCGCCTGGTCCGCCAGTTGCGCCCCTTTCTAGACCGGGATGCCTTATGCACGGTCACTCACGCCCTCGTCACCTCTTGCCTGGACTACTGCAATGCTCTCTACATGGGGCTCCCCTTGAGGAGCACCCGGAGGCTTCAGTTGGTCCAGAATGCAGCTGCGCGGGTGATAGAGGGAGCCACTCGTGGCTCCCATATAACACCAATCCTGCGCAGGCTGCTCCATGGCATAGGACCGGGATATCTTCGGGACCGCCTTCTGCTACCACATTCCTCCCACTGACCGGTACGCTCCCATAGAGAGGGTCTCCTCAGGGTGCCGTCAGCCAAACAGTGTCGGCTGGTGACCCCCAGGGGGAGAGCCTTCTCGGTGGGGGCACCTACCCTCTGGAACGAGCTTCCCCCAGGACTTCGACAACTACCTGACCTCCGGACTTTTCGCTGCGAGCTGAAGACGTACCTATTCTTCCGAGCAGGACTGGCTTAATAGGGGTTTTTAATTCGTTTTTAAATGGTGTTTATTTTTATATTATGTATTTTACATTTAAATTTAGGCCATATGGAATAAGTTTTTTTAAATAGTTTTTATTGTAATATATTGTATTGTTTTACTTGGCTGTTCACCGCCTTGAGTCCTTCAGGAGAAGGGCAGTATAAAAATTAAAATATTATTATTATTATTATTATTATTATTATTATTATTATTATTATTATTATTATTATTATTATTATTATTATTATTATTATTATTATTATTATTATTAAAATAACCTTCTAGAATTGAGGATAGTTCATTGACTGAACAGATCATCCTTGGATCATTCACAAGTTCATAAAAAACAAGAACCAGCGGAGAACATAGATTCCCAGCAGCTGAGAACAAAAAAGGCTGCCAGGACAGTAATCAGCTGCTGGAGATGGTGAGGACATGCCAGGTACCACAGACAATCATTGAACAGTACACTAGCAAGTCTGAAAGTTGCTATCCAACACGGTTACACTGCAGTACTATGTAGAGAAAAGCTATTGAGTGTATATGCAAACAAACAAAAACAAACACAAACAAAAATTGCAAATCTTCTTCACTTCTCCAAACTGCTGCACTATGTGGAAGCTGAGTTAGTCATCTTGAATGAAAATAACTATTAAACATGTGAATTCACCAAAGTGAATTAATACTTAGTTTGCATCTTCTTGGGATAGCCCTTAGCCAAACACTATTCCACTGTATGAAATCACTTTTGATGAATTGAGGCCAACACATTCACTAGCTGTCAAAAGTCTTACTGTTGATTGAAATGTTGAATGCCTTGTTTCCCCTTCCTGTCTATGGCTCTTTGTCTTGAAACTTGACTTCAAATGGGCTGTTTCAAATGGAGGAATGTCCTCTGTTACTTAAGCTATGTAGTCATCCTAAACTGATCTCAGGTCTAGCTGAGCAGGAGAATAAAATTCCAGGCAGTGGTAAAACAAATAATGCAAAATTGAGATAGAGAATGGGAAGAATTCACAGTTCATATACCCCAAATGTTAAAACATTTATGCATTGCATGTTTGTAATGTGAGAATTCATCCTTAGTTATGTACTTAATGACATATCTCAATGTATAGCTTTAGTTGTACCTTCCATTGAGAATTATGAGGATGCATCAAGGAGTAAATTACCCTATTTAGCTCCATAAACCACCATTCTTCTCCTCTGCTATCCTGCAATGGAGGGGAGAAGGAGGTTCCCAAGCCAATAGTTACTACTGACTTGTTTGGGACTTCTTAATGTCAATTCCATTAAGTAGTTACTAAAGGAGTAACTAATTAATGGAATTAAGTATTATCCTTAAGTATTATTAATTAAGTATTTATTAATTAAGTATTAAGTATTAATTAAGTATTATCCTAATTATCCTAGTAAAGTAGTTACTAAAGGAAACATTTTAACAAGGAAAGGCAGAAAGAAGTCACTTCAGGATCTTATTTGACCTTGAAAATGTGGCATTTCAGAAAATATACTTTTTTAAACTTCTTTTTGTAGTGAAAAGCATGCAGTAAAACCATCCCTACTCAACAATATTCTGTATCCATCCTCATGTTAGGGGTCTTCCTGGAAACCTTCTCATGTATTGTCATTCCAAGGATTGCCCAAGTGGTTACATCTGTATCATCAAAATCTACCACCAGAAATGTTATCTAAATTAGGCAATAATAGGTTCTGACAAGAATTCATTACATTAGTCCTTCAAAATGGGAAATATCAAAGTTAATTCATCATCGGGCAGTACCAGTGTGCCTTCAAAAAAAGCTGTATCATTCCAGTGAAGACAAAAAAACATGGTGAGTCCCAGCCATATGAGATTCTCAAACTTTGTGGCGCCATGAACCACCAACAATTCAAATAGAGTTAACCTTTCTCATCACCTTGACATCATCAGTTAAGGAATTTACTTTAAGCAACCCAAATTGATTAAACCTAAATGGAAAGCCTTGATAACTGCAGTGGATTTGGAATGTAAGATTGACAGAAAAAACGTTCTATCTGAAGTATATTTTTGGAGATGGATACCATTCCTTAATAACAAAAGGTTAGAAAAGTGTTGCTTTAGTTAGAGGACTGATGTCATAAGAAGAACTAGCTTGAGTGTGCATGGAGGAAGTATGAGTGCTTAGATAATTTTTTTCATATTTAATTTTGCCCTGCTTTTTAATATTGCTGATACGGTACAGAGATTATTCAAAGAATGGTAAAGACTTTACTAGTTAAGAAATATGAGCTGTGATCCTAAACTCACTGGCTACATTTCTGCTTAGAACTATGTTGACTTAAGTTTTAGGTTCAGATCCCTACTGATCTGATGAAGCACATCGACATTTAAAACTATAAGAA